>NC_081519.1:11407368-11724868 GCF_030273125.1 Centropristis striata | reverse complement strand
GTGTTTCCAACTCAGTGAACTACAGCTATTATGCCAAGAAAGCCATTTTATAGCCTCAATTACTTTCTGTCAGACTGGATTTCTTATCCTTGCAGCATTGAGGGATACAGCAGACTTTTCCAATACAGAAAGGGTTAATGTTGGGACACAAGTCCAAGTCATCAGTTCCTGAAAGCCGGTTCTGACTAAGCGTGGAATTTCGTCTGCGAAAATTTGTATGAAAATTCTGAGTTCTTATGAATGCTTGCACACAACAAACACTGTGATGACAACCTCCAAAGCCAAATAAAGGACAAAATACAGTCATGGAAAAAATTATTAGATCATTGTTTTTTCAATTTCTCGTTTATTTCCCATGTTTTTTTTCGATAATAACCAAATCATTATCAAGAAAGCCATGGAAAATGGCTAGATACGAGCTCTTAAATTAAACTCTTATGAGCTATTTTTTTTTATCATTATATTTCTCCAAACAAATGTACCTTGAGTTGTACTAGGCATTAAAATGAACAAGAAATTGAAGAAAACAATGGTATAATATTTTTTTCCATGACTGTATGTCCTAACATTGTCCAGCACCTAAGAAACAAAAAGATGCTGATGTAGCTAACAGTAACTACACAATACAGAAAAGAATCAAACCCCAGATTTGATGCTAACGCTAGCTGCTGTGGCTAGCCCCGTTCTGCGACCAACAGATAACATAAGCAAGTGCATATCAGCTACATTACCATATTTAATGTATCTTTATCTTAAGCTTGTCATGTATAGGTCCTGTGTGTGCATGTGTGTATTTCGCGCCTGTGTGTAATGAAAAATTAACAATAACATGAAAAATTGAATTTCCCCAACAGGGATAATTAAAGTACTACTTTTTTCTACTTACTAATGTTTCTTCCGAAAACACCTGAAAAAACTGAACCTGGATCTCATTTCTACATGGCAATGGACAGATCAACAGCATAGTTTATAACTGTGCAGTAACTTTATCCTTTTGATAATGGACATGTTAGCTTTTGGTTTTGTTTTTTTAAGTTTGATGTTTCTGTATTCACCAATGTATTTCTGCTCAGCAGCCGGGTAAGTACATCATGGGTTGGGTACCGAAATCTGTGCTTTTAAGGGATTCAACGGAATTAGATCTGGTCTGGTTACACTTTTCAAAAGTCAACACAGACAACACTCGCTCTTATGTTATAAAACATTATTATTTAGCATTATTAGCACCCCCTGCACAAATCCTTCCAGTTACTTCCATCGGGCTGCTGTTATAAAGTTCCCCAAGAAAACGGTGGCCAACCCCACATGCATCCACCGCCTCACATCAGTACCTAAACAGAACACGCACACACATACAGACACAAAGCAGTCGGCATTAACCACTTTTTTTTCTCCCTTTTATTTTTATTTTATTTCTTATGAGCACACTGGGCTTGACTTCAAGGTACAGAGTCTGAGCAGAATATGACATATTCTGAAAGATGTTACAGAGATGGTCCACACCAAGTATTTGATACCATGCATCAATGTCAGTCTGTTACACTAATAAAAAATATGATTTAAGAGACACGAAGGAATGTTTCCCCTTTAGATATTCAAGCGTTCTTTACTCCAGAATTGAAGCTAGCAGGAAGGGCTCTTCAAAAATATTTGAGGACCAACCAGGTTAAAGGCTTCTTCATTTTAACTATTGTTTTCTGATATTCATTATTCTTCAATATGTTCTAGATTTTCTATGCCGCTCAGTTGTGGCATTTGACTGTGAACTGAGCACTATGTGAATATTTTTTTGAAACAATCTACCAAATGTACAACTTTTCATGGTCATATAAATGCGTAGAATATGTAGTCCCAGTATTTGAAATTTGAATTAAAAATATCTTGGCAAATAATTCATACAATTTTCAGTTTTATTAGTGAATCCAATATTTCATCCCTTATCTCTTACAGCAAATAGTAACCTTCGAACTAACCATAAGCAACAGAAGCTTTAATTCATTTAGATAATTCACATAATATGCTACTTAGGTTTGGATAAATAATCCAATAACCGCCAACCATTTAACAGTGGAGAACCCACAAAAAAGACCAGTAGTAATACATTGGTATGAATGTGCACCAGTGATGGTATGACTCAAACAGACTGTGTTTTCTTTGTGTATTTATGTGACACTTTGCCAGAAAAGACAAAATAGACACTTTACTTTGCAAAGCACTTGTATGCTGCAGCTGTTGTATTCACTATTATTCACACTGAATATTGAAGAGGATAAATTAGCTTTCTTTCAGGTTTGGCAGAGATATATCCTCCAACACCTCGGTTATTATGCAGCTGGTTGATTACAGTTATTTAGTGGTAATAAATTTCCTTTGTTTGTACATTTCGCTGTCAACTATGGAATCATTAAACAAACATACATAATGCATTACATTAAGTGTTAATTGTAATAAACTATTCGGCATCAATCACATAGATTAACCACTGCAGTTAGAAGAACACACTGCAAATCAAAACATTTTAGGCTCTTTTAATTGTACAGTATGGAATGCACATAAGATCTTGGACCTCGTCTTCCTATAGAGAGCAAACAAAATTACAAATTTTTGTAGGCCAACCAGAAAGTAGCATCACCATGGGGTCTATTCAGAATTCGCCAATGGGATTTTTGGATTGGATTTTAGACCACTGCAGAAAATAAGCTCTGTGGCAAACACACATTTCTGATGCTTACCCGTTTTGTTCAGCAGGATAATCTTCACAAACGAACACCACTTTTATGATGTTGACATGACTTGAACGACACTAATGTTATGGTTCAGATGATCTCCGACAAGCTAACCAGCGGTTTTGACAAGCTAGCAAAAATGTAGCCTAATAAATTGTTTATTAACCTAGACCTATTATCTAGACCTACAATCTACATAGTTCGTAAGAGCAATGAAAAACACGACTAGAGGCTGTAAGTGGACTAGTGAGAGAGTTCCCATTATTACATTACATGTCATTTAGCAGACGCTTTTGTCCAAAGCGACTTACAATAAGTGCATTCAACATGTGTGACGAAGTTAAATGTCCAAGACAACCACTGTAGTCTCATTTAGCCACTTGTTAGCAACCGCCTTATTAAGGATGTGTAAAAACTTAAAAATTCACAAGTTTGGGAGTATTGACTAACATATTTTATGTCAAACAACAAAACAAGAACATCTCCTCAGCTTGTGTTAACCACAGACCTTATTTCAGGCCTCTAACCAAAACCCATTGAAAATCATCATTGAGTTTGAGATGATAGACCCCCAGGGTGCTAAAATGCTAACTTACTTCTGGGTTAAAAAATTCATTCCTGTAGCGCCTTATTAAAGGTCGAAAACAGGACAAATGGGAGGATGCTTACCAGGAATGAACAGAAGATATTGTTTTCTGAAAATACATTTACAAAAATACCAAGATTACCATTAATGCAATCACGTAAGACCTTCCTGACTGTTCTCTAGCTAACAGTGATCCCTTGAGAAGCCGACGCTTTTCCTTAGGCACAAAGCAGAACGCATCGCTGATATAACCACAGAATAAAACTGCAGTAATTATACATTATGTATACAGTTTGATCATTTAGAGAGCAATTTTCAAAGAAACTCCACAAGTCATAAACAACTTTCAGCGGCTACAATGAGACGAGCCCATTTTTGAGTTTCTAAATGCAGCACAGCAAAATTGTTCCACTCCTTTCATCACAAGGTCAAGTACTTTGAGTGCAAACAATGGCTACAGCCTCACAGCAAACTCATAAAGTAGTGCTGCGCACAGATTCTCTCTCTTTGTACTTCGTTATGGCAGTGTGTGTGTGTGTGTGTGTGTGTGTGAGAGAGAGAGAGAGAGAGAGAGAGACAGAGAGAGAGAGAAAGAGAGAGAGAGACTGTGCTCTTTGTGTCTGTATCTTTGTGTCTCTCTCTATCCTTTTAAGACATTGATTTCTCCTTACGATGGACAGAAGCCTCTAAAAGGGGACAAAGATGGAGTGATGAATGGCTTCTGTCCTCAAGAGGGATGCTTGTTTTCTCGTCTCTCTTTGATGAGGTCACAGACAAGACACAGGGTCACAGGTCATGGAGGCATATAGATTGACATCAAAAAACACAAAAAAAATCACTTTACTCTTTTCAGTAGGTCTCCAGCTGCAATTACATATAAATTGTCCCCACTAACCATGTCAACCGTCACATAAACTCTAATTTACTCACATACATGTCACATACACACATCTACAGTATATACGGAGGCAGGCAAACGCACATACGGCACATATACAGAAGCAGCTTATAGGGAAAGAAAAAACTGTCAGCGAGCACAGCACAATGGACTGTCTGACTGTTCATACTGCTGTATACTGTATATCCTAGAAATCCCCACATATCAATGTGTGTGCATGTGTTTGTGTGTGTGCATCTAGGGGTCAGAGGTCAGTGAGTGAGGGGCTGGGGAATGCTCATGTAGCACACAACCAAATTCCAGCTAAACAAAGCTCTATCTGTGTTTTCTACAACAAGAAGGCTTTGGGACACACTGAAAGGTGAAAACATTGGCCTCTGTCTGGATGACTGCATGACGGATGCATGTTCCGCTCTCCCGTTCTCTTTACTGCTGTTTTTCTTTATAAAGAAAAAGGCCCCATGGCATTTTGTTGTTCCAAAAACCCAGTCATTTCCTCTTCTTTCATTGGAGGAAAGTATTTTAGTTTTATCCTCCTTCTGCATCAACCTTTTCCTATGTTTCTCCCAGCTCAGTCTATGTGTCTGCCCCATTGCAAGCTTGTTAGTATTAGGGCAGTAGGGTGTTTATGAGGTGGGACACTGTGTCTGTGTTTGCATCAGTGTGCATTCGAGTACGGTGTGTTTGTGTATATGTGTGTGTGTGTGTGTTTGTGTGTGTGTGTGGCCTTGCTGTGGAACGCAGAGGTCAAGAGGAGCTGACCTCCCCTGAGGCCTGAATCTGGTGAGAAGGGGGAGGAGAGAGGTTAGACCCTCAGACACACACACAAACAAATACACACATACATACTGAAGCATTAAAGGAGGGGGGAATTTATTTTTGTAGCCAAGGCTGTCGTTTCTATTGGTTGTGACAATGTTTTAGTCATCAGGATAATTAGTGTAGATACAGAGTCACTGTGTACCCATATCTAGGCTAATTAATCCAAAGAGAGCAGCAGTCAGACAGGTTTCTCTTGTTTAACCCTCTGAACCCAACAACCCGCCTGTGGGGTTTGAAAGGCACGTTTTCATCTGAGACTAACACTTCTGTTTGGAATAATAACCAAATTTAAGCTTAAAATAGTGACAATACATCAAAAAAACTTTTCGCTTGCCTTCTATCAAAGTTTTTTTTTTTTCCGGCAAGTGCTAGGAAATAGTGTCCCCTAGTAATCCCACAGTACTTTTAAAAATAGCCCATCTTCTTTTAATTTATTTCAAATTTAATTTTGTTTTGTTTTTGTTTTTTTGTTACCTTTGTCAATTCTGTATTTTATTGCACTTTTTGCACTTTTATGTGAAGCACTTTGGTGCGGCTCAGCCGTCTGTAAATGCGCTATAGAAATAAATTTGACTTTTACTTTGAAATTATTTAAGTCTACATGTCTGTCTGTTACATGCCTGTAAAATTCTGCAAAAAATAAGCATTTTTGTATAATAATAATAATAATAATAATTTTGATTCTGTAAAAAAAATAATCTTTCCTTCTCAGCACAACTGGAAAGTCATGAATGACTCTGCTGAGGCAACATGAGACAAAAATTTTGCAAATCTTTGACTGAACTGCAGGCTGTTTACACAGAGCAGAGAGGAGAGGACAAGAGGGGTTGCAAGAATGTAAATAGTTCAATACGTATAGCATGTAGCTCACACTTTCCAATATGGGCAACACTTATGGGCACTTGGAAAAATGCTGTATATGTATAGATTCCTTATTTCTTTTAAATATAAATACATTATCAAAGATATTTAAATTGCGCTTTCTTTCTTTTTTTTCTTAATGTCATTATGACTGACTACCGCAAACATATATATTTAAGTTCTCTAGCCATGACTGCTGATTTCATACAGGTGCAAGACATATATATGGCAGTGAAAAAGGCCACAGTGAGTTAAATGTGACTAGTCACTTTATAAAATGATTAACCATGGGATCCATGAGGCTACAATAATGTGTGTTCTTAAAGTTTGAATTATTTCTTTTTTCTTTTTTTTCAGATAATAGTTATGAATGGAGAATTGTTTAAAATGTGTCTGATTTATGACCTGTTGCTCATGGTCTTAAGTTGTGTCAAGAGGCGGTCCTTACATCTCCACATCTTGGGCATTAAAGTGTTATAACGGATAGGGCTGATGGCTACTAAAGACAAAAACAACCCTCCAAACACATAGAATCATGCAGCTCTCACAGACATGGTATGCAGGCCCACATACACACACACACACACACACACACACACACACACAGTCACACCTGCTCTCCCCTTCGTCTCCCCTGTTATTGAACTGCTTTTATTCTCTTGGCCTTACATTTTTTCTGCCCCCTCTGCTCCCCTACACTCTTGTCTTTCAGACTAAACAAATGTAACTTGGCTGGGAAACAGCTCTGAATCCAGATGCTGTCTCTCTCTCACTCCCTCATCCTTCACTACCCGTCCCGCACACCCACCTCGACCCCCTCCACTGACCTTTGCCCCGCCACCCTCCCACCCTCTCTGGCAGACTAGGAGTGCCGCAGCACCTCTCCCCTCTCCCATTCAGCAACACTCATTCATCCCCCTCCCTCCATGAAAGTTGAGAGTTGCTCTTCTTCTCTGGTCAATACACTCTTCTCTTTAAGGGGCTGGCCGTTGCTTGACCACGGCACAATTTTGATAACTCTGTTGTCCTCAGTTTTACAAAACCTCTGGAGAAGAAAGCAGGACAATGGATGAGGGAGTAACCTAAGCTTAGAGGGATTCTAACAGGCGGGAACACCTCTTCGATCACCTTTTAACACTTCAAATGTGCTTCTACGTCACTTCAGAAATCATAGCAGTGATTGTATGTTTTTAAAATGTCAGATGATGATCTGAGTATATCATTTTGGATCATATAGCAACAAATCATGCTAGACATAGTCCGGAAAGTCCACACACACATATTGAGGTGCACACACATGCAGGATTAGTGATGACAGGGCCCACCATGAGGGTAGATGTGAGGGATCTAACGTTCACTTCTGACTGGGAAGTGTGGCTTTTTAAACAGGAGTAGGCCCACCACAGGACAGAGAGAGAGAGAGAGAGACGCACACACAGACAGACAGACAGAGAGAGAGAACTTTTAAGCCCTGTGGTTATATTTCCCTGGAGCCTACCCCAGCTTTACAACTCCATTAACTGCTCTAGTGCAGATTTTAGCCCGCTTCGGCCCAGATTTGTTCTGAAATAAATCAGAAATGGAGGAAAGGAAAGTCCAAAATGTGGGTCCCTGAGCACCTTTGGTATAATTCCTTTCACTGGCCAAGTTGAGGGAGCCAAATATTAGTACGACTACAAGCTGGGCCACCCCAAGAAGCAGCACTGCCCGACTGACCTTCCCATTTAAGAGCTAAACTTCTTCCTCTTCACCCACTCCTTGAATTTAGCACCAGCAGCTTGCGTCTATGGTTTCTGTGTGTTTTACATGTGTGTGCGTAGGGGTCTCCAGTGATTCCCTGAACCCCGCAGCCAGTCTCATTTCAGCTCTTTTCTAAACATCACCTCTCAAAGCTCATTCCCGAATAAAAGACAACATGGAAAGAAAAACAGGACAGCAGCAGAAAAAGGAGGAAATGTTATTTAAAAGGTACCAGACCGCAGCATTTTCCACTGATATTATATACTCCCTGCCCAATCCAAAATATATACGGGCCGCAGGCCAAGAATGTAAAAATAAAACACATAGACTCAACATCTGGAGCAAACTGAACAAAACCCTCATTTAATCTGCCCTGAATACTGCATTCTACCATTCTACCTCTGGCCTGTCTCACTCACTGACACACTCTCACTTTCATGCACATTCACTCTTTGTCACACACACTGCATGCGCATCGACTGTCCACAGGCCTGCAGACACACATGGATATGAAGTTTAAACCAGATAAACCAGAAAGTCTAACAGCTGATCAACACAGTTTAATAAAAAACACACTTTTTGATCGTAATTTGCCTGAAAATGTTGAGACATTTAGAAAAGACAGCACATTTTGATTGAATGAGTTCAGATAAAAATTCTCCAAATTCAGAATTGTTTCTACACTATGCTAAAGTGAACAATTATGAATCCATAAACTAAAATGCAACAAATCCTGATGGAAACAGTTTCTAAACACAATAACTACTTCTTCTAGTATTATATTCCAGCAGTGTATTGCTGCAACCCAGCATTACATTCACAAGTTCCAACAGAAAGCTGTAAAAAAAAAAAAAAGGAATAAAAATAGTGGCAAAGCAGACAAATTAATTCATGAAAAAAACATAAATGCCGTATTAGGTGGAAAGCGGCAATGAAATGCCCCGATGTTACAGAGGTACAGAAGAGCTTCTGGTGCTCTTTTAATTATGTGCCCTTGTTACACCCTCTTGAGAATATTCAAATAGCACCAGTTGATAGAGTTTTTGGAAAATTGCTTGAAATTTGAACAAAATTTGGTTGTAAACGTGAATAGAGAGGAGCAAGAGAGTGCAAGTGTGTGTTCGACTGTCCTTACTTTTCTTTACTTATAAGGATCAAATGTCCTCGCAATGATATTTTTCCATTTCTTATTAATGTGGCGTTAGGATTTCAGTTGAGTGTTAGGATAAAGATTAGTTTAGGGTTTGGTTTATGGAGTGAATGCAGTCAGTAAAGTAACTCCTTAGTGTCAATGTGTATTTATACGTGCCTCTGTATGTGTGTGGGTCAGCATCCTCTCAGGAGCTCCGGCTGTCGGCCTCAGCTGGCAGCAGCTGACAGAGCTGAAGAGCGGGCTAAGAGCTGTGTAAGTTGTGGGTTTGATTCCTGCCCAGGTCAGGTGGAGGGTGCCAGGCACAGCAAACCGCTGGGTACTGCACTTCTGCCAAACACCGTGAACTACTCTTATAAATTACATTAACCTCTTCAGCTCCACAGCCCTCTCGCTGACTGAGTCCATCCAGTTTACACATGCATCTTGTGCCGCCGAGCTTTAGTAAAAACCCACAGAGGCTCATTTATTATTCTGGTCGAGGTTAAAAAGTTTTCAAAGATACTTGATAAGTCAAACACTGTCGGGGGTATAAAATGATGCAACGGGAAAGAAAAAGAATGTTTTAGTTGCAGTTATAAAAAATTAAAAAATGTTAAAAAAGAAGAAGAAATGTGCAACACATTCAATGAAGCAATTGCATGATGTACATATGGCATTATTGTAGGATTTGGTTAATTTCAAATTCAATAAATGGACAATTAAGAGTAAGATCGATGTCTGAGGCGTTCAAATGACTAAACAGTATGTCTGTGCAACTTTTGGCACAATTTTCAGTTAGATGTTCCCTTGCAGATCATAAGAGGGAAAACTTTACAATGAAATCAATCATGAAGGCATCTCTAATGTGATGTACATCTGGCTGAAACTGGATACAAAAATGGTTAACAGTGCAAGCCAATGAGGCATCCATCACAGTAGAAGAGGAGAAGGGCAGAAAGGGAGGGAGGTAAATTGGTTACAAGCTGTTGTTCACAAATTATTTTAAAACATATATTAATCCTATCCCGTTTTACCTTACACAGGAGAGCAGAGAGAGTAAGGTAATAGGAGGAGCAGTGAGGATGACAGTGATCTTATCATTCATGTCCACAAATGCACACACAAACATTAAGGTACACAGGGAGAACATGAGAGGCGATAGCGAGAGAGCCCGGGAGTCTGCTCACACAGATGGATCTGTCAAGCTTGGTCAGGTTTACAAGCACAAAGAGGTGTGTGCGTATGCACATATGAATGTGTGTGTGTGTATGTGTGTGTTGTCTCTGTGAGCATCTGATAACCTATAACCTGCAAACTCAATCCAGCTCTGCAGTGACAGCAGAACACAGAAGCACATCAAAACCAAACCTCAATGACAGCTGGTTTTATGCACCACAGGCCTCGACTCAGACACACACATAATAACACACAAACACACTCAGAGGGATTAGAGTGTGTATATCAATAACCTAAACCAGTGACCACACCATGGAGAACTAGTTATAGAGAATAATATCTGTGGCTCTGTGTGCACACACTCTTTGTAAGTTACATCAGTTTTCTGTCAGATGAGCAGAGCACCATCTGTGAGTGGACGGCATGTACTGAATCACATTTTTCTGATCTATGCAAAACTGTGTCGCTTAGCAGCACTCTAGTGTCTGTACTCATCTACATATAAAGTGTGTGTATATATATATATATATATATGTATATAATATGTAATATATATATTACATATATATATATATATGTATGTAATATGTAATATATATGTAATATCAAGATTTTACATTCAGGAATTCGTTTTTACATAATTTTTGGAAGTTGTCTGAAACCTCTATGAGACATTCAGCAATACAATGTAAGGTCCAGGAAAAAAATATTTTCATGGAGGCAAAGGTTTGATTTAGAGCTGCTATTTCCATTAACAATTATTTGTTTGTTTTTCATTTACCATTTTTTATTGACTATTTCATACAAAATGAGAATACACACTACACATAAGCAAGACCCAGTGAAATAAATTCCACTGCTAGTCTGAGGCCTTCACAAAAAAAGAAAACAAACATAAAAACCAAAATCTCAGTCAGTTTTGCTAACATATGAAACAGAAACAAGATTAATAACATTATATAAATAATCAACACTTGCTCTCATGAATGCAGAGGTTAGGTATTGTAACCAGTGGTACCCATAGACTGTATAAATAATGGACGTAGTACCGTGACAACACCCACTGGTTTGTTGACTGTCAGTTTGAGGCATTGAGTTCAGCGTTACGCTCGTCGCCATCTTGTTTTCGGAAATGGGGAGCAGACCATATTCGGACTGTGGATGCGCGAGATGGATGTGATGACACTGACTACACGCCTCTCTACACCGGCAACCTGACTGAGTGAAGTCGCTGCTAATTCATGTTAGCATTAACTGGGATGATCATTTTGGCTAGCAAAAAATAAAAACAAAATGTATGTTAAAAAAAAAATGACTGATGACGGCTCGCCTTGTTAGTGACCTGTCAATCAAAGGTAGACACGCCCCAAATCATACGATTCTTTATATTCTTTTTTCTTCCAAATGGGGCCATCATTTAAACTATTAACTCTTTTACTAGCGATTGAGACCATAGTGTTGTCCTAAAAGAAAAATTCTAAGGTAATTAATCAAGTGAGAAGTTTTCTCATTTTGTATTGAAATAAATGCTCAGCAACACATATCATGCACACGATACCCTGTTGATGGTTACAATGTAAAGTGTAAAATTTAACCTCAGTGTTTTACCTTTTTAAAGGTCCCGTTTTATAAAAAGTAAGATTTTTATATCTTTTTGGTTATAAAGTAGATCTAGGTGCTTCTGAAAGTATTGAACCATTCAATCCAAGCAGAAAAGCACACCAGTATTCAGAATCTGCGCCTTTAAACAAAAAGTCAGGACTTCCGTAAGGTTGCAATGTCATAGCTATACTGTGTATAATATACTATAAACTGTGAAATTACAACTCCAGGAGTCCGGAGCGTGATGCTATGGGGCCTGAAATGGCTTTTTCTATTTGACTTAAAAGTGACATACGTAAATTAGATAATACACTGCAAAAATTTCCATCCAGTAACATTTGGAAAGTCTAGAAGAGGAAAATGATTTAATTATTTTATTCCCATTGAAGTTAGCAGATGGCTGAACAAGAAGTTAGCTGGAAGATCAATACAAGATCTGAGTAATTTTATAAATGGACGCCAAACTTCTTTGGCTTCATGCTCCACTGAGCAACTTTTAATAGGAATGAACTTGGCCCCGCCTCCACCACTATCCATTTCTCTTATTACAATAATGCTGGTGCTATACAGTGATGTTACAATCATTCCCTGGCTGTAATGATGGTGCAGACTTATCGAAACTGCAGATACGGAAGACATGCAGCACTGACCAATCAGAACAGACTGGACTTTTTTTTTTTTTTGGGGGGGGGGTGTCTTAAAGAGACAGCACTACAACGGAGTGTCTCAGACTGAGTGGATTAATACAGGTATATTCAGACGGTATGAGGGAAAAAAATGTGTTTTTTAACATTAAAACATGTTCTAATAGAAACCCAAAATGCAAATATGAACCTGAAAATGAACATAATATGTCCCCTTTAAACTGGTGGCTTGTCAATTGGAATTTTAAATAACTTGTGTTTAGGTTTCCTTTTTATCATCCTACATTTCTTTACAACAATTAAGTTAAAGAATGTGTACATATCAGTACAAAGATTTAAAATACAGTTTATTAATGCATAATTCAAAAGAATGTCCCATGGGTCGAGCTTATAACTAACACTCGGCAAGACTTTAAAAGACTCCCTTTCTTTCTGTTTCCATACCGTGCTGCTTTACTTCGTTCTCTTCATGCATATCTATTTCAAGTTGAATCCTCACCATCTCTCTCTCCGTCTCTCTCCACCTCCTTCGCTCTCTCTCCTGTCCACCCCTCCTCCTCTGGCTTCAGCTAATTCATGAACAGCATCATGATTGAATATTAATAATTCACATCAGCTCTCCCTGATGACTCATTACAACCCTTCAAATGGAGAGGGAGGGAGAGGGAGACAGGCATACACAGATGAAAATATGAAAGCTTGCACACACACACATTCACATATATACCGACACAAACTAAAGGTATCAGCCAAACAAACGTTTTCATTTTTCCTTTTATTAACATCCATTTAAAAGTGTGATATTGAGCCCCATACAAACAGGAACACAGATACATTCACACATAATAATTGCTTATTTGAACGAGCTAAGGTTGGGGTTCTGGTGTGAGGGCCACGGCACAGTGAAACGGAGAGAAATGCAAAATTGACTGGAGCAGAATTTTAAAGGCCTTTCAAGGAATCTTTTGACAGTTTAACAAAAAGTAGAAGAGAAGCACATTAAATTTAACTTCGCCCTTCAGGGTGAAAAAAAATCACCTTCATTGTATCCTGTGTACCTGTGGGACTGGATGTAGGCTTGTATATGCACATGTAATGTATGAGGGTGACATCTTGAGAGAGTCAAGGTAAACGAAGGGAGTATTGGTCACTGAATAACAAGCATGTTATTAAGCCAATTATTAAATATGGAAGGAGAATATTCACATTTAATCAAGTGACCTCCAAGACCTTGCAAAGAGAACTCAATAGAAAAATGTTTTGGATAATGAATTTTTTGAATATTTCTTTAAAGAATGTTCATGTTATCCTTGAGTGAAAAAAAATGAATGCAGCTTTGCGTGTGTGTGTGTGTGTGTGTGTGTGTGTATGTGTGTGTGTGTGTGTGTGCGTGTGTGTGTGTGTCACACTATTATACATCACCTAATTGCAACAATCAGATGTTTTGATTATTATTTAAAAAAACTAATTTTACAGGCCATGCTCCCTTAAAGAAAAGGCTATGTAGGAGGACACACACAAAAAGCATGCTGTCTTTCTCTCTGTCTCTCTCTCTCTCACACACACACACACACACACACACACAGTGTTGCACAACCATTTAGCCCCATTAGTGGAAAGCAGAGTTGAACACCTTGCAGACTGCGAGGTGTGTGTCGATCGATGGAGGTTAAACCCAGGGTTCAAATATAAACAGCAGGATAAGTCACAATCAATAGCTCCTATCCCCTGGCAACTGGTCAATACTTCCACACCCCGACCCAGTCAAAGGAGAGAGAGGCACACACAGTTTCTATGTGCCTGCTTTGCGATAAGGATGTTAATTAATATATACGCAGTTACACACACATTGCCCTGAGTTGATAACCTGTTAGCAGAGCTGTGGTAACTCAATAGACAGCGGCTCTGATGAAAAAAACACAATGGTTCCTATTGATTTTCCTACAGAATACCTTTCACTGCTTACTCACTTTAACAAATGTCTATTCTCACCCACACTACAAACAAATATGAGTCACGCATGTATCGGCCTTCATCTACGGTTACTCAATCAAGGCAATTCCTGCTTATAAAAGGAATCTCTGCCATGTTACCTAAAGTACTTCATATCAGCCATTTGCATTCCTTGTCTTTCTACCTTTATATTGCATTTTTTTTGCTCCTTGCACAGCCAGAACCACACCTTTACAGTAGCACGCTCAAAGTGCAAGGAAAAAAATATTATTCCTTGTGTGAGCGTGCATGTGTTGATGCAGTGTGTGTGTCCGTCTCAGTGCTAAGCCATAGAGGAGATGGACTCCATATGCAGAGTGTTTTCACAGCCCTGAAGGAAATCATGACCATAGCAGAAAACCCACCAGCTATTTCACTAAGGTCTCATTTGTCTGTGTCTTTGTGTGCGTGCATCTTGTGCGAGGGCACAATGTGTGTGTGTGGGGGGGTGCGTGCGTTATTTGGTTAAGCCTGTGTGTGTTCCTTGTGTGATTTTTGTTTCTGCAATGGCACGCACAGCATATCACACCCACCTCTCTGCGACCAGCATAAAATAAAAATATACCTTTACTTCCCGTTAGCATGCCAGTCCAAGGACTGGGATGTGTGTGTGTGTGTGTGTGTGTGTGTGTGTGTGTGTGTGTGTGTGTGTGCGTGCGTGCGTGCGTGCTCGTATGTGTGTGTTTGTGTATTTGCTTCCAAGGGTGATGAGTGGGCGTCCACAGTGTGTTTTTTGGTGAGTAAATGCTCAAAATAAGGGCTCTCCACTCCAGAAAACAGCCATTAGGGGTGCTGTAGGGTACAAATGTGGCCACACACACACACTCACACACTCAAGACAAGGATACATACACACTCGACAATTATTAATCTGTGTTCATATATTTTTAAGGCTAAATTCAATTAGTGATGGTGATTTGAAAAAGGGTTCGATCTGAGTCTTTTCACTCATTCAATATCCGCCTGTCTGAACTCCCAGCTGACATTGGGCGAGAGGCGGGATACACCCTGGAATCACAGGGGAATTTGAGCTATTTAAAAAATGTTTTTACCATTAATAAACCAGGTAAGACAAGTGAGAATCAATTTCAACCTGGCCTAGAGTCAGCTACACGAGTCAAGATGATTAAGACATTAAATCAAGGGTAACGGAATGAAAGTGAAATGAAAAATGAAATGTGGAGTTTTAGCAACTTTTGCAAACTGGTTCCAGTCACTCGGTGCAGCAAACAGAGGGAGTGGCAGCCAAAGGTGTTGCAGACTTTAGTAATGACCATACTTATGAATTTCCTGGAATGTAAATTGTGTTTACTGTACATGTGTCCTGGTATGGAGTGATGGCCAGTTGCCTGGAGAATACAGGTTTCAGGGATGAATGTTTAAAGGGGCACTAGTGAATGGCAGCATGGTAGCTGACGTCATATTTAAAGGTAAATCTGTATGTTAAAGGGCTGTCCTTACCAAGGACAAAAACATTAAAGATAACTATAAAAATATAGATATATATAATTCTGCATGCTAATTTATGTTATTTTTGTAAAAAGAATTGATAATGCATGTGGGGCTCTGACAGAGCTGCAGTTTGCAGCCGTTGCTTGGCACCGCTGTTGACAGAATGTTCTCCGTCATCAGTGTAGATGCTCACAATGTTATAGTGATCATTATAGTTCTTGTTCATGGTGTGGAGCGTCCCCATAATCCAGGACGGGAGTGGGTTAGGGTACAGGAAAAAAATTCAGCTCTGACTTTGGAGGGCAGCTTTTGGTTTGCGTTTGAGCCTCAGAGACTGACAGAGAAAGGAAGAAAACATTGAGATTCTTTTTAATTTGGACCCTCAGAGAAGAGTCACGGACAGAGTCTCTCACCTTCTTTTTGTTCTTCGTACAACTTGTCCTGGCTATCGGAAGCAGGCATCGTGGGAGAGCGTCCTTGATCAGTTCTCAGTCTTGCCTCAGTGTAGAAAACGCAATCTTCCGCCATTCCCACCTAGACAAGACACAAGAGGAGATTGGTTGATTGTTTCTAATGCAGGCTCTAGCGGGGCTTTATCACTGCAATAAAGTTGGGAGCCGGGAGTTATCAGTGATGGCAGGCCGGCTAATACAGCTCAGCCTGAGCCAGGCTAATCATTTACAGCAGCGGTCTAAGCAGGGCACACGGCTCTATTAGCCCGCTAGCATCATAAGCCCGATGAGTGAGCGCTTCCTCATTTGTCGCCTGTCTTTCTGTTTGCTTGTCTGTCTATCAGTGGAGCATGAGGCTTTGAGGGAGAAGGTTTTTCTGAGGGATGCATAGATGGGATATTGCAAGAAAGCAGCCAGGAGGAGAGAGTGCATGAAGTAAGACCAGAGAAGATGGGGCAGAGTGCCAGTATTGGGAATATAGAGCATAAATATATGGTGCAAGCCTGTTAGAGTGCGAGGACTTTTAAGTGTACAGATGTGGAGGACAGGTGTGAGATATGAATTTGTCAGAATGCCAGAAGGGAAAAAAACAGGCATCAGTGATTACCTAAAGAGCCATAGACTCAGGAGACAGCCGTCTTTATGATAGAATCAATAACCATTCATGGTCGGCTGCTCAGGAACCAGCACTTTTTCTTCTAAGGCACACAGATCAATACAGGTGATTATCAGAGTTAACCCTTCACTTTCTGACTCTGATCTTTAGTCTCCGGACAGCGAGACATGTTGCTCGATATCTTCAGATAACGAGCTGAAGATTAAAACACATTCAGCTGGACAAAGAATTGACACAACAGCCAAATTGTGGTTGGATACTGTACTCCTGAAGTGTAATGTGAGGGAATCAAATTAAAAATACTTTTCCTTTCTGACTCCAAGTCTCACAATGACTCTCACTCTGATTCATTTCAACTCCGTTCTGCTGCACTTGCTATTTCCTTTTTTCTAAATGTTAATAATACTGCACACTACCATTGACAGCATGGAATAATGAGTAATTCCTTTGCCATTTTTGGACCTCCCTGGCTATATTTGTGTGTGGTATTGTGTGTTTTGTATGATGATGCCCTTCTTGCCCTTGGTTGACTTGATGTCTAAGGTCAAACCCTCTCTCTCATTAGTCCTGACCCTCTGCAACCTCCTCTCATCTCCGGTGACACGTGGGTCAAACCAAACACACTAATTATGGAGAATTTGAGGTGGATTGTGTTAATGTTTATGAGCTGAAAAGAGGCAAACAATAGTTAAAGCATGGGTAAACAGAAGGCTGTGACACTGTCTCATAATTCAGCTTTTCTCACCTAATGTGAGATGCTAGGATGCAATGAGAGGCTCTCTCTCAGGTGGTAGAAACTCCTGGTACTTTGGCTGCCGAACTACAGGTGGGTGGGGGTGTGGAACTTAAGATTGTCTCTCATTAAAAAAAAAACACCAAAATACAAAATGAACACAAACATAAACATGCACCAGGCATAAACAAGCTGCTGCACTGTCAGATTTCTAATTCCCCATGCAAACTGTTTGTCCCTGTGTCTGCCTTATGGACATTTATATGTCTGCACTGCCAGACACACACACACACACACAGACAGACACACACACACACACACACACAGACAGGGTCCAACAGTGCACATCAGAAAACATCTGATTCTCTTTATCACCACTGCTTCTATTTCACACTGATCCAAAATAGACATACTTGGAGAAACACAAACAGATGCACACAAGCGCACACACAATCTACCTCTGATCCAAAATACCTCCAGAACAAACAGAAAACAATTCCAAGCATTTTTTTTTCTCAGCGAGAGCTCAGCTGCCAGCCAGTAACGCCAGACAGAATGGAGTGAAAGTAATAGCAATAGCGTAGGCCTAACCTAATATTAAAACCACAATGAAAACACACACACACACACACACACACACAAATTTGGACATTCATGCCAATTCAATGAGCTCCATAACTCCTGATGGCATACTATTGAGTGACAAGTGGAGA
Source organism: Centropristis striata (assembly GCF_030273125.1). Lineage (NCBI taxonomy): Eukaryota > Metazoa > Chordata > Actinopteri > Perciformes > Serranidae > Centropristis > Centropristis striata. Next base: position 11,706,723 of record NC_081519.1, on the reverse strand, counting down.
AACAGAAATATGAGGGAAAAAATAATCGAGCATGACAGAAGTGTTTTGCAATTCAAAGTCACTCAAAAACAATGTATATTCCGACACAGTATGGTGCCACTAAACAAAAGCATATGGTTGGCGGCAGAGAGAGAATAAGAGGTAAGGAGAGAGAGGAAGACAGAGAGGGGCTAAGATAACGAACCATTAAACTTGGCACCGCTGTCCAAAATCCTGAGGAGAGAGAGATAGAGCATCTTTAAACACTGTCATTTGACTTTGAACAAAGTGACTTTTGAAGTGAAAGAAGCCGTTTCCCCCCTTTTTCCTTTTTTCCTTTTTTCCCTTCCCTCCACATTTTAATGCTCCCTGCTCTATCATGTAAATCCCCATTCAAATTAGTTGGGCATTAGAGCCCTCAGCAGTAATGTCAGAGAGACTGAATGAGATGGGGGACTTAAGCACCTAACGAACAATGAAATTCCCAAGCCTTGGGACAGGACAATTAAGAAGCAGGCTTAGCCAATGATGAAAATTTATTGCTATCTAATACATATTTCTATTTTCTGAACACTAACCAATTTGAATGTGATTAAGGGGGGTGGGGCGCTTCATTAAAGAGACGCTGGCTCTCAGAGGTCGCTGGGAGAGGAGCCTTTTGATGTTAAATTACAAATACGGAGGAGAAAGGCACTGCCATTGTCTTTTTGGGGTCCAAGTATTGTTTTCTGTGGTTCCCCTTAAACGGGTTAGTTAACCCCTCGCTGTCCAGGAGAGATGCTAATATGACGGGCCTGGGGGAGCAAGAGGAGGGGGGCAGGAATGGAGAGGGCTTTTTAGTGGGATAATAGACAAAATAAATGCCTTAGCGTTTATTCCTTTCATCAGAATGAAAGCATCCATCCATTCATTGTTTCCTCCTTTTTCCTTGTGCGTCAGTCCGTCTGTTGGCCGCGCTCACAGTGGGTGTCTTTGGCTCAGTTAGAACCACTTGCACAGGAAGCTTTAGTGAAAAGGAAAAGAACAGAAGGAGTAAAACTAACAAGCCCATTAGAAAACAATTCAATTCATAGCAGATTCACAGTTACGCTGCCAGTAAATGCTCAGTGTTTTTCAAACTCGCCAAAATGTGTTTTTTATTTCACAGCCACAGATGTGATAAAGACTGACAGAGATTTTATTCTTTTTTTATTTATTTTTGTCAGAACATATCATGCGAAGTCTAATTGACACATCAGTCATGTTGAGTTCATGGACTTTTGCTTTTTCGGTTCTACAGTTCTGACACCTGTCCATTAAAGCAACCACACAATCTTTCTCAGATAATAAAATAAGAGTATAGACCACACTGAACACAGTGTTTTTGGGTCCAAAGCAGTGACAGGAGGGTGCTGGTGGTCCGTATATGGGCCAGCAGGAGTAAGAGGAGAACCCCAGGACAAAAACCTCCGAGCTGAGAGCCAAGGCTTCAGCGTCACGTTGTTTTCAGCCAGATATGAAACTCTGGGAACGGCTTAGCAGAATACTCAGAAGAGGGAGAACAACACATCTTTTGTTATTTAACTGTCCTGCTCGGAGAGAAGGACCATAATTCGGGTCGGAGAGGAGAGCAGCAAACTGTGCATATATCTTCTCCCCTGCAACACGCACCAGGGCCAGATTAATTTGCGTTAATGGATGCGTTCTCAGGCCTAGTTTGGAGGGGATAAAGGACATTTTCATTAACTTTCTTTATATTTAATGTTCAATTAGTTGCGGGTATAACCGGACCATAATCAGATGGAAATATGGGCAGGAATTAATGCCCCGGCAGGAAGAAAGAAAGACCAAGGGATTGGTATGCACCCAATGCAAGCTGTGTGCACATGTGTGTCTGTATTAGGGTATAATGTGTGTGCGATCATCTTCATGAGGGTGTAAAACCCCAACGCTCAGCACGCATAGTATTACAGTACAAAGGTATTAAATCTCATAAATATATTTATAGAGATTAGTTGAGATATTTACATGAATACACAAATATGTGCTGTTGTGTCAGGAGCGATGCCGGCGGGGGAAAGAGAGAGAGTGAGAGGTTTACAACAGCATAAAGAGAAAATGAATGACATGGAAAATAGAAAAATCAAACGCTTTATTGTGTGGGTGAGGCACGCTTTTATCATCCTGATAGGCAGTGTTTAGAGTCGTGTGAGTGTGTGTGTGTCTGTGACTGATGCGGCGTGTTGTGTTGCATGTCACGCTGAATGATAGGATTACTCATTTTCCCCTTAGCAGAACACAAATCACTCTTTTATCCGCCATCATTGAATCTTTCCAGGGTTAAGTGTTTATGTTCACAGCTTCTCACTGCGCTCTGTGTGTCTTTGCGTGTGTTTGTCTCTTTCTGCGCATTTTGTTTGTGTGTTCAGCAGAATATTCCACCAACCTTCAGCCGCAGCAAAGTGAAAAGCCAGAAACTAAATGATAGCTTAAAAATCGGTGACGTCTTGTCTCGCTTGTCTACGGAGCTGAAGTGTGTGTGGGTGCATGTCTTCATGTCTATCTCACACACACACACACACACACACACACACACCAACACTGAGCAGTTTACAAGCTGAGATGTGGAAACAAACAGAAAAAGAGTTGAAGAATAAATGAAAAAGGGACAAAAGCTGAAAAGAATTATTCTTAAAGGGAAGCGTTGGATTCAAGTGTGTGTGGGTGGGGTGTGTGACTATTAGTGGTAGTGTGTGTGTGTGTGTGTTTGGGGTGAGATATGAGGTCACTGTCTGGGGATTCATGGCCTGGAGTTCTGCATAGCACACTACGAAGATGATGACGACAACTCGCTCTCATTCAGTCCTGCTGCTTCATGCAGAGACTTCATCGGACAAACCTTTACGTGCCGATCTTCATTTCACCTTTTCTCCAAGTCTAATCCCTGTCTGGAGGTGGTTTAAGTAGAGGTTGTGACGGGGACGTAATCTTTTATTTTTCAGACTTTGTGTCCTGTGCTGCTCGTCTGGTGCTTCTTGACACCATGTCCCTCTCTTTCTTCCAATCACACTCTCACACAAACATGAACAAACACAAAAAAGCAAGTTCTTCACAGGTTTGCAGGTGAAAAGGATGTCCGATTGAGAAATGAAATGTCTCGAGTTAAGGCAGCCACAGTTCAACATTATGCACACTGCAGAATGTACAGTAATTGTGTGATAAAGTATTCTGATATCACAGGGGTCATGAGAAAATTAAAGGATCATCTGTCAAGGTTATGTATGTCTCAGATCTGTTTAAATGTTCCATCCTTAATGAATAACACCAGCCAGGATGACTGACGCCTTTCTGCCACATTCTCAGAATTTCACATTTAAAAATACACTGCTTCAAGACATCAACCACAATCTGTTAATTTATTTTTCTACAACCATTCAGGGAGAGGAGTACTTTCTAGTATGACAAGGACAGCAGTGGGATGATTTATCTGTGAGAAAGAGAGAGGAAGACAGATAGGGGACGCAAGACACCAACACACTGCACCCACAAACTGCTTATGTGCAGCGTGTGCTCCACTTTAAAATTAATTGAATCAACATATGAAAAAAAAAATTCTGATAACTGTATGTGTGTTTCATTAGTCCTTCATGTCTGTGCCACAATAAACTAGTTATAGCTTCAAATAATCTTTAGTCATAGTCAATGAAATTTCTTGCATAGTGAATGAAATGAATGTCCCCTCTGCTTGTATTGGCTCCAGTGTTTGTGCACTCCATCCAGCTGAATTCCTTTTCCTACTTTCAAACAATTTCATGCTCCAATTCCAAAGCCTACTGCTTCAAAGATAACGAGGGAGGGGGGGACATGGAGGAAATTCTGATCATTTGGCTAAGATTCCCTCTGAGTTCATTAGCTGCCCGCATTAATTAAAAACAAACAGGATAAATTGACCACAAATGGAATTTTGGGGTGAAATCTTGTCAGCAATCCAATAATGTCGCAAGAAAAAAAAAATATCATTTCAATTACAGTGTAAGCTGTCTAAAGCTGGGGTCAGATCTGCCCCTCTCCATTGAACTTCAGGGCTTCCCGGGCTCTGTCTTGGTGAGAGCATCCAGGGACTTGAACACAGACGATTACTGAGGTAATTTGGCTGAAAGCCCACTTGAATTGGCCCAGACCCTCGATACTATCAGCTTCACAATTAACCAACAAAAACAGATAACCTCCAAATCTCTGCAAGCCGTTGCAGCTATAATAGCTCACCGGTCCTGCCCAACACACACAAACACACACACACATGCACGCACGCACACACACACACACACTGTACGTATACAGATACAGTACAGAGGCACACACTTATGAAGTTACACACAAATGCTTGCGCAAAACCCAAATACACTGCAGGGATTTCTGTCCAATTAACATGCATGCAAAGCAATTTAGAACCCAACAAGATGTTTTTGTCTGACTGCTCCAGGGTAATTTAGCACTTCTGTTTCCACACAAGCCTGCCATGAAGGGAGGGGAGCAAGAAGCGAAGAGGGGTTAGAAAAGTGGAATGGATTTCTTGATTAAAACTGGCCTTTTTCCCCCCTCTCTCTGCGTACAGAGGCGTGAGGCTGCGGCTACACACACGCAGCAAACATGCAGCGAATCCATATGCCCTAATACAGAGGCAGCATCATTGTTAATTTCCTTTGTTAGCCGTCTGCTCCCATGGCCGATTTAATTTGTGGTGGTGTTTTAGTGAGCGCTGGGTCGGAATTGAATTAACAGACATTCGTTCACTCGTACATTCCTCTGTCTCCGGCCCGATGTGTGTGTCAGTTTTACATATTGTTCAATAATTGGACTTAGATTACTGTTGATGTGAATGCATGATCACACTGATGCCTCCCTGCAACAGACGTCCGGAGGTGGTTAGCTGCATGACGTGCTTTCTGTAACAGCTTGGCATTCATGCTTAAATTATTTCTCAGAGACATGCACTGAAAGAGGATCCTGGAAAATGCACAAAGAATGTTTATGAAAATAAGAAGCACCTTTCTTTGAAGCTTTTAACTTTGATTTGGCATCATTGTCACTCGTTCAAATGGCCCTATCTCTCTGTGTATCTTACTCACACACACACACAAACAGACACACACACACACGCACACACAGAAACACTCATATCAGGTAACTTTGTTTCAAGGTAATTAACCCTTCGCTTAGTGCCGCCCCCCTCGATAACTCTTGATAGGCCTGTCAAGTTTTGCCACGCAGCATTTCTTTTCAAAATCTTTTATTGAGATTTTCAACAGGAATTCCCAGGGGTGGGAGAGTATGAACCACATTCTTGTAATATGCCACCTATGGCATTTTTAACAATTTCAGTGAGAGATATTCCAAAGAAAATAAAAGCACATTTCTGTAATAATAGTTCTGAAATATCAGAAATAAGTAGACAAAAAGAACTAGAGCCTGCCTGATATGGGATTTTTGAGACCGTTGATGATGCTGAAGATTATTGGTGAATGTGAAGAGAATTCACCAATAACACAATATGGCAGCCAATATAGTATTTTTTTTTTAGCTGGAATGAAAATAGACCTTTTTATGTGGATTGTACACTGATTTTTTACTCTATGTCTATGTACAGAGGGAGCTACTTTCTCAAACATAAAACTTTATTAAATATATAACAAATATACATTTATATTATTTCAAATTTGAGCCAATTCTATAAATTATGGCTGAGAAAATAAAGAATAAATATCAATAAAATAAATAGCCAAATAAACCTCCTTAATGTTCTGTTTCAGTCGATTGCTGACATCTGTTGACAGATTGCTTTCTGCATTTTATATTGTGCAAAAAAGTTTTCATAAATGCACATATCGGACAGCATGAATACCAATACGCCTTTGATAGGCCAATCAGCCGATAATATCAGTCAACCGATATACCTCTGGGGCTCTAGAAAAGACTACAATATCGTTAGCCTCATAGCATATTTGCCTAAGTCATATTTGAACGTTTTCGGGAAACAAGAAAAAACACAATGTTTAGTAAGCCCATTGGTATTTTTAATTGATATTGTAACAGTAAGTTCAAATAGAAGTGTGAACAAGTTTGCATAAAAAAATTAAACACATCGATTTCATAACAGATAAAAGTGACTTAGGCAGAATATGCCCTGACTAAGGCCATTTTTCTCTTACATATAAATAACGTAGTTTGGTTTGTATGTAGCGGCAAAAATGCCAAAGTCAAAGAGATGACTAAGGCAGAAAGTGATTTTGGACTCTAACAAGTGTTCTGATTGGTTGAGAACATAGGCAATAAGGCAGAAAGATGCAGCAGTGGTAGGAGAGTAAAGTTAGGCAGATATCACAATTTGGCCAAAAAATGACTTAGGCAATTATGCTATGAGGCTAACGATATGCGTTTATGAGCTACAATATGTTAAAGTGTTGTGATTCAGGAGGAAACTCCATCAAGCGTCAGTGGCACCCCACGTTTTGACAATTTACATGAAAGACAAAAATGTACAGGAGCAATAATGCTCAGTGTCAGTCAAATATATTGTTTTATTTTGCTAATGCAGATTTGACAACATCACGCAGAAGTGCCGATTATAAGCAAAAGCAGCTGGACTCTTTTCCCCCACTACTTTCAGGCAGCATTTAGACTGCTGTTGGACTTTCAGGTCCTATATGTACTTCACATTTTGCCATGCAAATTCATGGTTAACCATTTAAAAGTTAGCGTTAGGCTGAATCCTAAAAAGCCTGACAGGGCTGCCATGGCAGTTATTGGACAGTGGACCTTGTAGAGAGAGGCTTAGCAAAGGCTGAATTGTTAAGAATTTTGAGTGTTTGTTGCCTAATCTAATTTTTCCTGTACTGTTTTGTGTATAGTTGTTTTTTTTCTCTGTACAACCTTCCATCAAGGTCCACAATAGAAATAAGATTACCAGCTTTCTTGTGCTATCCTTAATCATTTCTGAAAAATTGTAAATGGAGCCCACATTATGTACTTATTTTTACTCTTGACAGATAAAATCAATCCGTCAGGGAGCAGTAAACAGATGGAAGTGGCAGCGAGATCTAAAAAACAGATTTAAAAGATATAAAGGGCAAAATAGAAAACATAAAAGACCATTGCTGAGGAAGAAGGACAACATATGTGGTCCTCCCACCTTCACAACTCCCTCCTACTCACCCTTTCTTCACGTAATTAAACCTATAGTCACTTTCAATTAGCTAGCCTTTCTCCCCGTGCTTGCCTTTATGCAAAAATTAATTAGTCAATTAGCCAATTAACATGTGAGCAGGTCTTTGTGTTAACGAGGCTTTTACAAGCTGTGGCAACCCGGCAGTAATGGCAGACAGGCAATAGACGCCATGGGACTAGTTTACACCACACAGATCCTACACAGCCGGGCTGCTGGCACACACTCCTGGAGCACACACACACACACACACTTTAATTTACTCTGCTGCAAACCCTTAACTCATACTCCACGCAGCAGATGGACTTGCTTGCTTATTTTACCCCAGTTCGGTGATTAGATGTCTTTCATTAGGTGAATCAAGTATGTTGGGACTGGACTGGAGTGAAGCCAGCGGTCCCTGTAGACTCCTAATGTTGCTACATAGAGGCCTACCACTGCACACTGTTCCCGCTAAAAGTGCTGGCCCTTCCTCTATTAGGCCCAGACCACAAATCACCGCAGTTTATTTTGAGTGTGCATTGTACACAGACACACATCTCCCTCCCGAGTCACATAATACGCATGCCCTTTCTTTCTCACTCTGGCACACAAATACGCACAGACAGAAAGTAACTAAGCGCACAGTTTGGTTGTATCAGCGTGCGTCTGTTCTGTGTCTGTGTATAAATACGGCCCAGAGACAGCAGTAATGGCTCCTGCTTCAAATAAACACAGAGCAGAGAAGCCTCCCATCCCTGCTTCCCTCTGACCTAAATCACGGCTGGACGGACACCCCACTTCCTCACGCTGGACGTTCTCAAGGAGACCGGTGCTACGCTACCAGATCTGTGTTTGTGTGTGCGTGTGTGAATAAGTGAGAGGGCGAGCAAGACAGAGACGCAGCGAGGGTTTTGATATATTCCACATGTTGCTCGCAACCCAGACACAACAACTCCTCAGCATACGGAGGAGTGTTATGAAAAAGAGACGGGGAGAAGTTTCTGCTGCTGAGGAGAGAGGGAGTTATCGTAGCTATTAACTGGTGGGGGTGGGGTAGAAACAACACCCATGCTTTTAGGAGGAGAAAAAAAAAGAGGAAAAGTGTGAGCTGCTGAGAGTTTTAGTGTGCTGAGGTAGGAAAGAGGAGGGCACAGAAGAAGAAGAAGGAGAAGAAGAAGAAGAAGAAGAAGAAGAGAGGTCATAGAGGGTTCACGTAAAAAAAGCCCTCTGATCACCAAAACAGCTCCCCAAAAAAGAACCTGTCATTTTAGGCTCAGCTCGTACAAATACACACCTACACACACACACATTTTGTGCTGGTAGCGGAGATCTCTCTGTCAGTAAGGAGCGCCTGGCCTCCTTGAGAACGTTTATTTTCCCGTTCAGTCAATCTAAACAATCCCTTAAAAGGGATCGCAGATGTTTATAGGGCTTCACAGAACAAATGCTGCCTTTCTGACCTGCAGAAACACACACACACACACACACACACACACACACAAGCATGCAAATATATACACACACTCCCCCCAGCGGAAGAAACAGAGGCAAGTGCTTGTAATGAAGACACACGCTATGAAGGAGAAAGGGAGAGGATGGGACCAAAGAAAGCAGCCGCCACAGCTTAATGTCGCTGACATAACAAACACTCCACACATTCGCTCATATGTACAACTTTGGGACGCACAGTTTTAGTTTAACATACAGGTGATAGTTTATACTTATGGGGTAAACAGACACCTAAACCAGATCAGATAAACAAGAGAATATAGAGAATTCTTCACAGAGGAAATAGAAGAAGAAGAAGAAGAAGAAGAAGACAGAAAGACTGTGTGTGTGTGTGTGTGTGTGTGTGTGTGTGTGTGTCTGTTTTTTTAAAGGCTTGTTAAAAAGGCTGCCCGCTCTGCCTGGGCTCTAAAGCCACTCAGACAAGCAGTGTTTTAGTGTAAACACACGGTGGTTTTCCCCTTACATGGCCATGTGCTGCCAAACTGTGTTTGTGTGTGTGTATGTGTGTTGGGGATGGGTGATTATGGTCATTATTAACCTGCTCGGTGTTTGTGTGTGTGTGTGTGTGTGTTCGTGTGTGTGTGTGTGTGTGTGTGTGTGTGTGTGTGTGTGTGTGTGTGTGTCCGTGTGTGTCCGTGTGTGTGTGTGTGTACTGGACTGAGCTCATGTTCCAGAACAATGTTGTTTATACAGTGCCAGGTATTTTATGTCATTGACACTGCACCACTCTACAGGCCTATCTTTCATCTCACACACCACTGTAAACTCTCTGCGGGTTTAGGTTTATTCACACACTCAAAATATCCATTTGGCAGAAGGGGAAATTTTTACCTCTACCCCACGATTTGGAGTGCTCCTCAAGGGGTAGTGGTTGAAATCTTCTCTATGAAATCAGACATCAGTTGTGGTCGATGGTGTTCATATAAACAGATGCAACAAGTTTGTATCACGTGACTGACAGCCAGTTTGACAGCATATTATTATTAATAACAGGTTATTTGGATTAACTGACCCCACATGAGGAATATAAATGGTTTCTTTTCTAAATCTCTATGGATCACATGACTAACAGCCACCTTTTTGACCCGGCCAGTGGCTCTTACATTTCTGAAAATGTCTAAAACACATTGAAATGACATGACACAGTGGTTATCATAATTTTTCAAACTTTATTAATGAAGAACATAGTAACATTTGAGATGTTCTCATGAACTTGAATTCCAATGCCCCTCTGAAAAATCTCCATTTGGAGAAACAACAGAATAGACATTTGTCAATATCACCCATAATGACAAATACTAAAAATAGCACACAAGTCATTATACGCACAGTTCGTGGTTGTAAAACAGGCTGCAGTTTCTGTGAATCTAGGCCACAAAAACCACTGACCTAGGTTTAAGGCAAAAAACTTCCTGGTAAGGCATAAAAATGCCAGAAGTGAAGTAGTTATGGGGGGGATGTGAGCCATGGAAGTTACGTAAAAGTCCTTTACTTTTTTTTTCTCACACATTTGCCTGGGTGAAATCGGCCGCTTTTCGACCCATCCACTTTCCTTTCCTCCCCGAGTCTGATATCCGCCATTTAAAGTCCACATTGCCGTAGATCGTTACTACTACGTCTGAAAGATGGCTGTGGATGACGTATGATGTATGTGAGTCGTATTATGCTGCATGCACAAACGCCTTATATTGACATCTTTGAGGGTAGAACAGTTTCGAGGGGCCGTATATCAATAAGCTGTATGTTTAAGGGGTGTATTCAATACGTTTGAATGCAACAACCTTCAGAGCTGCAGCGGAGCGTCAGCGCTCTCGTCAGCTTTGTAGGACAACGCTGTATCTTCTCTCACACACTCTGCGCCAGTGGTCAAATAATTTCCAAATTGGTGACTTAAAAAAACTTTATCCGGGATTCTTTGTGATTGCTCTGACACTTTCCCATTCAGTTCATTAGTTCTATCTGGGGCCATATATGGCAAATAAATGAAGTTTGAGTGTTTTTATAGCCTAAAGACAGAGCAGAGTCTCCTATCTGAGGATAATGTGTCTTTATGATAGTGACTATTATAACTTTGGGCAGTTAGGCAGGGACACAGGGGAGTGTGAGGGGTTGGGGTGGGAGGGGGTCCCTTAAGTTTTGGTAATGAAGCCCGATCCATCTCTCCCTTACACACACACACATGCATATGCACACAGTCAAATCGGCCAACTCTAAAGGCTCTGAGGGCACCGAACACTGTGATTACGACCGGCTGGCCATGAAAAATTAACAGGTTTATCTCTTTCCTCTCTCTCTCTCTCTCTCTCTCTCTCTCGCTCTCTCTCTCTCCTCTGTGTCTCTCTGCCCCGCTCTTTATGGTAGTTACTCTTTGTACGCCCCCATCCCCCTGTTCTGTCCATCTCCACTCGTCTCTACCTCCAGCCCAGCGATACTTTTCCAATTTTCCTTCAGTGTCTCCCACTGAGCCCAGGGGAGGACTGGGGGAGAATGGAGCTGTGATTAAGTTGATACATTCGAGATAATAAAGGCAGAATGGCTATCATTCTCTCCTCTCTCTTGTACGCTTAAAGCCCTCCACCACACCCCGCACGCCCTTTTTCTGTCTCCGCCCTGGGCAGGTTGGACACTGATAGACGAACTGTATGTAAGGACAATGGATAGGAGCGGCGTAGGGAAGAGAGGGAACCGCTACAGATACATACGGACGGTTTCGTCCTCGACTCATTGCTTGATATCGTACATTACTTTAGTGCAGTTTCACTTGGCGGTGTCACACATGTTAGAGTCGGGAGGAGATATGCTCAAGTTGTGCTATCGGCTACAGCTTCTGTCTGTCCTGTCTGTTTTATTCTCTAATTTCAGTCCTTCACATTCTCTGCCTGCATGTCTGCATTGCAATATTCTGTGTCTGTGTGTTTGTCATCAGTTCCCACATCGTTGACACTGTTAACCTGTCTAATGGCCGCAGTCAGTGGCATTTATTCCAGCACCTCGGGTATAATAAGTGCCTTGTTGACACTGTGCTGACTGTGAGCTCAAACAGGCTTTTAAGGATGAAAAAAGTGTGAATTAGGACAATAACACTTGTAATCATGTTAAAATTGCAGAATACATCTTGCACATTTATGTCTTTGCTGTCCTGCTTTCAAAAGTAGGGCGGGTACCATCAGAAATTATTTCTGCAGCAGTGCCAATACCAAAAAAAATACTTTTTTCAAAACCTTTCAAGGAATATAACCTTGTTTTTATATTTTGGTTCAACACCCAGTCCTTGGTGTTTTAAACGGTGCTAAAAAGCTTCAGTGTTTACACGATTAGATTTACATGACTGTTAAAAATGTGCTTTTATATAACATATACAGTCATCTGACACCAACAGAGAGCATGAGGACCACTTGAATTTCACCCAGACTATCCACAAACCTCCAGAATATACAGTAAATATTTATAAATATAGTACGCAAGCATGGAGTTTTTTTTATTTCGATCTCTCAGGCACATACACACCTACACCTACCTCTACACGCACATATATACAAGCCCACAATTACAAATAAAAACTTCATGTCACACTTAATCACTCAGTAACCTTGTAATTTATGGTGCTTTCAGTCTGCTTTGATCTTTTTTTATGTTAATACCTTCATTTGCTTCTCACTGAGTGTTAAAATTGCTGTACTCATCTTACTGTCGCCTAAATATTGACACGCTTAGACTTTAATGGCAGAAGAACTGGCCTTGACACTGCTGCAAAACACACACACACACACACACACACACACACACACACACACACACAAAAGGGTCCGGTAAAAACAGTCCGAGGGGAAACGGACAGTCGAGTGCTCTTCTGCCAACGGAACACTTTGTTCCTCCAGAACGTAAACATACTGATTTATCTCAACAGCTCTCTTCAAACACGGCCGCCTCTCTTCCTCTCCTCCTCTCTTCTGCAACCTCTCTTTCTCTCCAGCTCAATGCCCTGCTGCACCCCGCTGCCCTCTCTCACTTTGGGAACTTGTGATGTCTGTGTTAACGCTCACACGATCGCCTCTCTCTCTCTACCTCACGTCAGTACCCTTCCCGTGCAAAAACGAGCTTGCCCTCTCAAACACTCCAAACCCGTCACACCGGCCCCTGCACGAGGTGGAGAGATGCTGAGAGCAGCTTTGGAATAGAATAACAAATCAAGCCCTACAAACTACAGATGACCAGCCTCTTTTGCTAGCCTGCACTCGTGCTGCCCTCCCCCCCCCCCTCCCCTTTTTTTTTCTTTTACAGTTTGGCTGAAAAACACGGCACCTTCTTTTTCTGTTTCCTTTTCTCTTTCTTCTCTCTCTCAGGATAGAAGTTTGATGGCTTACACTGATTCCGACGTCACAGCCAGACTGACAGTTGACATTCTCTCTTCTTTAAAAACCTGCCCTGCTCCTTTATTTCCCTCGCTCTGCTCAGATTGCCAGACTATTGTCAGAGGTATAGCACTGAGGGGGGCAGGGAGGGGAGGGAAGGAGAGATAGCAGCTTTCATAGTCTTCTGATTGTGTGATTTCCGGGTGTTGGGGTGAGTGGAAGGGAGGTAGAACAAAAGTGAAAGCAGAAAGTGAATGGAAGGAATAAAGGAGACAAAAGGTAAAAGGGAGTAGAGGTGGATAAAAGGTGTCACTTGATCATGTTTAGGTCTGCTACAGTAACAAACAGGGAAGCAGCATGATCAGAACAGGTGATGAGGAAGAACAACCCCAGACGGTGGACAGCTGGCATCAACAAATGTTAGAGTGACGCTTCTTGAACTATTTCTGATCAATTTCTGAGAATAAATAATAGCCATATCTTTATGAAGTGTTTTTTCTTTCCCCCACAGCTGCAGCTATGGACCACACGTGCAGATAATCAAGTTAATAATAGCTTCACTCAATAGAGCCGATCAAATCAATTGTTTACCGTGTGCAGACCGGTCACTAGAGGCCATGTGTGGATCCACTTACAGCTGGAGGTCAGCCGAGAGACAATGGGCTGCTTCAAGCTCTGTTTACACTCTTTCCAAAAGAAATAACTTTAATTCTTAATCAAATGTTATTGTTTTGCAAGTCACAAATCTCTGGCCTTTGTATTCAAGTCCCAAGTCCTACACTTTCAAGGCCTGAACAACTCATAATGCACTTTTCACCAAATATAAAGTCATTTTAACAACTGAGTTATAATATTTTACATTGATAAACATCATGAATGCTTTTTTTTATTATTTGTAGTTTTTTGATGTTATTTTATTTGTTACAAATTTGTTCGAACAAGTGCAACTGAAGTTAATGTTTACATTGTACTTTCAAAACATAGTGCTAGGCTTGTGGGGGGATATCAAGTATTTCCAAATCAAGAAGTTCAAGTCCAAGTGAAATCACAAGTCATTTGAAGTAAAGGCCAAGACGAATTTCAAGTCTTTTTGGTTTTGTAAAGTCTGGTCTAGAGTCACCAAATTTGTAAGTTGGGTCTAAGTCATGTGACTCAAGTCCACAACTCTGGTCTCAGTCTTGTTTTACTTTAAATGCAGACCTTAAGTTTATTGTTCTTGGACTAATTTTTCATTCATTATTTATTCATTATCCTTAACTGCTTATCCGCACTCTGGTCGCTGGGGGGCTGGAGCCGATCCCAGCTGACATTGGGCGAGAGTCGGGGTTCACCCTGGACAGGTCTCCAGACTATCACAGGGCTGACACAAAGAGACAGACAATCACACTCTTATTCACTCCTACAGGCAATTTAGAGTCACCAATAACCCTTAGTGCATGTTTTTGGACTGTGGGAGCAATAAGTTCTCCAACATAAACGACAGAAGAGGTCATGTGTCAGTATCACAAATTACAGCACGTAGTGACATATCGCGGTGTGGCTCACGGGCTCACGGTACAATGGCGCATTCTAAAAATAGCACACACAGCCAACAGTTGTAAAAAAAAGGAGACTGCAGTTTCTGTGGATTTTTGTTGTAAAACCACTGACTTTAGGTTTAGGGCAAAAAACTTCTGGTAAGGCCTTATAAAAGACAGTTTAAACAGTAAATGTACGTAACTGCCGCAATTTACGTAAAAAAACCCAAGTTACGTTCAAAAATGTGATTCACGTTATTTAGGTAAGCAACGTAACTTAAAATTAAACTTAAAAATGGTTTGCTTTTGTTTTCACACGGGACACGAACCCCGCTCTCCTGGGTGAAAGTCCGCTGTTGTTTGACCCATTCACCACCCCAACCACCAACTGACTGCACTGCAAAAAAAAGGAAAAAAAGGGTGAACTCAAAATTTCAAGGCAACAAACTTCAATAAAATTTTAAGTTGGACAATTAAACTAAATATTTTAAGTTTTGCTTTTGAGTTTGCTCAACTCTGAATTCAGATTTATGTCAACTCAACTGTAAGTTGTACTTACTTATAATTTTACATTGTAATAACCTTTAATCCTTACTTCTGCAATGTGCTGAATTGGCACGATTGTAACGCCGCTATGAAATGTCAGCTAATGTTGCGACCACAATTTTGAGTTAGCATTGATACGCTAATGGCTACTCTTGTAGCTGTAACAAGCAGCGCCGCTAGCATCAGTTAGCCGCTAGCTTTCGCTAATGACCGAATTTCACCGCTTTCCTGCATTTCACAACAAAGAAATAAGAACTATTGTCCCTTGTTGTGAACCCCAACTTAAAGATATAGGCAACAGCAACTCACAAACTTGTTTTTGAGCAGACAACTGGCTTCCTTTGTTGTGCTAACTTACATTATTGCCCTAAATGTCAATAATTTATATTTCCAAGTTTTACCAACTTAAATCACTGTTTTAGGCCAAAAAATACAAGTTGGCTTTTTTTGCAGTGTGCGGAATCCGCCATATCTTCGTTTGGCTGTCAATCACTATAACGTCAGCAAGATGACGGCGCCCGCATTACAGCGGACGGTGAAATTCGTAAATAAAGCTTGTTTTTCACTGCCTGTATACACAACCTATATTGACGTTTTTACAGGAGGACAGGCTGGTGTGAGGAAGCTGGAGTACGAACCGTGCTAACCACTACACCACCCCGGGACTAATTGTATTTATGGTAAATATATTGATTGGTTTTCCATACAAGTTCAATGCATCTATAGAAAAGTACCCTCCTTTGAAAATGACATATTATTGAAATGACATGAAACTATACGTTGCTGACTTTATTTGAGGATATATGACAAACCTTAGGCACTTTGCAGTTCAGACTTTTGCTGGGAGAAAATTCAAGCTTCATGCATATCTACTCCTCTTTAAATTTAAACTGAATGCTCCTGATGGACAGTGACAGTAAGAGTCAAAGTAACTTATCCCCACCTACTGTTACCTTCGCTGTACATTGTTTACATCTCTTATCACTTCCTATGCTCCTTTTTTTCTTCTTCTTTTTTTCTGCCTTCCACTTCTCACAAGGAAATATTTCCGCAGCAAAAGGCACCGCTCTTGTAATTGAGTTTGTCCATGTGGAAAAACAATACAAGCCAGAAAAATACTTAATGCCTGGTATTTTGTATACATGTCAGATCGCATGAGTGTAAGTTTAAATTGGGACCGTTTGTGCATTGTGAGTGAAAAAGAGGGAGAAGAGCTGAGTAGAGATGAGGCTATGAAAAAAAAGACAGAAGAGACAGAGATGAAGTGGCACGGTGCTTAAATGCTCTACACATGGACAGGAAACACTTTTTCAGTTTTATCTTTGATACAGAAAGATGTATGTGAGACTGTGTTAGCACCAAACACATGACAAATTAAGACTTTATTATCTTTGAGCAATGGAGGAAATCACCTTTACTCAACCACTGTACTGCAGTACAATTTTGATTTTACTTGAGTATTTGCGTTTATTATTTTTACATTCACGACACATGATTATCAAATCAAATATGGTAAATTATTATAGATTAAAAAATCCAACAGCACGGCTGGACTAACAAGTTATGTGACCCCTGGGGCAAAGGTTTGTAGTTGGACTGGAACCAAAAACCAAAGAGTAGTCACATGTGATTACTGTATAAAATGTAATTTTAAAACTTGATTTCGGCACATAGGCCCTCTATAAGACAGGGCCTAAAAGATTAGGAATTAACCAGTAGCCAACTTAGTTGATAATGTACTTTATAAATTTGCAATTAATCGATCCACGTACAGTCATGGAAAACATTATTAGACCACCCTTTTTATTTAATTTCTTTTTCATTTTAATGTCTGGTACAACTAAAGGTACATTTGTTTGGACAAATAAAATGATAACAACACAATTAGCTCATGAGAGTTTAATTTAAGAGCTGGTGTCTAGCCATTTTCCATGGTTTTATTGATAATGTGTGTAGTGTAAAGCTTTGGATAAAAAGCTTTGGATAAAAGCTCTATATAAGTGCAGTCCATAATGATTTTGGTTAATACCAAGAAAACCATGTTAAATGGCTAGATATCAGCTCTTAAAATAAACTCTTATGAGCTAATTTTGTTGTTATCATTATATTTGTCCAAACAAATGTACCTTTAGTTGTACCAGGAAGTAAAATGAACAATAAACTGAAGAAAACAACAGTGTTCTAATAATTTTTTCCATGACTGTATATTAAATCAACTTGCAAACAGTAAACATGGGGCTGTTGGGGGTGTGGAGCCCAAAACAACACAAAGATTTAAATTAGTTCAGTCCTTATCATCCATAACATTAAAATCCTGCTTATGTGTGAAAGCATCAGTAGTAATTATCTAACATGTTTTAAAGTGCTTTAAAAATTAAGTTGAGTTGAGTTAACAATATAATGTATAAAAAGCACTTTTAATTTAAGTACATTTTCAATTCATGTACTTTTACTGCTGTACATTTGGAATGCAACTCTTGGTCATTTTTACATACACACGTGTGACATTGTTACTTTTTTTCAGATAAAAGGATCTGAGTACTTCATTTACCACTGTCTCTATATAGGGATGCACCGATTGGTGGATGCCGATACCTGTGTATTTTTTGTTTGGTTTAATATTTTTCCCTCCTTATGTGCCAAGGAAACTGAGAAATAAAAAATATCCACTAAGTAATAATAACGATGAATGAATGAACTGCTTTGAAGTCCTTCAGCTTTTCATTGCTTTGAATGAGTATTAAATCAACCATACAAATCTAACCTTATTACAAATAAAAAAGACCATTTAAAAAATAACAACTGCTCTAAAAGCATTTTATCCAGCTATACAACTATCTACTCAATGAGTACTTACACAGAACAAAAAACCTTATTTTTGTGAAAAATTTAAATTGAATAGGGCTATTTTTCACTGTGTTTTCCATACAGAAAAAAACATTTTTGTTGGTGATCTTCCTCCAAGACAGTAAAATAGTCACATTTTCTTTCACTTTTATTTGTGAACAAACCCCATGTGTACAGCACCCATTGCCCTCTCACCTCATGTGGAGTCGTGTCCGGCCAGTGGCTTCTTCTCCAATTCAGCCGCTACAGTAGCAAAATGTACTAATCTGCTTACTTTCTGTTTACTTTCCTTTTATTATGGTCAATTAATGGAAAGCTTGAATACACTAAGTAACCTATGCCTCAAATAATAGTAGCATTTAAAATAAACTGTCGAAACACTTGTTACTTAGCATAAACAATACATGACGGGCCACTTACAAAGATGTCACGGCCATCAAACAACAACCTGAAATCATAATTCTTTTTGTGGTAAAACAGGCAACATCAGAGGTTGATATGGACAAGTTTTACTTTGTTTTTCCATCTGGTGGGTAATAAAATGTAACCCTAATAAGAGGACATGATATGGTTAAGTATTTGAGACATGTTGGAAAACATGAACATTATTTTTGCTGAATTAATTCAAGCACAGTTTAAGGTTCAAATCAACGGCAGCGGAAAACCTCTTTTTTTCCTGTCTTTTTTTCTGAAGAGGCGTCTCCCTCTCAAGCCCTCGCCCCCCCCCTTTTCCTCTCTCTGCCACTCGTCCGTCTGTGTGATGTGTTTAAGCCAATCCCATAATAAAGGATGCGGCCATACATATTCATGATAGAAATCTAGTAATTAGTAAACCCCCCCATGCACACACACACACACACACACACACACACACACACACACACACACTGGCTTCATGCATATGTATGTCCTTGGCAAACAAAGGCAGTGGCAGCATGGGGCATTCTCTATTAACACACACATCCACGTGTGATGGCACAGATAGCAGCCCTGCCACTCACACACACACACACACACACACACACACACACACACAAAAACACATCTATGTGCACCGTCACACACACACACACACACGCACTGAAAGATGTCAAGGTTCAGAGGGGAGGGGTTTCCTCATCAATACAGAACCTATAATTTCCTCCAGCTTGAAAAATAGCCTTAAACACAGACTCACATCCACACTGACTCCCCACTACTCACTCATTCATTGTCTAACTAACACACACACACACACACACACACACACACACACACACACACTGACAGCCCTACATCACTATTGCATCACATTTAACAAAAGCAAGGGAGGCATATTTAAGAATCCAAACCCTAGTGGGATGCTGCCTCCTCAACTCCCGTCTCTCTCTGCAAACACTCTTACACACACACACACACACACACACACACACACACACTCCCTGAATGTTATCTCTCACTGAACAAAAACAGCTGAATGCAAGCGAGAATTGGAACAATCAATGCAAAATGATTGCGTCATGTGAAGTGCGTCTGTTGCTTTGAACCTAAAGGGTTGGGGGGTTTAGCTTTTGTGGAACAGGGGTTTTATGCCATCTGACATCCTGAGCCTTCCAGCAGAGAAGTTTCGATCCACTTTTTGCTGAATTAGATGATACAAAGACGAGGGAGACAGGCGAGGTGAGGAATGAGTTATAGGTGACAACAATGGAAAGGGAGAGAGGATTTGACAAACTGACAGTAAGAGAGAGAGGTGAGGAGAGTGGAGTGATACTTAATGCAGCATTTCTTACGAAAAAAAACTCCTTCTTTGACTATTTCTTACTCCCAAATAATTGTTTGACTTCCTGTTATACTTGAGGGTGTCAATAAACCGAAAGCGATTGTCACTGTAAAACTTCATTAAATTGCTCAGGATTTTATTTGCTTCAATCACTGAACTGATCCAGCCTATATTTGGGAGAGGCTTCTATATGGAACGGGCCTCTAGTCTCTTTTCACTAAACTCTTGTTCAGCAAAGACAGGAAATACTATCAAATTGTTTATTTTAACCAGTATAAATATCACTTGTATAAAAATATAGGCTATCAAATAACATTTCAATTACAAATCATTTGATCTAGCTCCGACAGACAGTGCATCTAGGCCAACTTCATGCTCTGAGAGAGAGTCATGTATCAAAGGAGAGTCTACCTTGGAGAGAGAGATATTGATGCTCAGGCTGTACTTTTTTTTCCCGTGCTGCCATTGCACTCGAACGTGAGCGTCACTGGCTCTCGAGACGGTTAGGGACGCTTGTTTTATGGCACCCAACATACCAGAACAACACTTCTCTTTATTTGGCTTATCGAAAAAGAAAAGATAGGTTGTCACCACTTTAATTTGTGTCTCTTGTTTACTGTGCCTGTAAATCTAAATGAATTATACTTTGGCGCTCATGGTTTCCGGAAAATAAGCTAAACTTTTGAATTGCAGAGAATATAAGCAATCTAATGATATGTACCATGTCCATATTGGCAAAACAGCTTAGAACAAGTTCAAGTGGGTTGTGGTTGACCCAGTGGGCTTTAAGCGGTTTAATACACTATCAATGTCAACCAGAACAGGTCTCTAACTGAGACATGCATTTATTTGGTGAAATGTGTAGCCACACCCAGTCAGTAAAAAGAGACTTTGTTAAATTGGGGCTCAGATTTAAATTGCAGTTTAACGGTTTGTCTTACAATCATGGTCACATGTGACAAAGAGAGTGACAGATTAAATACAACTGAAAATTTGACTGAAGATAAGTGGAAATAGTGTGTCTCTATTAGAAATTAAATCTGCATCTTTCATCCTTAGTAAAGGATGAGAGGAAAAGGAAGATATTACACAATAACTAACAACAACAAAACAGCCAATGATGTTATTACAACCTAGAAACGTTTGGTCTTGCAAGTTACTTAAAATGACATTTTTGTTTAAGATAAGAGAAAGATTTTATTTCGAGTGGAGACACATTTACGGCACAGCTGAGGTAAATGTAAACAGGTTGTACAAATGTTAAATGTGCACAGTTTGGTTGAGTATGACTGACCTGGTGAAAGGGAGGCCATGGAGCAAAAACAATGCCAAACTTATTCCATCATTGCTGAAGAAAGAAGATGGCAGCAGGGAGCGGAAAAAAAGAAAAGAAAAGTAGGTCAGAAGGACTGCAGCGCTGCACACCAGAGACAAATGGATTATTTCTTCACTTAGTGAAAGGGGAAAAAAAGCCAGGACAGTTATGAATGAATTACAGTAAATTAATTAAAACATCTGGCATGGACTCTCTAAATTTTGAAATGTGAGAACAAAGACATAGCAGGCACTCATTCCTTTTTTTAAACTTTATGGAGCACTGCATGGTATATATGGAATTAATATAGAGCTAGAACCTGAAAATATAAACTCAAACCGATTTCACTGAAGACTTCAACTGTGATTGTCTGTCAGTCATAATGCTGATTTCATTCAGAGTGAAAAATATGTGGTCTAACGCCGCCAATGCTGTTGTACTCACGTATAGATTTAAATGTTTCTGCTATTTTAATTTCCTTACTCTGAAGGCTATAAAATCTACTCTCCTCGGGAGGGAAAAAGCTGCCACTAAGATTATAAAACATAAAAGGCAAAATTTTCCAGGCCACAGACAATAGAACTATCTGCGCTCAGGTAGCCACAGTCCAGTGAAACTATTTGAACAGCACCACCAGCTGAGAGTGCTCTCTGTCCTTATTATCACATCCTCAAATGTACGCACACATGCACACGCACACGCACACGCACACGCACACACACACGGGTCTGCACACAGAGAACGGCCTAACGCTTCCTGAACAGGCTCATCTGAAGTTGTAATGGGTCAGGTATAAAGGGCTTTTTTGTGTGCATGTCAATCAGAGGAGTATGAAAGCCTATGAGCATGCAGAGAAAATGAGAGGTTTGCCACAAAGAAACATTCAGCCGCCTAAAATAATACCGCTCAACAGCCATTCAGAGACTCTCTCACTTTAGCATATGAATCATAGTGAATAATCAAGTTTCTACCGGAGGAAAGGCCTTTAAATTAGATAGCAACAGCACTGAGGTGCAAAAAAAGAATAAATAAGTAGCGATAGAGATCTGATGTTGCCGTGTTCAGGTATTTGCTCGATTTTTATCATGTGCAATGTGGATCATAAAATGGTAATACACCTGCAGCATGTTTACCGGACTCTGCTGTTGCAAAGTCATTGATCTCAGACAAATGCAGAAGAAGTCTGTAATGTGTTATGTACTTACTTTACATATTAGGGATAAGAAACCCCCTCGGTCCTACTCACCGGACACACAATGACCATAAACTGTGTACAAGATAGCTACCATTAGGTCACCCATTGAGCTACTGTTTTGAAGCCTTGAGTTTTATCATTTTCACCATCTTGTTTCTGAGAGGTTGGAGCTGGGGAGGAACTCTAAGCTAAATC
The DNA here is from genome assembly GCF_030273125.1 of Centropristis striata. Taxonomy (NCBI): domain Eukaryota; kingdom Metazoa; phylum Chordata; class Actinopteri; order Perciformes; family Serranidae; genus Centropristis; species Centropristis striata. The sequence goes on along the minus strand of NC_081519.1, from coordinate 11,684,323 downwards.
CTAAATTTCCAGCTAAAACTAGAGCCAGCATCCACAACTCATGTGAACTGTGTTATGAATTGGGACGCTAATTTTGGTTACTGGAAAAAAAGACGAGAAACAAAATGTATTTATTTGGGGGAAAAAATAAAAAATTCAGTTCAATTCAATTCAACTTTATTTATAGAGCGCATTTCATGCACAAGGCAGACTCAATGTGCTTCACAATATATACATAATTACAGTTGAAAAACAAAACAAAACAAAACAGAAAACAAGCAAATACAAACAATTAGAAAAAAAATCAATTACAAATTAATTGAAGAGTGCAGGTAGACAAGCTCTGCCATATTCACCACATACACACTTACTTACTCACACATGTGCACCCACTCCCACAACCACACGTACACAGTTCAACCGAATGCTGTTGAAAAAAGATTGGTTTTTAATCTGTTTTTAAAAATGGCTACTGATTTGGCATGTTTAACTGAGTCAGGCAGGGTGTTCCACTTTCGCGGGGCATAAACACTAAAAGCTGGGTGTCTGGAATGCGCTGCTTAGCCTGCTGCCCCGTGACCTGACCGCGGAAAAAAGGACGATAAAATGGATGGAAAAAATTAAAGAATAAAAAAATAAACAAAAAAAAATGAGCTGCTGACTCCTGAACACTGAACAAGACATTTTTGGGCACTGTAACAATTGCCAGTCATGAACTAAAAAACACTGTTAAATGGTCATGATTCGAAGATGAAAACACAGACAACATCAATAAACAGTTAAACAGCTATTTAAATGTACACAGGTCCATTGTATGCATTGCTACACCTATTTTTCTCTAAATAGGACCATCAATTACTAAATTAACATCATGCTATACTGTAGAAGACTTGAATCTAGTGATTGAGACAATTTTTAAAAAATCCACATTGTGGGACTAATAAAGGAATATCTTATCTTATAAACTGATTATATTATATATATTAATGTTTACTGATGTAATAAATCATGTGAGAAGTAGGGTAATTTTCTCAATACTTCTTTAACATATTTTTGCAGCCAGTGGAGTCGCCCCCTGCTGGCCATTAGAAAGAATGCACAATGCGCTTCTGCATCAGCTTCACTTTTCAGACCCGGACGCTTCATCCATTTCTGTTATGCAGTCTATGACAATGACACACCCCTACTGGGTTGGGTTTTTGGTTTGTGAGGTAAATAATGCCGGAAGAAGCCAGATCAGGAGAGAGAAAGGGATGTGAGAGAGGAAGAGGAGGAGGAGCAGGAAATGAACTAAACTCTGGTAAACTGCACCTGCAGGGATCTCCTCCTGTGTATAATGAGAGTGTTTAATGAGCGCACACTGCTTAACGCCTCCGTGTGTCAGTGTGTCAGTGTGTGCGTCCGCCAGTGTGTGTGTGTGTGTGTGCGTGCGTGAGTGTGATAATTGAATAGAGACACAGTCTTCATTCCAGCCCCCAGCGCCCGCACAGGAAAATAACTCATGAATACATTTTGTGTGTCCGTTGCACATTTCTGTTGTTCAAGTTCCTCTCTCCCGTTACTGGCGATGGGTGTATAGAGTGCCCATTGACAAACTAGGGGAATAATATTACAGTTAAGTGGTCTAATAAAAAACGGAGAAATATGAATAATTAAAACATATTACTTAATCTAAATGCAGGTGGAGTAAAGCTCTGTGGCACGGAGGCCTAAATAAGCCACTCAGGCTGAGTGAGAATAAGCCCCGTACATTCTGGGAGTACTACGGGGCTTCCTGTAGGCTTAGACACACGACACTATGTGTGCTTGTGTGTGTGTGTGTGTGTGTGTGTGTGTGTGGGAACATGCGATGATGTAAACAAAACGTGAGGTGTGACAGACGATGCAAAACAGGAAAGCAGGAAAATGCCAGACAATGAACAAATATAATTAATAGTGGGACAATGTAATGAGATGTTTATTGCATAGAAGAGAGCGGGACATGAAAAAAAGGGGATGTGAGGGAGGGATAAACAGTGAGAGGGAGAAAGAGAGAAAGAGGAAGGGAGGGAGGGAGGTGGTGGTTGAACGATGAGCAGCTCAATTTATCAAACCCCTTTGCTGGGGGAGACTAATTAATTTGTTTGTGTGATTGCTTTTCCGCACTGTGCACATATACACACACATATTTGCCAACACGCACAGAAACGCACAGAAACGCACACACACACACACACCGCTGCCACCTAACCAACCTGAGCACACACACACTGACAAAGTGTACAGCACTCTCTCTCTGTCTCGTTCTTTATCTTCTTCTGTCTCCCTTTTAATATCTCATTTCCCCTCACTATCTCACTCTTCACTTCCTTGTTTTTGTTTGGTTTTCCTCTTGTTAATACGCGCATGTTTCCACGTCAAATCAAGCTTTTAAACGGTCTCTTGGTGCGTTGTTCCCTGTGTTCCACAAGTTTGTTGAGTAAACTGCATTGAGATTCTTATTTTAATGTGCCTCGAAACAAAGCAGAACCAGTTAAACTCATACCTTATAGTGTCTGTTAAGACAGAAGAAGAACAAGGGGGGAAATAATGACAAGTGAGTTTATTTTGAATAATTTAATTACATTTTTTTTTAGATGGAGATAGAAATAACATCTGTCAAGTATTTAAATGCACAAAATAACCCCTTTCCTTTTTTTTTAATGACCAGAAAAGAAAATATGGTAGTTTTTTTAGTGAGTTGAATGAAAAAGTATATATTAAAAATAAATTATTTTTGTTTTTGTTTTTATGCACTTATTTATTTATAGAATCCCTTCTGATGGTAATTGTCGTATATGCTTGCGATTGAGAGCAATATTGCTGACTGGATATAACCTGTTGAGCCATTAACATAACATGAATAGCTGTACTCTTCTTTACTGTTAATGCACGTGACATACATGAGTTAGACTTCATCCCTGAAATTTCCAAATTTGTGGACGGAAACAGTATCCATTAGTTTTCTGCCTGTCAGAGACACAAATGGTTTACAGAAATATCATTAAAAACTTAATTATTTTGAAACATAAGATAAGATAGAACTTTATTTATCCCGAAGGAAATTCTGGATCCAGATTGCTCCAAAGCCTCCAAAACAATTACAAAAACAATCACAATATAGGATAATATAAGAAGAATTTATAATATTGCCATTTCATCATTGGTGAATCCTGATGGCAACCAAATTAGGGTTTTACTCGATGGCACTGCTCTTGAAGTTACAGGTGTATCTAAATACATTAGAATATCATAGAAAAGTCAATTTCCAGTAGTTCAAGTCAAATAGCCCCAACCAAGGATTGAGTGCATATAGACTTTTCAGAGGCCAACATTTCCATATTAAATATACTTTTTAAAATTGGTCTTTTGTAATATTCAAATTTTATTGAGACACTGAATTTTAGGTCTTCATTAAATGTAGAACATAATCACTATAATTAGAAGAAATTAAATAAATTAAGAAATGAAATGTTTCATTCTGTTTAATGGATCTTTTTAATGTGTTATTTCCACTTATGGAATTGAATTACTGACATAGATAAACTTTTCTGTGATATTCTAATTTACTGAGATGCAGCTGTAGTTTCCCACAATACAAAAGCAATAAGCTAGCTAGTAGTCAGCTAGACGCTAACAGTCTTCACCATGCTAACGTTATCTTTTAGCTAATGTTGAGCTTACAGTTTTCAGTTGTGCTAGCTTATGGTTAACAGTAAGCGAACATTTTTAAGTTAGCGGTAGCTCACCTTATTTTGAGCAACAATCTTCCCACCATAGTTTTGCAGTAAATAGTGATGCTAACGTCACTTTTTTGGTAATTTGGTTCGCTTTTAAGCTAACGTTTCATGACCAGCAAACATAATTATCAAAATTTAAGGCTCTATTATTCAGACACTGATGCTGATACTAGACTAACTGGCACAGTGGTGGTAATGGAGCTTAGTGGAGCGGCGTGTCTCATCAGGTTGTAGGCAGGCCGTTTATCATGCTTTAAACCTGTCTGGAGGCACAAAAATATAGGAATTTCATTAATGGCAATACTTTTGACAAACATGATGATAGGCCTCAATGTATCTATCAGAAAGAACATATATAAGCATTTTTCTTCCCTTGGAGATATTTTGTCTAGAAAAAAAGCACAGGTGTTACTAATAGCATTAACGATGGCTTTACTCAGTAAATCATAAGAGTGAGCCGACATGCACAGTACCAGAACCATGAGAGCAAGGCACCTATATGGAATTTAACCACTACTTAATCATTTATTTTTATTATTAACAACTGTGCTTTTCCTACTGAGTCACCTCAAAATGCCTTCTGTAAATAATACTCAGAGAGGGCACTTGAATGGATTACTATGTGCTTCATGTGAATGTATTAGTCGGCATTTCTGTGTTAAACCACATATTGATGTACTTTTTATTGAATGTGCGAATGTGTGTGCTTATTGTGGGGTACGGTATTTTGTGTTATCTGTAGTGTAAGACTATCAAAATGAATACTGGTGATTGTCTTAACAATTACAACTTTCCACCCTGAAGCTTGTTACAATAACAATACAATAACTTCTAAATTAAACTTAGTTTTAAATAGATCTGTATACATATGTGTCACCTGTTGCTGCCAGTAACTTTACACACTATTCAAATGTTAAATTAAATCTGTTTCTATGCATTCATGCATGCAGCGCATAATAATATGTCATACAGCTACGATTAAACACAGCTGTATCAGATAGAGTGTTTGCCACATGCAACATTACAGTACAAAGTCCAGGAATGGAAAATCTAAACATCAATACAATTAGTAAGGAAATGGCTTTGTTATTGCTGTCCTGCAGCTATGCTTTTTTTTAAATACATTAAAAAATAATGTTGGAGGCATCATTATTCTGATATTGCTACAGCAAGCAAGAAAACCTATGGAAGATTTGCAAAAAGTAAAGAAATTATAATGTCCTACTGGTTCTAAATAAATAAATGCATGTAAACCAAACTGTGTTCAGGCTTCCTGTGCTGGGCAGAGCTGCCTACTAAAAGATGAGCAAAAACCAACAAGTCTGAGCAAGAAAGAAAATGATCAGCCAATCTTTCCAAGTCCGCCAGGTCAAGGTTTCAATAGAGACTAACTATGTAGGTCGCTGAACAACCACCAGACTCTGAAACCACCCAACCAGCCGCCAAGCACACAGACACACAAACAACCACACAATAACCAGCTACCCAGCACCTCAACACCCCCTTAATCCTTTGCAGGTGACTGCTGTGTCTGCTGGTTAGAGAGGAAGAGCCAAAGGGAGGAAGTGTGTTTGAAACAGGAGAGCTTGAGAAACAATTTTAAGGGAAAACTGTGCAGCTGGTCCACAGATTTTGTAGTTGCTATATTGTTACTATTTTCTGTTTTTAAGAATAATGATCATGATCACCGTTGTAGTGACATAGTGTCATACCAAAGAATGTTATTAAACTATATACTGACATGTGGTTTAGTATATTTCTATGAGCAGCAGTTGAGAAAGAAGGTGTTTGTGCTATGTGATAAATGAGTTAATATTAATGGTGTGATTGGTGTGAAAATTTGGCTGTGGGCACAAAAATGTTGATCTGTATGTTCATTGCCACATCAAATGAAAAACTCTGCTGCTTTAGGAGGTCTGCCATATGGTGTTGTTAATAGTGACAGGTGTTGGTGATGCAATCTATGATTTTTTTCCTCTAAGCTAACGAGGGCTGCTCAAAAATCATAATCACAATTATTTTGGTCAACACTGAGTTGACAATTTTAACATGAACACGATGACTTTGGAAAGATTGTACATTTATTTAATGAAAAAAAGGGTTTTAACTTTGCATAGAATCTAAAAAAAATTAACATAAATGTAAAATTAAATGAATAGTTTATACATTGAAAGATCCTCTAAAATAAATTAGATCAAAATAAAAATAAATTTGATTAAAATAAATATGATCAACTATGTAGTGCACTGCCACAACCTAGTGAAAACTAAACAGAAACTCATTCATAAAATTATTCAACTAAAAGAACCTTCTACAGTAAATATACAACATTTTGGTCAACTAGATTCAACATATTCCAGTCAGCAAAATGGGTGAAAGTGCGCTGCTGTAAAGGAAAAGGGGTGCGCTGGATTTATAACACAAGACAAACTGAGAGAAACATTGGCCAAACAAAATGCGTCACAATAATCATTTTATCTTACTTATCTTGTTTTCATAATCTTTAGAAGTCAAAACCTCAATTGGAAAAAAAGCAAATTGCACAGCTCTATCCCCAAACCCAATAAATCAGATGTTAAAGTGTTTTAAATAAAGTTCTGATCTTTGTTAAAGGCATTTATAAAAACAGAAGGTAACGAATATATTTTGCTGTGTAATGTATTTAAAATGCTAACAACTGAAAGCAGAGTAAGCAACAGTGTTGGTTGGTTTGCTGCTTGGTCTAAATTTGTCTTTAACACTGTTGCACATGTTTATAGGTGACAAGTGAAGACTCTGGGTTAACACACTCTTGGCAAGCCTGGGCAATGTTGCAAACATAAAAAGACGAAAAGGAAAGACACAAATATGCACATGTGCTTGCACCTGTCTGGACAAACCTAGTGGGTTGATGTGCTTTGGCCTCTGGTCACAGTTTAATTAAACTGCACATCACCGTGTTGCACGCACAGTGCAATACAGCAAAGACAAATTGTGTTTCTCTCTAGTTATTTAATTCTCCCTTTATATAAAAAAGGAAGCTTTAATCTCTCTCCCCACTGTTTCCGGTTTCTCTCTTTTCTCTCGCTCTCTCTCACACACACACATATACATACATGCACAGTACTAACATGCTAAATCATGCAACTTCAACTGCAAGGTGCAGAACTTTCTCCTCTTTCTCCAGTGTTATTAGGATTTCCTGCAGAGCAGAGCAGTGTGTCCTCCACTGCTGGATTGGAACTGCAGGGTCACACTGTAAAGCCAAAGCCTCCAGCATGCTTCAACTCCACTTTACTCTTTAGATGGGACACTTTTTATCCTGACCTTCAGGATGTTCAGAGAGGGGATAGGTCACAGCTCACAGAGAGCTGGGAACTAGTCAATGTGAAACAAGTCACTGTATGTATGTATGTATTCACGATGCCAAAAACACAGTGCCAAGACGGCAGTGCCCATCAGATGTGGAGAAGTGTAGTTTAATGAAAGCAGAGGCTTTATCTCACATCATACAAACATTCACATACACACTCACACACAACTCGCTATCTCTTAACTGGTCAGAAAAGCAAAAAGGTGTCTGGATCACTTGGCTCACAGCCACAAACAAACTGAGCGTTAACACACACAGTCAACATCACACACCTCTGGCCACTGGTGCCTGGGTGAACCGGAGGGGCAATAATTGAAAGTTGGCTCGCTTCAGAGAGCATGACACAAAACCAAGAGGGGAACCAAGAGCATTTTCGCACTGTTTTTATGCGGGAGTTAGTAGGTACTTGGATAGGTCAGAGGGGGTGTCTGGCCCTGCCCAGTGGCCAGGGCTCAGGGGTGGGGTGAAGGCAGAGAGGGGGCAGGGAGAGGGTTAAGTCCTGGCTGCCATGGCTAATGCCTCAATCTTCTTGCCCCCCTCGCTACAACAACACAGGATCAACAAAGACAGGATCAACAAAGCTCCAGCCAAAATCCTCCGACGCACTGACACAGAAAATTCCCAGTTCTCCCCAGGCCGCACAGGGAACAGCAAACACACACACACACACACACACGCACACACACATACACATATCTCAGACTGCTTAGGGAACAACAAACAAAGGCGGTAAATACAGCTGCAGACGGCTGGGCAGATAACAGCCAATCCCTATCCCCAACTTGTTCCGTGGCTCAGTGGCTACTGACTGCCCTCTGCAGCTCGCTGCCTTGGCCATGCCTTCTACACAGCACAAACACCTGCTGCTTAATGCTTCAACTCACTCAATCACAGCAAAGTTTCTCTTCTCCTAGCTGTGAAAAACTTCTCTCCATTTCTAGATTTTTTTGCCATGACTTTTAGTGCCATTTCTAGTTTATGTGCTGGTGCATAGTTACATTGTCATTTATCCAGTTTGGATGTTAATTAATATTACTTCTTTTTTGTGTTTTTGTCAAACATGCTGGTGTTGTGCTAAAGTTTATACCCTGTTGAATACAGTTTCCCTTCTACAGTTTCCTCTTGTTAAAATGGTGCTGGGGTTATGTTTTAATGAGTCACCACATTAACTGAATGTGCTGTGGTTGTTCGTAGGGACGTCAGCTGTTGAAAACACAAAGATGTAGTTTCCTTGTAAAAGAAAAATTTAGCTTAAATAATTTTTAAATGCATACTTATTCGTTTATTATCAACGCCAACCACTGATTTAAGTTACCACATATACATTTGGCTCAAAGTTAACATGGTCACTCATTAAATTTAAAACACATGTACTGCTAAAGCCAGTTCATATGAATAATTGAAAGAGTTTTACAAACAAATCATTGCTGGTTCCATCAGAAAAAACACTGCATATTTATGCCAATGTCCCTGCCGAGTTGAAGCATTAAAAAATACAAATGAAATGAACATGAACCTGTTTATTTTTGTGACCTCAGCTTTAAATTTGAAATGTGGGCGGTGAATTTGAACTAGTTAATTTTAATCTGTGTGAAGTGAACCTTGAGCTAGCTCTTGTGGAGTGTGAACTTCACAACACTGCACACACCTCAGAACAAAAGGGGCAGAAAAAGGTCACACAGGCCTGTGTTCCAGTTGCTGTGTTTGTGCACAGATGGAGAGATGGACTCCCTGCATAGGAAGAGATAGAGAGAAAGAGAGAGGCAGAGAGAGGAGGGGAGGAGGTGGGAGGTTCAGCAGCCCTGCATGCAGAGGGGTGTTTGATGTAATCCAGGAAGTTAGTTCAGTAACTCCATCCCTCCGTCCCTCCGTCTTAGTGAAGGACAGGAGAAGGAGGGATGAAGGAGGCCCTTGTCTGGAGAGCCAGGGGTTTTCCACATCTGTCCTCCGCATTGTAGCCAGCCTCTCTAAACAGCCCAGGAGTCTGTTATGGCTGGGGGAGGCACGCACACACACACACACACACACACACACACACACACACACACACACAAACACACACACTCACACTCACACAGCAGCTATGTCTGAGTGAGCCTTGTGGAACGCTTTAACACTGATTGCAGTTAAGCGTTAAATCATCCATACTAAAGTTACCAGTGAGAGAAAACACATCAGGACACAATTCATAGCTGGGTGATGTCTGTGTTTGGTGCATGTGTGAGCAAGTGTGTGTGTGTGTGTGTGTGTGTGTGTGTGTGTTTATGAAACGCCAGTCACGCAACACTGCCCTGCCTGCTGAAGGGATCCTTGTCTTTCTTTTTTCTCCCTTTCCTATTTTTTTTCCTCTGGAATGCTCTGTAACACGCATTCGCCTTTTCTTTTTTTCAGGATATATGACAGGTTGCCCCCCAATCCCCCACTCCACACTGTACTACCGACAAACCCACTACACACACACACACACACACACATACACACACCCCCACTCCAAAACCCTTCAGCTGTATAACCTGGCAACGCTTTCATACTTTCAGTGGGTAGGTGGCACATAAACAGAGATGAGCACATTCACCAACACATCCTCTGGTTAGGCTCTACAGTCAGGCCTGAGGCATGAGCTGCAGGGAAGCAGGGCTCATTCATATGTGCTCATTTGTGCCCCTTCTGGTTGCAAAACAAAATTACTATCAATACTGTGTACTGAGTTAAAAGTTAATAAGCTTCAGTTCACGATATTCCCAACATTTCTACCATTCAAAAGGTTATTTCAAAAGAACCATTTTCAGCACACAAAGAAAGTCACAAGGAACAAAGTCAAACTTTAACATTAAAGCATATTTTAGCCAGTAATAACCAAAGTTATTAAATGGTCAAGTACCTTGTACAATGCAGGCCTTTTATTCCTCGCCTAGAATTTCCTCTGAGTCAGTTTCTTAGCAAAGCAGTCACTCAACATTATTTCTTTCATTCTCTCCATTTCAACCATTTTATGATTATCTCAGCAGGCTGACATGTCATTGTAGTGGGCGTTTGACAGTCAAACACATTTCAATGTAATTGCCACCTCATAACGTCATAATTACCATAGACGCTACCAGCACTCACTTCTGAGAGGCTTGACAATAATGGGAAAGCTGTAATGATAGGTGTGTATCATGCAGCACACACACACAGACACACGCACACGTGCAGGCCAAAACAGCATTGTTCCCACATGTCTACCCCTGCCGTGGCCCTGTTTTTTTTTCTCGTTTTTTTACCATTTCTCTTCATGTAGATATCTTCCATTTAATTCAATTAAAACTTTTAAACAACCTAATTGGAAACAACTGCCTGGAAAAATTAAATTACATAAACAAAACTATTCTGACAGATTACGTCTAATATTAGGCATCTGGGCCTTATTAGGCTCCAGTAATAACAGCACCAGCACACGGGGAGGACAGGGGAGCGAGCCATTTTCTGCTGTATTAGCTTTGACTGGCCACGCAAACCAGAAGGTGGGTTTTGTGTGTGTGTGTGTGTGTGTGTATGTGTGTGTGTGTGTGTGTGTGTGTGTGTGTGTGTGTGTGTCTGTGGGAGCTGTGCACCCCACAACAGAACAGTGTTTATTTATCCTCTATTAGAGCAGGAGCAGACATTAAACCCAAACAGGCCCTGAGTAGTGCTCCCCCCCTTCAATTCTCTCTTCCCTCCCTCTGGCCCGATTAAGAACATGTGGAAATGGGGCACGCTAAAGGTGAAAGAGAGGGGAGGGGGGCGCCTGTGAAGTACACACATGTGAAGAAGTGTCAGTAACTATGTATATGCCTTCCTCTAAAGTAGAGCTTTGTAAATCTTAAAGAAAAATCTGGGTTTCTTCTCTCTTACAGCTGTCATGGAATGTATTCGCTAAAAGACTAATGCACTTACACAGTAACACCTGTACATCATCAGTTGTGTCTGCAACCCTGCCATACAAGGTGTTCCTGTATGCTGACTTTGAATAAGCAATGGGTGGGCTCAGAGCTTTACAGTGGCAGGTAGTGACTTGTATGTTGAACCATCAAGGCTTGTAGATGAGGTCCAACGCTGGCCCGTTCTATTTAAGAGCTGCTGTTGCAGCTGTTGTCAAGGTCAACTCTCTCTCTTAAACCCTCTCTCAAACTTTCTCTCTGATCTCCAACTGACCCTCAAACTGCCTCTCGCTGTCTGTCTCGCTCCCTCTCCCGCGCTCTCTCACTCCCCTGCTGTGGTTTCAGCCCATGTCATCACATCAGAGTCGACAGCTCTAATCACTGTGCAGAGCGGACGGGCTGTAAAACATGGCAGGGACTGACAGCAGGGCTCAACACACGCACCTTTCATCTTCCCCTTACCAGCACACAGACTCTCACATATACATACACATATAACAAACACACACACGCTCGGCATTGGCGGCAAATTGCCAGACGCACAAAAACGCACGGTACACAAATACAAGGAGACCTCAAGTTTCGGCCGCCCCTCTCGGGTGTGTTGTAGTCATGGTTTCCCGCCTGTGTTCTTCCGTAACCCCAAACACGGGGTTGCTCGAGGAGGAGGTAGGAGGGGGAGGAGGAAAAAGGAGGATCTGTCAATCAATGTCTGATCCACCTAATCCTCAGGTAAGACAGGAGCTTTACGACGGAAGACTGTCGCGGGCCAGACAGAAAAACACACTCACACACACCAACATCTGACCCGAGAGAGCGATTCACATCTTCTTTACAATCTAAATTAATTTCATGTGTCACTGGCGAAGATAGGTATAGGTGTCCGCTGTTTGGATCTATTCAAGGTCTTATTAGAAATCTGAGGACAACAGCGAGCAAACTAAATGTAATATGCCAACCTGCAGTCATCAGAGTTATAAAAAAGGTGCACAAATATACACTAATACAGGCTAACAAGGATATCTGCACTGACATTGACTTTTTGTGTGTATCTTTGAACAAGAATTAGTGTATTCGTGTGTCTCTGTGCCTGTGTGTGCATGCACACTTTGAGTAAGAAAGCAAGTCCTTTGTCAGGTTGCACAATTGGTTTCTTCGAGGTTCTGGTTTAAACAGCTTTAATTTGTGCTGTAAAATAAGTCAGAGCTCATTATTAAAGGGCCTTTTCAATGTTTATCTCGAAAAGGTTTTAACAGAATGCAATCAAAAATGTTTGGGTATTTATGAGTTGTGGCATTCAAAGCAAGCAAATTTTGGAGTTATATAGGTATTCAAATTATTTTTTAAGCTTGCTGGAGGAGAAAGGACCAGTGCTACTCAAGGTTGGTCTGATTGTCGTTGAAGTGGATTGATGTCCTTGCACTGTCCAGTCCTTGTATTCTCTCTAGTGTTTGTGAAGCTGTATGTGTGTGCGGGTACGTGATGGTTTTTGTGTGCGTGCGTGGCGTGCTTGGCGTGCGTGCGTGCGTGCATGCATGGGTGTGTGTGTGTGTGTGTGTGTGTGTGTGTGTGCATGCCCATGCATGTGCTTGCATGCATGTAGACATTGATAATTAAAAAAACAGTTTTATTGACACACACATCCAACTTCTAAGTTGTGAATTTATTAAGGACACTTTAGCATTCAGCAAGACAACAAGATCAAATACTGAATACAGGTTGAAGACTTAAAAAGTTTAAACAGTTTTATTTAAAATCGGTTCAACACATAATAAAATATTCGAGCTGACGCAAATAACTCCCAATTAAAAGAAGCTGCTATTATCTTGCCACAAGCACAAATAATTACTGCATACGAAGAAATTCTGCACAACAATATTCAAAAACAGTTTCCACAAACATAAAAGATAACTGTTGACAAAGAATTGAAGTGGTTTAAAAAAAAAAAAAGAACTTAAATTGTTTGTCCTTGAGCATTATTTGAGTACAGAATAACATTGATACATTCCCTTCAAAATATAGCCATGAGGAAAGATTGAGATCTTTAAACCACCTGAGCACCAGACAGAATTTCACCAGCCTTTAGTCACTGAAAATACATCACAACTTCTATTCAATGACTACAATGCAGGGTTTTCCCTGGATTTCTTTTCAACAAAGGTGGGAAAGGCATGAAAACGGGTTGGCGTTCACAGTTAGTGTGCACACCTTTAGAATGGATGCTTAACAAAATTAGTCTGATATGAGGGAGTACAGACAACATCCATCAGGCAGGTTCATGAGCCAGCTATGGCTTTTAAGCCACTTTCCTCCTGAACTGTCTTGTCTGGCTGGCTGGTTTATTAACAAAGTGTTAGGAGACATTGACAGTGTATTAAATTTCCCCGTACTGAATTACTGTCCTACTCAAAATATGTTAAAATAACCAGTAATCTGCCTGTGGCCTTTTGTACAAAAGAATACTTTTATCTTTTTCATTTTAAGTTATTACATTGCTTTAGACAGTGGCAAGCAACTGCTGTCGTTTATTTTTAGGGTGGGATATCATGTGGTTTTTTTTTAATGCACCTAGTAAAAAGGCAGATATTACTTTTGAGGTTGCAGTAACCATAGTAACTACAGTAAATAATGCTGCTTTACCCTGAGCAGATAAAGAACAGTACAATGATAGATTAATCAAAATACAAGTGCAGCAGATAACGTGTTGGCTCTTTGTTTACACACACCAAAGCAGTTGCTAATAAAAGGCGCAATCATTGACATTATTTTTTAAAAAAGCCTTTGGATTCTTGTCAGAAAATATAATTATACTTGAGTAACATAATAATATGTTTTGTGGTGCTGTCTGGATCCGGATCTGATTTTTAAATATTAATTTACATCCAAAGACTTGCAGCAGACAGATTGCACAAAAAGTAGTGCTAGATGTTACAAAGACTGTGATAAATATAAATGCACTGTGCTGATTGCATAAAAAACTGTAATGCATATGGTGGTGTGTCCTTAAAACTATGAGTTCTCTAAAATTATAGCAGATAAAATATATATATCGCCTTGCTTACAGTACTCGTGTGATGATACATATCCATTGACTGTATAAAAGTAATGGACGTCTTCACCATGATATCCTCCATTAGGTAATTGGAGTTCAGCATTTTGGCCATTGCAATCTTGGTTTATGGCTGTAGCCATATTGTGTTTTGCAACCAATGCATGCGCAGAACAGATCATGAGCCAGAATGATGCTACGTCACCAGCTAACACTAGCAATACCTAGCTAGCTTGGTTAGCAAGGGTCATTATTCAAAATGAACAGCCAACTTCTTAGAGTGTCTTTTAGTCAGACATTTTAAGTGACCAAAATGAAACAATGAAGTTTGATGAGATGAAAATACAATGGGAAAAGTTCTAAGACAAAAATACACTGGGTAGCCCCATCCTTATGCATGTCCTGCTTCATCAATATCGAGTTAAATTATAATTTACAAAATCATGCTGTAATTAGGAAGACTTGAAACTAGTGACTGAGACCATAAACTCATTAGAAAAATGTTAACTGAGGTAATAAATCAAGTGAGAAGTAGGATCATTTTCCCATTGATTTACAACAGACTTCTTTTTGCAGCCATAGTGTCGCCCCCTGCAGGACATTTGAAAGAATGCAAGTTTAAGACACATCCACATTGGCTTCACTTTTCAGACCCAGAGGTTGCCACTTGAGCATACTATATTGCCAGATTCTTACCCAGAATGCACAGCCCATTGCAGCCAATAAAAGAAAGTCACCTTTGAGTTAGACAGAGAGGGGAAATCCTGCAGTGTGTGTGTGGTGCTCAGGGAGAGGAGCATGACCACTTTCCTACTGTTAAAAAGACATGAACAACAACATCTTTTATTTCACCTAGAGAACCTATTATCCAATTAAAACCTATTGATTATGATGGAAAGACAATGGTGAGAGTGAGTTTCATAAAGAATGTAAAAAAACTCACAACTTTTAATCAACCTCCAGTGAGTCAGAACCATAACATCTCTCCTGTAATACAATGTACATAGGGGACAGTTTAAGTGATGCTCGTATCCTTTTCAATGTCGCCCTAAGGGCTCAGTGGCTGAGATAGAGTGAGAGGGTGGAGCCGTGTGTGTGCATGTGTGTGCGTGTGTGTGCGTGTCAGGAAACAGGATGGCTTCAGAAGATTTATCACTGCTTGATCAGGTTGCGAGTGACTTACTGCTGTTACCCCCCCTCCTCTGCCCAGGGGCCAGGGTGGTATATCAGCCTCTATATGACACATGCAGACACACACACTCACACACACGCATACACATGCATGTACACACACATAGCAGGGCAGTATATCAGCTTGTCTGTGACAGGCTCTGTGTGTGTCTCTCCCATCATCTGGCCATTAGACAGTAATGGCTGGGAGAGGAGAGTATGGTTTCCCTGTGGGCTCAATACAACAGCATTTATTACACACAACAGAAGCACCATCCTGGCCCTGCCACTCACTGGAGAGACAGAGGAGAAGAGGGGGGGAGCAGGCAGCGATAAAGGGGAGGGAGTGTAGGGGATAGGAGGTGTGTCAGGGGTTCAAGGGAACTTTGTGTACTCTCTTTTTTAGGCGTTTCTTCCCGTCTTGTGTGGCTGAACAGAGACAGTTTTGACTTTTGACAGAAGAAATCACACAAAAGTAATAAAAAATGCCCTTGCTTATTCAACACTTTTTCACAGCAGACATTACATGTCACAGTTGGAAAAAGCACAATATTACATTGACTGTCGCTCAACTCAAGTATCCTATAAGTGTGACACCGAGCCAGCATGCACAATATCAAGACCCTGAAACCGAAGCAGCTAAATGAAAATGGAATATCTATGCTTTTCCTATTATGATGACATTATGTTTGCCAAAGATACTTGATTATCGATTAACTATGCATATGGTGGTGTGTTCTTTAAACTATGAGTTCTCTAAAATTATAGCAGATAAAATATATATATCGCCTTGCTTACAGTACTCGGTGTGATGATACATATCCATTGACTGTAAAAAAGTAATGGACGTCTTCACCATGATATCCTCCATTAGGTAATTGAGTTCAGGATTTTGGCCATCGCCATCTTGGTTTATGGCTGTAGCCATATTGTGTTTTGCAACCAATGCATGTGCAGAACAGATCATGAGCCAGAATGATGCCATGTCACCAGCTAACACTAGCAATACCTAGCTAGCTTGGTTAGCAAGGGTCATTATTCAAAATGAACAGCCAACTTCTTAGAGTGTCTTTTAGTCAGACATTTTTAAGTGACCAAAATGAAACAATGAAGTTTGATGAGATGAAAACACAATGGGAAAAGTTCTAAGACAAAAATACACTGGATAGCCCCATCCTTAAGCATGTCCTGCTTTATCATCTAGTTTACTATGGAAGAGATTATAATTTACAAAATGAACTACGCTCAGTGGAGTTGCTAATCACTGTACTGGTTCAGGTGTTTGTACTGAACCAACAGAGTACAGGGATCATGGTACAATGCCGAGGCCGCACACAGAATACACTGCATGTATAACGATGCATGTAATGCAGCTCATTGTTATCCATGATTATAGAGCATCTGAATGGGAACATATCCAACATGCTAACAAGCATTTAATGGCATTACCTACATGCAACAAACATAGGGATAATTGTTTGGGTGCTTTGATATTTTGATAAAGCCAAGGTAGTAATTGAAACGTTCCGACTAACGCACAATTATATAATAATTATTTTGAATGAATTCAGTGTTCAATGTGTTTACAGATGGGTTTTTTTTATCTTACTCTCAGATGTCTCTGACACTGCTGTTTGTTCAAAAAAAATTAAAAGAAACAGATCCTTATGCATTTGGGGGGGTTCTCCAGCTGTATGGAGTATGACAGAGCCGTGACTTCTGAGTACTTTTAGACTCCTGTTCATAATGTTAGCAAATTATAGATTTAAACTGCCCTAGTTTCGCTGACTTTTTGACACTTCCATTGCACTCCTCTTGCACTTTACTTTAAGATGCCACAAATAAACATTTAGGTGGTTTTTAATTGCAAAATTGGAACAATAAGTCAACATATCAGACGTCCCAGAGAGGCATGAAGATGTTTTTAAAGGGATACTATTAGACTTTTTCACTTTACAGAGTTAGTTGATGAGATTGATCATGTCTGTGTGTTAAGTACAGTCAGGATATGGTTAGACTAGCTTAGCTTAGCCTACAGATCTGAGGCATGAGAAACAGCTAGCCTGGCTCTATTCAAACTTTCAAATATACACCTGCAAACTCTTACCTACACCATTTTATTTACACAGTGTATCCTGGTAACATATCATTGCCACTTTAACATATTATTTAGTCAACCTCAGAGGTGTTGGTAGGTTAATTTTCCCCATGCAGTCTTTATGCTAAGCTAGGCTAACTATGTCCCATGTCCAGCTCCGTACTTAACACAAATGATTGTGATATCCTCATCTCACTTTAAAAAAAAAGGCAAAAAGGCAAGGTGCTGAACTAAGCTGTGATTACCAAATTGGCCCATTCATAGAAAAGTTGCAAGCAAGGGAAATGAGGGTGAACACAGAAGATCAACGTTTACACAAAAGGAAAAAGACCATGAAACAAAAATATTTGAAATAATGGAACAATAAATTCCTTCCTGTGCTCCTGATAACGCTCAGGTTCCCCTGAGCGAGCCCCTCTGTAACCAGCAGGATTAAGAGGCGTGAAAAAAGAGGAGTTTCACATGCGGGACACAGGGATGTACATCATGTTAGCGTCGCACAAAACATGTGCGAATGGGCTGTAATTCCCCAGTTTAAGTCCCTTATTTCCATTTTGTCATGTCTGAGCGCCTGTCATGCTTTTGAACAAACATTGACATAATTAAAATGCAAATGCAGTTTGGTGGTGGAGGAGACAGGGAGAGATCTCTAAGCTGATATGCACACAGATACAGAAGCACAGAAGAAGAAACACACACACACACACACACACACACACACAAATACATGCATACCCCTTACAGACAACACACACAAGCAAAAACTCGATATAGCAAATGATGATAAAGGTTTAGAATAAATTCGCTGTTTGAGCAGAAAACTATTGAGGAGCAGGTTAGTTGGTTTTTTGTGCTGATCCTGTGAGTGCACTGTTGTGTATGTCTGCATGTACGTACACACACACACACACACACACACACGCGCACGCACACACATACACACACACACACACACACAGGGCTCCGTGGGCTTCGGGCTCCCCAGCCCCTGGCCTTTATTAAGAGCAGTTGTTTGATGAGAAAAGGAGCCGGCCTTCACTCCAGGGCCCGGCAGAAGCCTGGGGAGTGGGTAAGTGGGTTAACCCAGAGGCCCAGACAAAGCCTGAGGAATGGATAAGTGGGTCACCCACCCTCAACTGAACACTCAAAGGATCCACTCTGACTCCTCTCTCTTTTATTATTAGAGCTGGCCTAATGTGTGAAGGGACCTCAGGAAGGAACACAGCACTCATCTCTGCATGAGCGAGTGAGCTTGTGTGTATGGGTATGTGCATGCATGTGTGTATGCGATGTATGCATTCATGCAACCAAGGTACAGAAAATGCAGCGGCCCTTGAAAATCCTGACAATGAGAGGTTCAAGGCTGCTACATGTGAATGTAGTGCTGCTATAGAATTAACGGCACAGGTGAAACTGATATAGAAGAAAAGTGGTATCTTGTGTGAAGGATCCTTACGCATCTCAGATACTCAGGGTTCCTCCGCTGTACAAATAAACTATTAATTTGTACAACACAATAAACTGTGTTCAATCCATTGTTGCTGTTCTGAGTTGATAAAACATATACATTTTCTGAGGTTGTCAAAGCCTCTTATCACACCTATTATGGTGTACAAACAGAGTAAACCAGCCGTCTGTCAAGGTGACCATACTTTGGATCACTTCAGCCATTAATGCAACTGGTTGCACGTCTCCTTCTCTGGTGGTTGGACTGCTTGCCCTGGTTTGATTCTGACTTGTTAGCTTTATTGCTGGTCTTGCCCCTCTCATTCCAGCCCAGCGTTTCCTTGTTTATCTCTATATGTCCATAATCAACTGTATAACTGTATAATATTCATTATGGAGGGGAACACTGCACCTATTATACTTATCCAAAGTAATTAGAGATGTTTCTGGGTTGGAAAGGATAATGTTAGTCTTTAAGGAATTAAAGAGATCTGGTAGTTTTATTTCTAAGACTAGTCGTTGAGTTTTCATCGACCTGGCCAACCCGCGGCTCTCGAGCCACATGCGGCTCTTTGCCCGGTTTCATGCGGCTCTTACGTTCATATCGAAGTTTGTGTTTTTTTAATGTGCGTGTTTGCTTCACTTGTGACGTTGTTGAAATCTTTTCTCCCGAAAACGACAAACTAAAACGAATGATATCAGACGTCCAACGGTCCCGCCCCACTGTTGAACACAGAATATCGGACATTATCACAGCTATTGAATCACAGTTGCACTCTGACCTTCAAGCGAGTATTTAAGTGTTGCATTAGATGAAAGTTGTGACATACAAGACAAGCCTCAGTTGGCAATATTTGCACGGTCTGTGTCAAACGATTGTTTGATCAAA
Organism: Centropristis striata; assembly: GCF_030273125.1. Classification (NCBI taxonomy): domain Eukaryota; kingdom Metazoa; phylum Chordata; class Actinopteri; order Perciformes; family Serranidae; genus Centropristis; species Centropristis striata. Next base: position 11,664,683 of record NC_081519.1, on the reverse strand, counting down.
GAAGAACTCCTTGATATTGTGCCATTAAAAGACAGAACCCGTGGCATAGATGTGAAAGAAACAATGAGGGCTGCATTTGCGAAAGCAAATCTGCCCATACCAAAACTAACTGCAATAGCCACGGATGGAGCGCCAGCCATGATCGGATCTGTGAACGGGCTTGTGGGGCTGTGCAAAGCTGACCAAACATTTCCAGAGTTTTGGAATTTCCACTGCATCATCCACAGGGAGCAACTCGTGTCTAAATCATTGAATTTAGACAACGTCATGAAGCCTGTGATGGAAATCATCAACTACATCCGCACACATTCGCTTAACCACCGGCAATTCAAGAATCTCATCGCTGAGCTGGACCAAGGGCTTCCAGGTGACCTGCCGGTGCACTGCACTGTGAGATGGCTTTCAAAAGGCCAGTTACTCTCTCTTCTTTCAGCTTTTGGATGCTGTGAAACTGTTCATGGAAGAGAAGGACAAGGACTATCCCGAGCTCTCGGACCTCGAGTGGATTATGGATCCGGCCTTTTTGGTCGACATGCTGTATCACTTGGACAGACTGAACCTGACCTTGCAGGGTAAATTAAAAATGCTGCCGGACCTGGAGCAAAGTGTGTTTGCATTGTCCATAAACTGAAGCTGTTTAAGGCGCATATTCAAAAGGGAGATTTAGCACATTTTCCCACTCTGCTAAAAGCCAGCGGGCAAGTCACCAGCACCGCCCTGAATAAGCAAAGAGCCAGATATGCAACACTGGTTGAAAACCTCCAAGAAAGCTTTGTGGCCAGGTGCCGTGATCTACAACTGAAAAGGCCACAGATTACGTTCCTTGTCGACCCATTTAATGCTGAGACCGACTGTTTGAAAGCCCTGCTAGTCACAGATGAGGCTGAGGCTGAGTTGGAGATGATCGATCTTTGTGAGGAGGACCAACTGAAACCTGCTTTAAGGGAAGGGACCATTGAGTTCTGGAAAAGTGTGTGCTGTGTGCGCTTTGTTTATAATCTCCGTAGTTACTTCTATGGTATCTCCGTTACGTCATTTCCTGTTTTCATGTTTTGGATTACAGTCACGAGACTAGCGCCACCCGTTGTTAGGGAGACTTATTGCATCTCGCGCAAGCGCAGAACGTACAAGCTGCTGTGTAGTCGGCAGTCGGCGGGTCCCGTCAGGTCCCGTCGGGGCAGTGTGTGGGGGCCTTTAAACTTAATGTCACTATTTTATTTGAGAGTTAATTTAGTTCTTCCAAATCAACCAATGGTTCCAAAATACACAGAATCTTTAATGACTTTGACATTAACATTCCAAAGTCAACTTTTATCATGTGATTGTTCCATATTTTTACATGCATTGTTGAGAATGTGATTTTCATTTATTCGTCGGAGTCAACAATGTGCAAGCCAGAGTCATTGTGTGTCAGAATGCACGTGTCCAAGTCATTAGAGTCAGAGTCAGAGTATGGTATGCTTTGATGGTTTTCCAACCCAAAGAGTTGGTAACAGACGACCAGGGAATTAGATGATCAACTATCTTCTTCAAGAATTACATTCTGCATCTTTCTATCTGATTAGAATTTTTATTTAAATCTGTATGACCAAAAAAAAAAATAGAAATCTTTAATAGTTATGGTAATAATGTGAATTAACCAGTAACTTTTCTTCAATCATAACTGTCCTAAAAACTTTATGACAACATTTTACAGCAAAACAAATGGTTGGAAACTGACACTTTCACAAGTTAATAGCTGGCACATAATTTGAAAACGTTTTTTTACATTTTTCCTTTTTATAATGTAAAAGTTTGGGGGGCAAAAGCTTTTGGAAAATACAATAATTGATCAAAGATGTACTGTAAGGCTCTCACTCCATTGGTTAACACTACCTCAGATTTAAGCTCCACCTATGGGTGACTATTGACCATTGCTGTGACTATCCAATTGCTAGTGCATTATCCCCAAAACAGTGGACACCAGTACTTGTGCTATGTATAACACATCCAGGAAGTAAAGCTAAACTACTATTGTGTGAAGACTTCACTACAACATGGTGCAACACAGTGCACAACACACACACGCACACACACAAGCACACACTTCAGTGAGGAGATCAGCAGGAGGATCAAGTGTAAAGTCTCTTGTGTCATGGAAAGGCCTTTGATGAAGAACACAAACAGAGAAACCACACCAACATAAAACACACACACACACACACAGACCAATTCACTAATTCCCTCCTAACTGTAATTATGTTCTCACCACAGTCTCAATAAGATTTACTTTTATTCATCTAGTTTCCTGCCATTTGTTAGCCGTTGCAAGATTAATGAATGACTTTTACTTCACTAATTTTGAGTGACATCTAACATGCACACACACCCACGCAAACGCACACACACATAGTCAGAGTTCTCACATAAACAAACAGAGTGGGTCTTTGTATTCCGCTGCACATCACCACAACACAGATCAACAGTCCCTGAGGTAACGGCCAAAATAAAGATCTCATTACTTTACTCTCTCTCTTTCTCTCTCTTCCTCTCTCTCTCTCCATGGCTTGTCAGCTGCCAGACCCTGACGTCTCCTTTCATGTTGGCCAGGCCTCTGAGAGGAGCTGAGAGATGCTGAGAGGCGCAGAGAGCCTCCCAGGGCTTTGAGCAGCGTTTGATTCCTGCTAGATAATAGCTGGTTCACTGTCAGCCCCAGGATGATCAGTTAAATCCTTAATCACTGCCTGTCCACTTGCATGACAGTTATTTTAGGGCTCTTTTCTGGACCTTCTCTTCTCTCTTTCCAGCTCTCCACCTCTCTCCCTCCCTCCCGTGAAAAGTAATCCCACAACAGAAAACAGACAGCGGACGGGTGTAGGGATGGCAGGAGGGGAGGACAGAGGGGGTTGCAGGCAGATTCATTTCTGCAGGGGGTATATAGGGGGGTGGGGGATGGAATATGTCGGGTGACTATAGCTCATTCTTTCTGCATGAAGAGGGTAAAAGAAGAACAGAGACAGGTGAAGGCTGAGGGGGGTTGGCACCAAAAGGAGTAAAGACAAGACCAAACTGAGAGGAACTTGTCTTTGACCTGTCATCATGAAGACAAAAAGAAGGAGGACCCGCTCTCCTTCTCCTCCACTCTCCTGTACCTGCCTGTTTTTAAAGGACATTCAAAGAGCCGGGCAGAGAGACAGTTAAGGTGTTGTCTGTCAGCCTGTCCTGTAACAGTGTCACGGGTTGAGCAGTACTGGGAGATGAGTGTTCGATGTTCATGTCCAATCCAAGGCCTTGATCAAGGCTGCTCCACAGCCAGGTGCTGCCACATGCTGACAGCCTCACCCCCAAACCCCCTCAACCTCCCTTTCTGTCGGAGGATAGAGGGCATTTCACTTTGACAAAGACAGAAGTTTGGGGGTCGGGGTAGGGGTTTGTGGGTGATACTTGAAGTGCAGTTTGACTACAGAGGAATCACAGAAAGTTTTGGACAGCCTGGACGTTGACGCTGATGGCCGTGTGCTAAGTTATCACATCTTTGAAGTTCCCGTAGCCTGAAAGGCAGAGCGTTGGGGTTATAGCTTTGCTGCACTTGAAGTAAGTTCAGAGGTGTGGGATCAGATCTATAATCAAGTCTGATGTAGATCATTTTTATTTACCAGCCACTAGGGTTGGGCTGATGGACAATGCCATCGTCCATTGCGGTGGCTGACAGTCATCGACCATTGAGCCCAACATCGTGATTTAAAAGCCGCGCCCTCCATCCACACCCATGCCTGAGCCCTTGTTTGCCGTGGTATTCATTAAGTGTTTAAGAAGTAACAATTCTGATTTATTTAATGGGGCACAGACTTCATGAGTGCAACTGAAGGGGCACATTCAGGCTGTTACATCAATAGATCTTAAGCAGAAGAGAATAAATTCAAACAAATGAAAACGTTAAAGAACACACTTATTCTGATATCTATGTAATGCATTCATTTCTGGTGAAAGAATTATTAAGATGATTTTTAACGGTGGATATAGCTCCTGTAGTAGGTTTTGTGCGCATATGATTCGAACAGTTTGGCCGACTTGAGCTGACAATATCATAGTGATGTTTCACTTAGGACATCGCCTTATGCTAATTTGGTCGACATTGCCCAACCATAGCAGCCACAATTGATTTACGTATGTAGAAAATTAGTTGAGACATCACTTGTTTTGTTGAGATTGTTTAGATTTGATATATGAGAACAAATAAAGTTGAAACGTGGAAGACACTGGGCTTCATGCAGCAACATTACATTTCACTTATATTTCTTATATTCTAAGAGAAGTCAACTCCAGATGCACCAAACATTCTAAACTATCCAAATCTGCTCTTACCCAGGTGTGCTGAATAATGAATCCCACTTGATTATAATTGTTTATTATCTCCACCACACACCTGGCTCTCATGGTTGTGTTGACTCATAATTTTTGATAAACCTGATGTTTTATCTCGCCATTAATTGCTCACTCCTCTCAACCCACTCCTAACTTTTTTCTGGCTGGTGGTGGTTGCAAGTGTTCAACTGCTTCAGTTACATAAAAAAGGCATTTCCACTTTGAGCATGCCCCCAAAACACTATTTAAGAGCAGGTGTTGTGGCATGTGTAAATACTCAGGTGCTACCAAAAAAGGAAAAACCCAGGTAATACATAAATATTTAAGACAGACTACAAAGACATATTGTAAAATTAGTACCTAAACTGTCAGCAGAATTAGTCTCATTTTGTGTCACTGCAGTCTCATCCTGAAAAAATACTTTGGTGTCTTGTTTCTCTTAAATTCTCTCTCTGGCTCTTTGTCTCTCTTGGTCTCCGTCTCTTCTTCTCATGAGCACCACTGTGTGTGCAGAATGCTGGTATTGTGGCCGTGCTGTAGAAGGCAGACGGTACTCCATTGAATCATTTCCACGAGTCTCGACCTCTGACCCCTTGATTCTGACTGGCGGCACTATGCTGTAAGTCACAGGCAGCCTTTCAGCCAATAGAATCAGAGCGAAGCTGGAGGTCGAGGGGTCACAGACGCACCATGTATGGAATTCCATAGAGCCGGAGAGGTCAGAGGTCACGCTCAATCACAGTCAACACAGAGCAAAGACTCAGGAGGCTCCTACAGCCACAACACAACGACAGGGAGAGAGAGACACAGAGCGGAACAGGACAATTATTTAAATAATTATTTAATAATATTTGTTCTGGCATTCTTTTTCCATTATGTCACTCATGAATCACTGAGGTAGACATCGTAGTCAGTCAGTCAGTGGTTGAAGAGGATTGCTTCCCGCTTTGTGTCTTGGCCTGATACCCAAGAACTCTTTGCAACTTCAAATTACTTCAAGTCAAGAAATGCTTTTATATTGTTGAGAAACTGCTCTTTGCAGGCACCTTTGTTCAACACAGGCAGCTGTCTGCACAGAACACTAGCTCACCTTTATCCAGTGCAAATATCACAATGGACCGAATCCATTCCCATCCTTGAAGAAAACAAGTGTGCACAGTTGCCAGGACATTCTTTAATACATTAGCAGTGATGAAAGCAGTGGTGTCCGCCAACAGAAGAGAATAGTGAGAAGTTGGAAACACATGCTGAGGGTTGAGTGGACATGGCTGATTTTTATTATAACGATTTGTTGTTAAGTATTCAATGTTTCTGGATTAGTTAGACATTTGAGTTGAGTAAAGGAGAAATTAACAATGCTACCGTCACGTCACCCATTCTGAAGGCTTGTTTTTGGCCTTTTGAACGTTGCCATCTTGTTTTGTTCTTTCAGCCAGAGGTGACCATATATGGGCGAGAGGGTGTAGCTCTGGACGAGGTTGGCAAGTTATTAGTTTACGCTACAGCTGGCTGAGTAGCTCATTTATCAACATGCATCAGTATTTCAAAATGAACAGCTGACTCGTTAGAGTGTCTTTTAGCACAATCAAATGCTGAACAAGACATTTTTTTGGTGTCCAAAATGCTACATTTAAAGTATATCTGCAGGGATTGCCTCCTACCAGGTTTCATTCTAATTCCCAACTCGTCATGTAAAGACGGCCCTAGGTATTCACATGCACTCAAATACACGTGCGGCTGGATCAGCAGACATAACTGTGTTTTTACGAAGCAAATATTTGTTTACTGCTGCTCTCACTTTTGTGTACAGCACATTTAATTTAAAAGAAATATAACTAGACTGTGGGTTAAAGCTCTGGGACAAAAACACATGCCATGGTCACGACTTGTCAATCAAAGGGTAGCCACAACCCAAAGCAAACCCTGCTCTGTCTCTCTAAATGGGATCATAATATACAAAATGAACATCATGCCGTATTGAAGAAGTCTTGAAACAAGCAACTGGGACCATAAACTTATAAGGAAAATGTTTACTGAGGTAATAAATCAATCGTTTTGCAACCAATGGAGTCCTCCTCTTCTGGTCATTAGAAAGAATGCCGATTTAAGGCACTTCTGTACTGGCTTCACTTTTTAGGCCTAGAGGATGCCACTTGAAGTGTTTTATCAGCCCAAAACAAGTCAATATCTGTAGGTGCACTATATGATGCAAAATTTGAATGTCTAAATATAAAAGATGTCTATGTACACTACCAAGCCACTTTATGAGGTGAAGTGCAAACCTTATAAAGGCGGGGTCTTCTGCTGCTGCTTCAAGGTTGGATGTGTTGTGCGGTTGGTTGTAACGAGTGGTTATTTGAGTTACTGTTGCCTTTCTATCTTCTCTCACCAGTCTGGTCATTCTCCTCTGACCTAGCATCAACAAGGCCTTTGGCCCAAAAAACTGCTGCTTGCTGGACATTTTCTCTTTTTCGGACCATTGTCTGTAAACACTAGAGATGGCTTTGTGTGTGAAAATCCCATTAGATCTGAATATTTGTGAAATATTCAGACCAGCCCGTCTGGAACAACAACCATGCAACATTCAAAGTCACTTAAATCACTTTTCTTCCCCATTCTGATGCTCAGTTTGAACTTCTGCAGGTCGTCTTCACCATGTCTATATGCCTAAATACAATGAGTTGCTGCCATGTGATTGGCTGATAAGATATTTTTTTGTTAATGAGCAGTTGTTGAGCAGCATTTGCTGGATAGTTGAAATAAAGTGTTACCAATATTTGAAATATACTATTACCTATTACTTATTATTTATTGCTATAAGACTTGCAGCTCAGCAAGTGGGTGGTTGTGCTCTATGGTGAAATAACTACAGCTAATGTAATCTTTGACCCATTTACAGGTGTGATCAACAAAGACTTGTTTATGATGATTGTATTAGGAGGTTCAGTAGGTGTTTGGCTGTGATGGCTCCCAGGAGTTTTCTCTCAGCACTGACCCATCAGGTCAGCAGCCCTTCTGTGACCCTCATATACAAATTAAGCACTATGTATCTGCCAGAATGCTTAATTTGTATGAGTTTGAGAGGTGTGTGAGTGTGTGTATGGTGTATACATGTGTGTCTAAGTCTGTGAAGGGTCCCAGAGGTGCCCTAGCTGCCTAAGCCACTTCTGCAAATCTGTTGAAAGATCATCAAGAGACTTTTTCTCAAACTACGGGTGTGAGGGTGTGCATGTGTGTGTGTGTGTGTGTGTGTGTGTGTGTGTGTGTGTGTGTTGTCTCTGTGGGAGCATGCTGGCTGCGTCTGCTGCTTAACACTCACTTTCATCACGCACACGCTCAGAAGTGACAGTCCCTGTCTCTACAAAGGGATTTAGAATATCACCAAGAGACCTGCCATCTCTTTCTCTCTCTCTCACACACACACACACAAAAACACTCCTGCACACACACACACAAACATGTAGAAATACCAGCACAAAGCTTGCTACAAAGGGATTCATGATGTCACCCAGAGACGTAACTTAGTTCCGCATAATTTCCCATTATTCCTCCTAATGAATCTTAAAACAAGATAGTGGCTGTTAAATTACTCTCCTCTTCCATCTTCTCCTCTCCTCACCTCTCCTCATCTTTATTTCCTGTCATCCCCTGGCTCTCCAAATCTCCCCTACATCCCACTCCCTATTGACACGTATCCCCAGAACGCACATGCAAACACCAGGCCCACAAAGGCCTAAGCGCCTAAGCTAACAACCGATACACAAAAACACAACAACAAAGCAGTTGTTGTCAGGTTGTTAAGTCCCTGCCACTGTTTCCAAGGGTCGGAGAGACGGCAAGCAGACAGAAAGAGGGAGAACAGGATGAGATGGGCTTTGGAGAATAAAAGACGGCTAATCCCTGCATTTGGATATGAGAAACGCAGGCCCGCAGGAGAACGCATCAAAGCCAGTGCTAAATTAGCCTACATACAGAGAGTGAGAGGAGGCGAGAAGAGACAGAGTGAGAGAGAGGCCGCTGATTTGAGACAGTGTGAGAGGAGCAGGGAGAGGTAGTCTCCTAGGGCCCAGATTAGCAACACACACTCATTATTCTCCAGTATTGCTGTTGCACACAAACACACATGCACACCCACAGCCATGCACACAGATTAGAAACATACACTCATTATTCTGTCTCAGTGGGACGCTAAACCCTAAAATCCAGCACGCTTGCTGGGAGCACTTGCACAGAGACTGGCTAACCGAGTAACGGGGCCCAACACTGCCTTTGTAGCTGTGCATCGTTAGCCACGCTGGGCACTAGCACCTCACAGAGTGTGTGCACCAGGGGTGTGTGTGTGTGTGTAGTGAGTAGTGTGTGTGTGTGTGTCAGGGAAGGGCTGACAAAAGCAGGCAATTAGGACTAGAGGAGTGTGCTGGTTCATTCAGCTCCACAAGTGGAACCATCTAAAGCACATTAAATAAGGAAGTTAGGCAGAGAGACAGTGTAGGTTAGGCCACCTCTGTGTGTGTGTGTGTGTGTGTGTGTGTGTGTCTGTGTGTGTGTGTGTGTGTGTGTGTGTGTGTGTGTCTGTGTGTGAGAGAGAGGATAGGGAGGGAGGGAAAGAAAAGCTTGTCCATAGCAAAAAAGACTGAGCAAAGAAGGAGATGCAGAGAGCAAAAGTAAGACATTTTTTCCGATGAATCATGCACAGACACAAACTTTCAAATTCTTGATGAGGCTGACAAGAGCTGTGGAGCAACCGATGTAACATTCAATAGAAAACAGCTTTATGGAGTATTTTGCAGTATCTAAATGCAAAGTTCAAGTTAGGTCAGTGTGGGTGCTGATTAGGCATGTGAGACCAACTATACAGTCATGTTCTGGGTCAAAAACGCCAACAGCGGGGGGAATGAGCATGCACCGCGTCACTTCTTCCAGCTCTCTCCTGCACTGCTGTGCAGCAGAGCTGAGCTTGCTGGACGAGGTGATATGGAGAGGTCACACCTGGGCGCACACAACAGCTGCTTCCATCAATACCCAATTACATCAGTCTAGAAAAACTCAACAATTATTTTGCTGTAGACCACAACTTGATGCAGCCTATTTCAATTTAATAAGCGCACAAGCCTCAGGGTTTATTAGCACTAATCTGTGACTGACAATAATGTTTTCACCATGATTATTTTCTGTCTGAGTTCTTATAGCTTCTCTCCAGGTGAGAAAGATCCCCTTCACTCAAAAATGTATTTAGCTTACAACCCTGATTCAAAAAACATTGAGACGCTGTCTACAATGTAAACTTTTGACATATTTAATTTAAAAATGTACAAAGACAAAATATTTAAAGTTAAAACTGATCATCTTAATTGTGATCATCACCATCACCTTTTATTTTAACAACGCTGAGTAAGCATGTAGGAACAGAGGACAGTAATTGTTTAAGTTTTGAAATTCTTTTCCATACTTGCTTGATTTATGAATTCAGTTGCGTAGCAGTCCAAGGCATTCGTTGTCATATTTTGCGCTTCATTATGCACCACACAGCTTCAATAGGAGACAGGTCTGGCTTTTGAACTTTGCACTGGTAACAATCTGGATGGTCCCCGGAGGACATGACTTTCCTACTTTGCATCAGAGTGAACAAAACAGCGCCGTGAACAGAGAAAAGTTCACACAATTTTTGGATGCTGTTGATATATTCACTTTACAGGATAGAGTCTTAACTTGGGTTTGTAGATGCAGTGTCCCTTAATTCTTTGCAATTCTGCATGAAGAAACATTGGGCCTCATTCACGAACCGTTCTTAAGAACAAATTTGTTCTAAAGTCCTACTTACGAAGATTTTACGAAGATTGTGGCATTTGTGAATTTTTTTCTTATCCAGGATTTTTCTTAGGTAAGAACAAATCCTACGAACACTCAGGAGTACTCTTAAGCACATTTCAGTGCTGACATGTTGGCATGGTTGTGTTGTCTTCTTTTGTTAAGATCAATAAAATACATTACAGTGAAATTTCCGTCATATTTATTTATTAATTTCATTTTTTTTTTTTCATTTTTCATTTTAATTCAATTAAATGTGCCAACGCTTTAACATGAATCAAGTAAATTGGAAATCATGCCGTCAATTAGTGATACCACCCTATTTATAGGTGGCATTTCTCAATCCACGGCCTACAAAACAATGGCATATATATTGCTGCTGCAGGAGGGCTCTGTCCGTTCTGGTTCTGTTGCAAATTGGCTGTGCAGGGCTTCATATGTGATAAAAATAAATAAATAAATAAAATCAAGCCAAGGTTGCAACCCCTCAGTCCAATACTAAAGACATATTTTGAGCTTACACACTATGGTAAACTCCCGCCTTACAGGGCACACGTTTCAAATATATATATACGGTATTATTCCACTGCTAAATATAATTTTCCTCCTCCGAGTGATCTCCTGCAGCAGAACTTCTAGTTCTGAACTGCTAAAGTTTTTTTTTTTCTTTTTACCTGTGCTCCAACGGATTTACACTTTGCTTTAGGCATTCTGTTGCTGTTTCCTCTCTGTGGCGGCCCTACAGTCCATTTTATGGGCCCTTTTATGGGCATTAATGGGCGGCTACCTATGCTAATTCTATGTTAATTAGACTCACCTGGCACGAGCACTCAATTTACGCGGAGATGGCATTCATCAATTTAAGAACACGGCTGGGAACAATTCAGCGGCTTAAGAAGACGTTGATGAATCTGACGTAGGGTCTTCTTAGAAATCTTCTTAAGAAGGACTTAAGAAAGAATCTAAGAAGATTCTTAAGAAGATATTGGTGAATGAGGCCCATTGTTTTCAATTTGGTTTTTTTTAAATTGGTGAACCATCCTTGCTTGTGGACAACTAGCATTTCAAGGAAGAAGTTGATGAAGGTTAAAACATAAATATATATTTTTTTTTTTATTTAGTATATGTCAAAAAGAATTAGCAAATTAGCAAATTCTGTTTTATTGACATCTCACACAGTGTCACAACTTTTTAGAATCAGAGTTGTATTTTTTTTTTTTGTCCTTTACATTTTTTTACTTAAATAAGCCGATTTATATTTGTAGAAAGTTGTGAGGATGGAGCATTAAGTCGTTTAATTTTACTCATTAAGCAGTTGACTCTCTTCATGCTTCCTACTCTCCACTGCTTGTTTAATTGTCACTGCAAAACCTCACCTTAGTCTGTGATTTGCCGTAAGTCAGTTTATTATAAGGGAGTAAGATAGCCTGCTACAATGGTTTAAATGGCAACAGTACACATAAAAATGGCCACCACTCTGATCATCCTGCCAAGATGATTTTAATGCGAATGTCTATTCTACGCTTATTTTACTTGTACATGCACAGAACTCATCTCAGTCTGGATCTGACAGAGGCTGAAATGTCTCCGGCTAAATGTTTCCTCTCATGGAGAAAATAGATGTGGAAAGGTACGTACATACATACATACATACATACACACGTACATATATGAGCAATATCATAGCCATCATAGAAATGGAATGCACTGAAAAAGCACTGTGTGGTGTAATTTTACTGTGGTATGGATTTGAATGATGTCTCTCAGCAAAGTGATTTAAAACATCTGATGTTTTTGTGGAATTTCAAGAGTCATTATAGATACTTTAGTTTTGCAGCTCACATATTTACTATAATTCTGTACTACTGAATCTTTTCATTAATCAAACTACTCGAAGAGATAATATATTTCCGATGTTTCTCATATCTCGGTGTGTAGCTTCACTTCTAGAGAAACAAATCCATGTTGAAGCAGTTGCTGGACTATTTCACAACATCATTTCAGTTAAAAATTCCACTGCAGTATTTTCCAATATATGAGGGCTTTATGACCTCAAGAATTGTTTTTCCTCATGGATAAAAGAGAAAGTGTTGAACGCTGCAATTTCTCAAAGGAATGACTTCTTGCCTTGCTTTAGTTGAGTTTGTTTTAAAAAAATAAACAAGCTTGATATGTTTTGTGTGGCACTTCAGGTATGTAGTATATTGGTTGTGGATATTATATCAGAGAACAACTGTAAATCTAATTTTTGTATTGTATAATGTACTGTGTTGGCAGGTATTGCATTCTAAACTTGTGCCTTGATAGTACTGTTTCATTAAAATGTTAATAAAGACACGTTTAAAAAAGATACATGCGTTGATTTAATTATTTTGCTTGGTTGAAACAATGTTAAACATTTGTTTGACTGCAAAATGCTTCAGATTTAAAAGACTTTTCAGCACTTATTGTGTCCTTATATTTAAAAAAATCTTGTTTATTTGATAAAAGCGTAGATCTATCATCAATCATAACTAAATCACTTGAAAAATAAACTGTGAATTGGACTTTTTATTGTTTATCATTAATTTTCTGTGTAATTCCTGACCTATGATAATTTTAATCCCCTTGCTTTATCTCTCTCCTTACTCTTCCTCATCTCCTTTATCTTCTTCTTCTTCTTCTTCTTCTTCTTCTTTTCCTCAGGAGGGTAGTGGTCCATGCTGAAAGCTGCCATGTTACCTAGCAGGTTGTTCAGCCTTCCTCCCTCAGCCAGGCATGTGCAGACACACACACACACACTCACACACACACTCACAGTAGCAATTATGGCAATCAGCAAGCCGACCCAATTAGTGTTTCCTGCTTGTTAAGCCCTAGGGGTTGGCTGCCCGACCACCTCACTTTGCATAACTTAATCTGCAATGACAGGGTGTGACACCCAGACTTCTGACCCTACCAGCAGCTTGTGTGTGTGTGTGTGTGTGTGTGTGTGTGTGTGTGTACGTGTCTGGGAGTGTATGTGTGAGAGCCCACTAGTTGTCCAACCCATGTGTGGTTACAATTTATATTCACCAAATTGCTCCCAGGCTGAGCCGGCCTCAGCCCGGCCTGTGAGTTCTGGATCCAGGGGAGGAGCACTCTATCTGGGAGTGATTCTGGAGCTGCCTCCCTTCTCCTGTGGGTTTCTCCTCTGTCTGAGCTGGTTAAAGACTGATCGACAACTCTGTTAATATGCAGCTTGTGAGGAGACGCAAAACATGGTCATTTCTGCGGTTGATACACATCAGCTGCGCACACACACACACACACACACACACAGAAGCCGTAGTCATCCAGTGGGTGTAGGTAGAAACTGAAGAAGAAAAAACTCCTACTGCCATGTTCAAACTCAGCTCCTCGAAGCAAGTGCCACGATAGTAAAATTTGTTTCATGGTCAAACACTTGTGCTGTTATGAAGTGTACCAGAGGCCCTCCCCTTCTCAGTGAGTAGTTGCCCCGTGACACATGTTGCTAGGCATTAAACCTGACAGAAACCATGGTTACTGAACACAAAAGAACTATTGTGGAGGTGTGTTTGATCTCAGTTTGTGTGTGTGCGTGTGTGTGTGTTTGAACTCAGTGTGAACTGCATGGAGTCTGCGGAAGCTTTCTGCGAGGGGAACAAAAGCACAGCGGAGTGTGTGAGTGTGGCCATCACCCTGATTGCCAAGAGAAGGAAGCAAAACAACAACTTATATCTCCTTCAGCTCTCCGAGTTCCTCTCCGCGCCCTCCTTTTTAATTCTCTGTTTTGCTTTCTTTCGTGCCTTGACTAATTGTTTTTTGTTGTTTTTTTTTTCTTCTTCTTGAGTTCAAAACTGGCAGAAGCGAGGAAAAGCGTAGCGGGGTGTGTTTTGTAGTATCTCTCTGGTGCCTATTCCATTAAAGGCAGACTGATAAACAGGCTAGGATAATTAAAGGGGAGTGATAAATAGTGCTGCCTTAATTAAAGGGGAGTGATGAGGACACGTGTCGAAATGTTTTGTTAGCGGGCCGACGGACAGATGAAGGAGGAGAGTAATTGCTTTGGATTAATTATTTGGATACGGGCGGCGAGAGGGTACACACATCTCTTGAGGGCTCTTTCAGGATGGAGGGATGGAGAGGAGGGGGAGATGAGGAAGAGCGGAGAGAGGAAGGCTGGTTTCAAGGAAACATCCATCTCTCTTCACGCCAAAAGCAGCACAACAAGAACATCATCCATGAAGGAGAGACAAGGGGAGAAAATCTGAATTTATGTCATGTTTACTTTGGTGTTTTCATCTTTATTCATCTAGGGAAAGTTGTCTAAGGGACTCTGTTCCAGCAATGCCTTTCTTCTCATTTATACAAGCACACGCTTTCACACCTGGAAGCTGCCCAGTACAACCACATGCTTCAACTGGTGTCTACCGAGCAGCAGTCAGAGGTGAAACTCTTCACCAGAGGAGAAGTTTCTTTCACTTTTCCTTTCCAAGTTTTCTCTGAATGTGGAAAATCTCACTGCTGTCTCTGCAAACTGGGTTAAACTTTCAATCGAAATTGCTGCAATGAGGTTCTATAAATACTGTTCAGGGTAATTGAAGTGCACGGCTAGAACGGCAAATCTAAAATGTAATGGATCATAAAATAATATCTAATGCAAGCTGGGAAAGCTAGAGCTTGACTGATACAGGATTTTTGATGTCGATATTCATGTTTGAGAGTTCTGATATTGATCAGGGGTGTCACGTTATACTGGTATGGACGATAATCGTGTTTTGTCAATAATACAAATGTTAGTGTTGTGTTACCAATTCAGCACATCTTAGATCATTTCTGTTTATGTCAACATCATTTCTGTTTCTGTTTATGGGCAACACGGTTGCCCATAAAGTTGGAATAAAACATTTTTCCCATGAAATGATTGTGACAATGTGATTTATTATATTTATATTATTATTAATGACAAAGTTTATATCTTCTCAAAACTTTCTTAATCAATCTTTACCAAACATATCACAATGACAATGAAACCACAATTAACAGAAGATTGTGTCAACTTGATGGGTGACTGTGAAGTAGGGCTGGGCAATATATTGAAAAAATAAATCAATATTTTTAAATGTGATATGGAATAAGACCATATCGCATATATCGATATAGTTAAAAGTTCTTTCTTTATATATAAATGCTGCCCTTAGGGTTTGTCATATTTAATTACATTACATTACATTATTACATTACATGTCATTTAGCTGACGCTTTTGTCCGAAGCGACTTACAATAAGTGCAATCAACCTGATGGTACTAGACATAGACCACAGGAATCAAGTAAGTACATAACTTTAAGAGCCAACTGTCATCACTATAGGAGTGCTATATGTTAAAGAAGAAAAGAATACAAAAGAAGAAGAAGAAGTAGAGCAATTTTTTTTTAAAATATATATTAATATATTACTTAACCGAGGTATTGTTGGAAGAGGAAGGTCTTCAGCTGGCTTCTGGTTTATGGTATAGTACTTTCTTTAGTTTTGCTTTCTGTTTTGCTGTGGTTTTCTGCTATATGTATGGTTTTCTGCTAAGTTTTATAGTTTTCAAGTTAGTTGTTTGTTTGCCTGCCTGAGTTAGCTGTTATTGCCCTCTTAAAAGCCTTTTGTCTCTGGTTTCAAGGGGTGTGGTTCTTAATGCCTATATAATTACTGCTATATAATTATATATATATATATATATATATATATATATATATATATATATATATATATATATATATATATAATAGTTCTTTTGTAATGTTCATTATTCTTTTCTTCTTTTATTAAAATGTGCACTTTATGGAGCTTGGATTTTTTTTAAAAGGTACTCCTGTTGATACACAGTATTTATGTTCACTTAAATAAACGGTTTCAATAAAACAACTTGTGACATGTCATATTTAGCTTTGGCCTTGATTTGGCCTTGATAACCACGTAGTGATAAATCAGATATTGTGACAGCCCTAATATAAATATATCTTAGTCGATATTGATAATCTATATGCAACATATAACACAAATAAACATTTTTGATTGATGGTTGACGGTTATCATCCACTGAGCCCAACATCATGAAAAGTAACACCATAAAGTATCAGTTCTGATCTGTCAACAGAAATCGAGTCCCCCAAATCAAGTTTGAATGATTTCAAAATAAAAGTGATTTGAACAAATTCAAGCTTTTACATAATTTGAATCCTCTATTATGTTATTTTGTGCACAAATGATTTAATCTGTTTGAATAAGTCATGCAGTCCCAGAGTCTGATATGCCTTTACAGATGTGCAGCGATAGCCTACAGGGACAAAGATGCATGATTACATGATGAATTATTTTTATTTTTCTTATTCTAGTAATTTTTTCTGATAGTGATGAAGGTGATGAGAAAGATGATACAAGAGAACTCAATATTTTCATAAAACAATATACTGGTCCAGTCAGATTTTCAGGAGTCAATTAAAGATCATAACCATAAAGACACTACAGGTGAATGGGGTAAACATCTTAACTAATAAATATTGCAATTAAAACTTCCCCAGATGATTACTAAGGGACAATATTTTTTTTGTATCACAATTTTTCAGAAATTTTCTGTTGAAATATGTAAATTTCTTTTAAAATCTGTGCTATTTTGTATTTCTAGAACAGAAATGATGAACATTGGGGAAAAAATGGTTTCAAATTGGTTTTGTTTACTTATTGGAAACAAAGTTTTTTATAGAGGGAATTTTGGATATCTCTTTTTATTACACTATAAATAGGAAAATACAATCACGAGCCATAAAAAAATACACCGACCTTCACCACTTTTTAGGAATAAATTGGTCTATAAATCAAGCTGAGAATGATATATGACCAAAGCCCTCTGTAAAAACTTCAGAATATAGAGAGGAATGAAACAGGAAAGTTTGCACATAAGTGCAACTTAAGAGGAGACTTCTGCCTCAGAGCAGACAAAAAGATAGAAAAGGAACGGTCTTTAAAAATATGTATTGGAATGTTCACTAGATTTTAAGGCACTACAGGTGAGGGTAAAAAAAAATATATTAAGACGATATTTTTTTGTGTTAGAAGCTTACTGAAACCAGTATTGGAAATTGCTGCGATACTGCCGAAAATGCTGGCATCGGTATCGGCGAGTACTGGAGTATGGACCCGGACCCCCAGATTTAGTTCAGTTGCTGTTGCACTACTGTTTTGTATACTGTTTTATTTAAAAATAAATGTAAAAATAAATGGCTTGAATCTTCTGTATTTATTCATCTTTTACAAAGTTTTTAACCTGAGCCAGGCCTTACCACAATGATAATCATATCACAGTCATGCAGGTGTAGTATAATATTTTTATTTAAACATACTGGTCTCTTTACTAGCCCAACGAGTTATTTCACCTAAGTGGAAGGACACAGCTCCTCCTTCCTATTCACATTGGCTCAGAGACATGATATCCTGCATGAATTTAGAAAAGATTAGATACACTATTCGGGGATCAGAGAATAAATTCTACAAAATATGGCGCCCCTTCTTGGTATTTTATGAGAAACCTTCAACAATAATTTCTGAGTAGCCCCGCCCCCCCTCCCCTCTTTTATTTAATTTTATTTATTTTTTTTATTTGTTAAAGATTTATTTTTAGTATTATTATTTATTTATTCTCCTCAATTCATATTTTTTATTATTATATATTTCTCCTTTCTCTCTAAGCATTGTTGTTAATTAATTTGTTTTCTTTATTCTGTCTATTTACAATCTTTTGCCAGTGGCTGTATATGTATGTCTATGTTCGGATGTTTGGTCGAGTTGTGTCATGGGTATATGTTGTACAAAAAAATCTAAAATCTTCTCCCTGTACAGTGATTGTTTTATACATACTTTGTCATCAATAAAAAGACCATTGAAAGAAAAAAAGAAACATACTGGTATCGGATCAGTACTCAGTATTGGCCCATACCCACAGCACAAGTATCGGAATCGATATCGGGAGGGAAAAATGTCATCGGAACATCTCTAGTTAAAATATGCAAATGAGGCATTATTTGACAAGTAATCTACAGACACAAATAGACAAAATGTAGTTAAATACAACACCAAAATGTGTGTTTTGGATGTTTTATTTCCACAAAAAAACCTGTTAAGAAGGCAAAAAAAACAAGATAAACACTGCTAATCACTCATTCAGCATTATGAATGGCTTGGGGGAATTAGGTTTAATGTAATTGTTTAGACAAATAGGGATCTATTCATGTTTATTTTGCCTGCCGTTTTCAATATGCCTTTTAATACTCGTTAAGCACTTCTGTGTTGATTCATTTTCTTTTGGGGGAAGACAGACTAGAATTTCTGAAAGGCTCTTCCGAAAAAATGTTGTTATTTCTGTGTGTAATTTGTCCATGTGCACACTCAAAGTTCTCCCTAACCAAGCCCAGAAGTCAAGCATGCGTGACCTCTCCTCACAGCAGTGTGTATGTGCATCCCATTGAAAGGCTTCACTTCACCATTTCCTTTTTAGCAGCAGCAGCCGGGGCACTAACGCCTCAAATGTACAGCACATACACACACACAGTTCACCATGCATACACTCACACACAAAAAGTCTACCTAACCTCTCCACCTCCAGACTCTTCGTGTGTGTGTGAGTGTGTGTGTGTGTGTGTGTGTGCAGCTAGTGTGTGAGCAGGTAGGACCATCTGTGGTGTAGATCACAGCCAGATGTCCTGGGCTCCGCCACCAGCCAGATCACCTTACATAAATACTTTACCATGTGAGGGAATCATTTAGCCATATTAATTGACGGTAAACTTGCCCTGGAATGAAGGCCCCAGACTCCTGCAGACACACACACACACACACACACACAGATACACAGACACACAGACACACAGACACACATACACACACACAGTCCTGCATCACAGGTGGGTTCCTTCACTCACAGGAGCAGCGAGTGGGTAACCAGTGGTAACCGGACTCTGATCAAAAGGAAGATTGACATAAATAAAGAGCCTGCAGGAATGCATTGTGCAAACAAAATATGAGCTGGGCCCCAAAACATTCCCTGGAGGGGAGGGCAGAGGGGGAGGAGGAGGAGGAGGAGTAGAGGGAGGGTGGGAGGGAGAGAGAGAAGGGGGGGCAGCTGAGGAGTTTTCTTTTTTATTCCCTCTTGCACTCAGCTCTCCTGTCTTTCATTCTGGTACTTCCCGACATGTGTCTCAGAACTCAAAGGTAGATTAAAGAGCGGGCCAGGTGAAAATAGCAGGAAAAAAGGAGCAAGGAAGGTAGATGTGGTAGATGTTAAATTCTGGCAGGAGCAAGGCCCATCAAATTTAAACTTGAGAGATTAAAAACATGGACTTCAGGGCATAGCGGACTAGGTTTCTCCCCTCTAGTGACAGTCTTGTGTTTTGCCACCTATTGTTGTCACTTCTAAACAAGACCAAACCTTCTTTAGCGGGGGAGTGATATTTAATCCCTGCTTACTGGTCCTTTGATATGTTAGCCTTCACCCATGGGCCTCTAAGGTTTGTGTACACAGATTGACACACACACACAGACACACACACACGTGTGTATATGCACACACAACAAAAACCTGTCTGGGGGACTTCCATGCAGCTTCTGGTGTCTGTTTGTATCCATGTAAGGCTTTAAATCTAGAGGGGAAAACAAAGTGGCATAGCCCACAAAGAGGTACACACACAGTACTGTACACATGGCCGTAACACTACCATAAGAGGAGTTTACAGCTGGCACTGCAGGGTCACTTCAACCAGTACTGGGACATTTTTAGGTTTTCTTTCCAAAACAGAACCAGAGACTGTATCACTAAAAAGAGTGTTGCTAAAATCAGCCGCCTACGCACACAAACAGAAACACACACACAGAGACATTACCGTTCACTTTAAACAAAACTTTGTGCAAGTGTTCTCTCCTGGGTCACGACATAATGAGGATTAAAATAAACTTTCTGGTCTACAGTTTTGTTTCGGTGAGTACTTGTGTATGCTGTAAGAGTGTGTGTTTCTCAGTTTTCCTGTGTGTGTTTGTTTCCACATCCCAAAGCATCCGGGGACCAGTTGACGAGGAGAAGAGAGACATAATAGAAGGTGGGAATGGATAAAAGGCAAAACAACAATAGAGAGATCACAACATCTCCCTTGACAGTAGGTTGCAACCTCAGCTCTGTGGGGAAAACACACACTAACACACTCACTTTCAAATGCTCAGCAGAGATATTGCGCTCTCAACGGGGACTGAGAGGGCAAACTGAGCGCATGTTCAGCCTGAAATTTGACTGTATGTTTGTGTTTGGGGGATTTATGTGTGTGCGTGCCCCACAGCAAGGTGTCCCATCCCTCCAGGTGGGGTGAGGGTGTTGAGGGGCAAGGGGGGAGACGGCAGATCCCGCTGGCAACGCTCTGGGTGCTGCTGTTCCCACGGAAATCAAGGAGGCAGAGGACAGGTGACGGAGGAAGGAGAGAGAGGAAAATATGGAAAAGAATGTAAGGTAAGGAAAAAAAGGTGGAGCTGGGATCCTCCTCTCCTCCTTTCCCTCCCCTCACCCCCTGCCCTCTGCGCAGGCCGCTCATGGAAGAAAAACAACTTTGATGGAGAAAGAAAGCACGAGGCAGGAAAGGGCTGAATGAAAGGAAAGAAAAACAAGGAAAGGTAAATCTAATTACAGAGGCCAGATATGGCAGCAACGTTAGTTAACACTGAGACAATAAACACCGCTCCCATGCAACCACACTCTGTGTGTGTGTATGAGTGTGTGTTTTCATGTGAGTGATAGGGACCAGAGAGGGCAACAGGGAAAGACGAGCCAATGTTTGTTTGTACATGGCTGTTTCTCAGGCCCTTGACACTGGCATTCCACAGCGCCACACACACACACACACACACACACACACAAACGTACACGTTGACATTTCATAACCAGTGGAGGTCAGATCCCAGCACACACCCTGTGGCTAACTTAAGTCCCCGCTGCTGCACATGGGCCCCAAACAGACACGCAAACACATCGACCTTATTATATACCTTATTTCTTGAATGACTTTCACCAATAATGTTTGTAGCTCGTGGTGATAGTGAGAAAACTATGAGCCTGCCAACAGGCTGGCCTTGAGATGCAGCAAAGAGCATCAGTGGAGAAGATCTAAAGGGTTTGAATTGATGCTACACTGAGTACAATGAGTAAATGCTGTCTTTACATATTATTCATCCATTCATTCATTATCCTTAACCACTTATCTGAACTCAGGTTGCAGGAGGCTGGAGCTGATCCCAGCTGACACTGGGTGGACAGAGGAGGGGTGCACCCTGGACAGGTCACCAGACTATCGCAGGGCTGACATACAGTTGCATCTCAATGCATTAGAATATGATGGGAAAGTCCACTTCCAGTAGTTCAAGTCAAATAGCCCCAAC
Source organism: Centropristis striata (assembly GCF_030273125.1). Lineage (NCBI taxonomy): Eukaryota > Metazoa > Chordata > Actinopteri > Perciformes > Serranidae > Centropristis > Centropristis striata. Next base: position 11,643,090 of record NC_081519.1, on the reverse strand, counting down.
CAAGTATTGAGTATTGAGACACAGAATTTTAGGTCTTCGTTAAATGTAAGCTATAATCATTATAATTAGAAGAAATTAAATAAATTAAGACATGACATTTTTCATTCTGTGTGTAATGGATCTTAATAATATGTTATTTCCCCCTTTTGAATTGAATTACTGACCTGAATAAACTTTTCTATGATATTCTAATTTATTGAGATGCACCTGTAGAGACAACCATCACACTCTCATTCACTCCTACGGGCAATTTAGAGTCATCCATTAAACCTAAGGCCCCGTTCACACGAGGACGGTCTGAACAGAAGACGCAAAAGTGGCGTCGCGTCTTCACTTTTTATTCCTCGTTTAGACGAGCATTTTCGGGAGGAAATCTGTGTGCATACGGTGACGCAAAAGTGTGTGAAATTCGATTGTATACATGCCAGGCAGCATCACTTAAAGCGATAAGAGCATCTTTGGGCATGCAGAAGTTTTCACGCCACACATTTTCATCAGCTTCTCCTTCCACAAAGTTCTCCACCATCACTAGATCTCCCAGGTCTCGTTCACAGCCGTCTGGCTCGCCTCCGACGAATTGCTGCATCCAGAATGTGATGGAGGTAATTCCAGATCCTTCTCTGTTCACTAATACTATCTGTACATATCCTGTACATTTGGTGGAAAGACTCCTGTAAGTTTATTAGAGCTGCCAGAGCAGCTTGAAGGTCCGACGCATGGAAATAATACCACGTTTGTTTATTTTCCTGTACTGGAGCATGTATGTGACGTAAACACGTACGTGACGTGAGCAGATCTGAGCAGAGTTTTGCGCCTTGGCCGTGTAGACGGACACGCTACAGAGGAGTGGATTTAACTTTTCCACTTTATAAGGTGGTTTCAGATTTTTGCGTCCTTTACCCCTCCAAAACGCCGTCACCGTCTAAACGAAAGGCACTTCCGATAAAATATTTTGTCGTTTTCACCCGTGAGCGTCCTCGTGTAAACGGGGCCTAAGTTGCATGTCTTTGGACTGTTGGAGGACCCGGAGAGAACCCACGCTGACACGGGGAGAACATGCAAACTCCACACATAAGGCCGGAGTCGCACTTTGTCTCTGTGCCTAATCAATCCCTGGCAATCTGCCGCACATGTCCAGACATCTAACATTCATAACGTCTGAGCGGGACACCTGATCATGTGGCTACTGCTCAAAAACTTTCCACCTCCGTGAGAAAAATAATTCCTCTATAGGGTTGAGGAACTAAGTGGAAGGAAAAGTGACACCATTCTGGGATGGACTGTAAACCACTCTATGACAAGAAGAGACTATTAAAATGTCACATTATTAGGTGTGTGTTCCACTAATAATCAGAATTAAAATATGCCTCATGTAACCATCTCCATTCAAAGACTGGCCTGATAAGAAGAAATTTTCCATTAGGTTTAGCGGAGAGGTGTAAACCATTTATCCATTAATTAGGAAAATATCAACACCTAATAACCATTAAAACGCTTAATACAATGATTTCTCTTTGGTTGTGTTCTCTCTGTGTATGTTCGCTCCACGTTGGGGTAACATTAGGTGACTGACTGTGGCTGATACAACTTTTATATGAGCTGCTGAGATTGCTGCTTAAAGGGAAACTTATCTGATTATTAATCACCTTAAAATATCCAGATGAGCGGGGAGCTTCGGGCACAGTGTAACAGAGCCAGTTGAAAATTGGCAGTTTCCCTTTGATTTAGAAAGAATAGCAGAAATGCAAATATTGCTGCCTGGACACAATATGGGATTAAAAAATGTATTAACTGGTCTCATTCTAAAATCCATGTAATATAACAAATTTCCTTAATACAATTGCAAAAAAATTATCTCTTCTTCTGTAATGTTTCCAGCAGATTAGACACTTGGCACAAGTCAAAATACAGGTCCTCAGTGTCCCAATTAGGGTTTTATAATCATTATTTTAGATGCAGATGTAACAGAATGTCCCAAATTGCAGTTTAATTTACAGTAATGTTTAATGTATTTGTTGGTGGGAGAGTCCAAGTGAGAACAGTTTATACATTTTGAAAGATGTGGTTATTGCAAGCATTTTGTGTAAAAGCAATAGAAAGTGACCCACAGTTTAGTCCACATTGACTTATGTTGTGCTGACTGTGTAAGGCATGGGTCTCAAACTCGCGGCCCGCAGGCCAATTGGGGCCCTCAAGACGATATTTTGTGGCCCTCACCTTGATATGTAAGTTTAATGTGCGTTTTATTTAAATGGCACTTTACCGTGTTGTGTGTGGAAGGTCCCTTTATTGTGCAAGCTGGAGCTTTGTTTCACTTGTTTCTATGACGGCGTTAACAAAAAGAAAGGGTTTTTTTTGGTAATTTTGTGTCTTTTTGGTAATTTTGTGTCTTTTTTTTTTTTAGCAATTTTGTGTCTTTTTGGTAATTTTGTATCTTTTGTAAGTAATTTAGTTTTTTTCTGTCATTTTGTGTCTTTTTTTGTCATTTTGTGTCTTTTTTTGGTCATTTTGATACTGCCTCCAGCGGCCCCCAGGTAATTTGAGTTTGAGACCCCTGGTGTAAGGTGAACCCAGCATTGATAAATGTGTGTTTCCAACTTAAAGTATAAAGCTGTAATTAACACAGCTTTTAAACGTGACATTTCCCCATTGGTGCCCACTCTGCCTGCACAATGCTGCATGTCATCTGTTTCCCTCCTGCTCACACTCATTCCTCCCTTTAATGCGTGGATGTGTTCACAGCAGGTCTTACTCAGTAACACCTGCCTGCTATGTGAATGTATGTGAGTGTGTGTGTGTGTGTGTGTGTGTCAGACATAGGGACCCCCAGTCTAACCTAAACACTTGTGAGAGGAGCTTTTTATACAGCCAGACATTCAAAACAAACCTCTGCCTCGGCCACTATCTGTCTATGCAGACGAGTGAGGCATTTTAAAAAGGTGCTTTTACCACACATCAGAAATTGAATGCTTCACAGACTTGGTGATCTACTCTGCGCGCACTCACACACACGCACACACAGTCCACCAAACCCTGGTAACCCATCCGGGAGGTCAAAATGAGGAGGGGGAGGTGGGTAACATACCGTTGTATTAGTGCACTTTTACCGTGGATGAGGAATGGCCATAAAAGGTAAAACCATCCTGCTCGGACCTGCTTACTGTAAACAAGCAGAGAGGAAAGTGGATCGGGTGAGAGATGCCGTCTGGAGGGGTGCAGAAAATGAAGAAAGCAGCGAGGAGAGGAGAGGTGGAGAGGGAGGGTGAAGGGTGGCAGAGGAGTGAGGAGGCCAGAGTCTGAAATTGTGTTCACTACGCAGATAAAGATATTGTTTGAAGTGATAACTTAAGTTTATACTTTCCCCCAAATATAAAATGTTTTATAAAATGTGCTATTGTAAATAATCAATTATTATCTTTTTCACTTTACGCCAATCTCATTTACATACTGTATCTTTAATCATTCTGTAAGCACCATTTCCTCCCTTACTGTTACAGAAACTGTCATAAAGATCAACATCTGGAGGCAAAAACATAGAAATAAACCAAACACAATAAGGAGAAAAACCTAAACCTTTCTCTGTTGTAGGTTACCTACAAGCTTATCTGTTTTTTTTTTCTTGTTCAAAGCAACAAGAAGCTTTGCTTTTAATATATACATTCCAATAAAGTTCACTCCTTTGCACAGAAAAGATCAAAGAGAAGGTGCTAGTGGTCATTTTGAATGACATTGAATTTGTCTGCGGTCTCCACAAGAGCAGTTAAAGATTTTGAATACAGTAAGATTATCGTCAACGTCCTAAAATAATAGCCTATATCATTTTTTTTAACAAAAAATATTTTATTTTTTTGCCTAAATCATCCCCTCATGATGCTAAAAATATATTTAATAAAATATGCTTTTATGTAAATATAAAACCATTATTTTTAAGAGGGTGTTGTTATTTTAATCAACTTTTTTGCTGTTATATAACTGTAGGATTAATTTATTCAGACCCTCTACAGAGATTTTAATACTGTATATGAATGTACAATGGGTTTTTTTGTTATTGTTTTATGCATAAAACTATCACAAGCCTGCTTACAAGACACCTTTTCAGGCCTTTATTGCCAAAATCAGAGTTCTATGAAAAAAAAATATATAGTTTTACATAAATGCTAATTTCATTAATTTATTAAAAATCTGCTTCTCACCAAAGATCTCCTGCACGTGTGTCCATGTTCAAATCTCTCATCAAAACTCACATTTCAGAGCTTTTAATGTGTGATTATTGTGGAGTGTTTTATGTATATATATATTTTTATATATACATCTTGTTGTTTTCTGGGATCATTTTAACTCATATAAAGTGTCTTTGAGTACACTGAAGGGTATAGTAAATAAAATGTATTAGATGTAATTAATTCATTTGAGACACACTATTTTGTGATGTTGTAGATTTTGGGTAGATTTTCTTCCAAAACTAACTCATTCAACTACCAAGTCCTCCAATTTCTCATTTCAGATGTGAGCATGTTATTTCGTGCTCTCAGAGAGAAAGCTTTGGTGAAAAAGCAAAAATCCTGTCTTCCAAACATTCCTTTAAGATTGCTCTGCTTCTGCAAGTAGTGCGTGTGTGCGTGTGTGCGTGCGTGCGTGCGTGCGTGCGTGCGTGCGTGCGTGCGTGTTGATCAAATGTGTCTGCCGTGTAGGACGTTAGCTGCAGCTTCAGATTACTACAGCAACACCTTCCAGTTACTGGCCGCAGCACATGGCCATAACCATGGAGAACAAAAACTTAACATGTGTCCATACTTAATTTGATTTTTTTTTTCTCTCACTCAGAAATACACAATCTGTTTCTCACGCACACATGCACCAAACAATGTATCATATTATATTTGAAAATCACTAACCTTTCTAACTTTAATTTACACAACACTATATATTATTTTAACTGTTGTTTTCACCACGAGTAGTTTATCACAAAATGTGAACATTACACTTAAAAAAAAGTAAAGTAACAGATTTAATTTTTTTGGGAACAAGGTTAATTTTTCTAAGCTTTTACACGGAAAATGAAAGCATCAGCCAATCACGTTGTGTTGCATACTTATAATGAGGATTATAATTCAACAATATGGAGGCTTGGTAGTCTGAACTAGGGCTGGGCGATATGGACCAAAAGTCATATCCCGATATATTTTTGGCTGATTATCAATATACAATATATATCCCAATATTTTTATTGCAAAGTGAGAGTGTTCAGTCAAAGTCAAAGCCAAATATGACATGTCACAAGTAGTTTTATTGAAACCATTTATGTAAGTGATCATACATACTGTATAACAGGAGTACCTTTTTTAAAAAAATCAAAGCTCCATAAAGTGCACATTTTAATAATAAAATATCTTAAATAAAAATAGCCTATGAAATAAAATAGGCCAATCTTTTTCTAAAATAAATATATTTATATGAGAAAAGAATAACAAACATTATAAAAGAACTAAATAGGACAAACCCTAGTAAGGGCAGCATTTATATATAAAGAAATATATTATATATATATATATAGAAATATATATATAACTATATCTATATATATGCGATATGGTCTAATTCCATATCGCATTTAAAAATATATTGATTTATTTTTTATATCGATATATCGCCCAGCCTTAGTCTAAGCCATGATGAATAAACTTTGTTCATCCTTGCCAAAAGCACCAGATCCACTCTTTCCATTCTAACCTTTCACAATAAAAGCCCTGGACATATACACTGTATAATTGTTTACCAAAGGGAACTTAAGAGTTTTTTGATAAAGGGGAACTGAATAAAATAAATAACAGTTCACCTCAGACAGACTGCCAGACGCTGCAGGGTCGGTCTTCTGTCTGCGAACCTAATTTGAGCCTTATAACAAGTGCTGCAACAGTTACACATTTGCATCACTGCCAATTGTTTTGATGCGAAATATTCTCTGACACTTGGCATATTTGTATTGTTTTTTCCGTCACACCAGCGGCGTGCAAAGGCTTTAAGTCTGTGTGTGTTTGCCCCTCCATTTATTTTGTATTATTTTCCAAAAACCATACTGAGAAGTGCTGTGACTGGAAATGTATCAACACCTGTAAAGGATTCTTCCTCAGAGTATGTTTTTACTTGTGTTGAGAGACAGAAAGACAGGTTGACTCAGGGTGAGGTGGGGTTGTGGGGTGTAAATTTGTGCCTTTGTTCAGTTTCCTAATTCACTTCACAGGCATAATTTCACCAATTTCCCTTCTTTGAATACAAATGAATAGATAGAAAGATAAATAAATAACTCACCCTTCTAATAGTTAAATTGCATTGACCAAAAGCGTCAGATTTTAGAGTAGTAATAGCTTTTAGGGTTGGATTTTTTTTTTTCTGTCTTAGTTTTTTCTCTCTTTTAAAAGACCTGGACTGAAGATTTGTATATGCACAAACACACACATTCACTCACTCACACACACACACACACACACACACACACAGGTTGGCCAGGGGCAATGTAACAATGCAAAGTGGAAAAACATGAGTCGGGCTGTTGAGCGTGGAAAAAAAAGATGTCTTCAAATGAATAGAGTAAACCACTGCAAATGAAGAGATGCATCAAGGTGGAGACGGAAGAATGAGAGATGAATGGAAGCAAAAGGGGGAAACAGGGAGAGGCTTATTTGCGTAATCCCATCGTGGAAATTGACTTTTAAATGCAATATTCAATTCCCGCACTCCTGGAAGCGAGAGAGGGAGAGAGCACTGCTTTTTTGCTTAATAATAATAACAAAATAATGTACTTGAGACATAAAAGCAAATAGAGAAATGAGAATAGGCGAGCTTCGGAGGGTAGAGACACATTTCTGCAGCACACAAACAAAGTGCGACAGTACACGCTAACAAGGCTGAGGGAATTAGTTCCACCTTGGCCTTTCAGGTTTCTAAATCAGAGACAGAAAAACACTCAGGAGTACAACAGTCGCCACAGATATGCAGAATGGATGATGGTGTATGAATATAACCACTTCAGCCATAGATGTTCTGTGTGTTTGGCTGGCCATCCAAAGCTAAAGCTCTGCCAACATCAGCAAACAGGAAGGTGTGTGGAATAAAGCTAAAGTCAAGGTGATGTTAAGGGTCGGCTCCAAAAAATGTCTCTGAGCTGACCAATTATTGCTTATAAAATATTATCAGCTACTGAAAGTTAAACACAATCAGTCTCAGATTACTAATGTTCTTTTCTAAACACTCAGTGAGCGCTGATTATTGTTTAAATAGTGTCTGTATGGTACTGTATAGTTCCTGGTGTTGGACCGTTGCTGTAATGATTCACTTTGTTAATGTTTATTTATATAATCTGTCATAGCTAAAGACCACAAAATATTTTAGTTAATGCAAAAATGATGGGGTGTCGGCGGTAATGTCCACAGCTCACATATCAGTAGAACAGAGCGGAACAACGGTCTGCATGTGTAAAAATGTCCAGAGTTCATGTAAATACCACAGTACAGACATTCAAATGCATATTCCACTGTTAGTGGAGTAGGGGCAGCTGTCATCAGCATGCCTGCTTTCAGCATATATTTAAAAAAGGGTGAAAAAAAGAAAAATTTTATACATTTATGGGGGCAAAGTAAAGGTAATGAGGTCAGAGATGTTAAAGAGGTTAGCGAACGATTGTCCCTTTAGGGCTCAATTCAGATGGAAGCACTTCACCGGTCCCGATTACAGGACTTTTACTTATAGTAATCATTTGAATTATTTCCACATACTATGAATAAATGTGCAGTTACAGAACAGCAATTTAACCTAAAGCCAGTCCATAAAAGTTTTAACAACTGCTTTTCATATGCAGCGTGGCAAAGGTGGAAAAGTCTACCACACAGGTGATTAAAGGAATAAGTCCTGCGAGGCCCGTGGTTTACACTGATTTTGAACAGCTAAGGGGCAGACGACTTTTAGAAAAAAGTTACCACATATACGAGGTTTCCTAAAATAAACACACAGCAACAAACCATCCGTACTTCTGAAAATCATTACAGTCTTAGTGATTGCAATTTAATTCTTCTTTGAATTTGTGGACCATTTGTGTTCAATTTCAAAGTTTACAAATGGACACTGTCAACAGTCCTTTTTATTTTGTTAATTTATTAGAAGTTAATTTGCCCGAGTGTTCGTTAGTGTTCCTTTAGTAGATTTAATAAAATACAGAGAATCATTTCCTTTTTTTTCTCATCCACCCAATAACAAAGGTATGAACCAAATCACAGTCCATTTTTGCGTCTAATCGGACTTCTGTCCTTGTCCCAGTTTATATGCAACTGAGAAAATCCGATAACTGACGGGAACACGTCCTCCTCCTCAACACTAGGTGGCGATGTGCGTTGATACATTAATACAGCCACCTTTCCAGTTGACCTATTAGGTCATAATAAACAAGTAGAGAAAGGCGGGAAACCGGCACTGTCAAACAACAAGAACAACAAGATGGTAGGTGATTTTGAGGGGCAGACAAGAACGACGGATGCTTTTGGAGGGCAACAACAGTAGTCTGTCTTCAGTTCGGCACTTTGTGCTGTCGCTACTGACCGACTACTACGACCGGCTTTCTTGGATGTTTTTGTTCTGGGGTCATAAGCCAGCACAGGGATGGAGGGGGGTGGACATGCGTACATGCGTTGTCTTGTCATACATGACGGCGAAAATCCTCCAATCGCATTATCTGGGTGTCTTAACCGGAGTTAGAGAACTCCGACATCAGTCAGACTAACACGTTTACATGCACTTCAGTTGTCCAGTTATAGTCGGATTAAGGCAATAATTAGTTTTTTTCAAGTGTCATGTAAACGTACTGACAGATGAAAAATCAATGTCTGAACTGGATTGTGCATTTGAAGAATCGTTACACGCCTTCAACCAACACAAAGACGCAGGGGAAAGCATCCTTACTGGGGATTTCCACCGGGCGCGCTACAGCCGCGGAACAGCTCCGCCACGGTTTTGCTCCGTCTTCTGCCCGCCGTCAATTCACACCGGGTGCGTTACAGCCGTGGAACGGCAGTATAGCGAGCCAGCCGTATACACGCGAGATAACGAGAACACGCGATAATCCTGAACATACGGGAGACCGCAAGATCCCGTGATTACCTGTGTGTATAAAGTAAACAACGACAACAAGCAACAGCTTACTTTGCTTCTCTGACGTGGAAGATCTGTTGATCTGACCATATATCCTTATAAAAACAATATGTTATGTCATAACTGATTGTATGCTGTTCCATTTCAACAATCAGTCTCTTGTCGTCCGTGTCGCCGATCCTCTGAGATCCTTTGATTGATTGATTGCTGATCTGGTGCCCCGGTCATAACATAATGTTGATGTGAAGTAGTTTTAGGCTGCATGAACTGCATATTGTGTTTTATTTTGAAAGGGGCGGAAGTGTATTACGTTGATTCTGAGTCGGACTTCCTGTCTGGTGCGATCTGCTCTGTTGAGATTTACGAGGTTTAGCAGCAGCTCGCGGAGAAATAGAATTTCTACCTAATGTTCGCGGAGAGCCGCGGCTGAGACGTTGCTGTAACGTTCCGCAGCGCCCGGTGGAAATGCTCTCATTGATTAGAGCTAATATACAGAGAGGCTTTAGAGATTGAGGTAATTTTTTTACATTTACGTATCTGGACATCACCATTAAAATGCCACCATGAACGCAATTTTTAAAGTAGAGTTCAATCATGTTAGCACTCCTCTTTGTGCCTCTGGACAGGTGCGTGACTGTGCTCTGGCCTCTTGTGGAAGTTTTGGCAGCAGTGACATAGCAGGAATGATTCACATTTATGCCGTCACTGACACAGTTTCTCCTGCTTTCAGGCCAGTATCAGAGTTACAAAAGAGAGAGTACAGAGTACAAATTTGATTTGCAAGTAGTGGTTGGTGGAGATTGTCTTGGTGCATGCTGCTTTACAAATCTTTGGTGAACAAACTGTGTAACAGTCCCAACTTTGTTTCTCAACTTTTTTAGCTGTTTTTAATTTCTCTCTGAGTAGTCTCCTTTTTTTTTTTTTATCTATTCTGTCTATCTCTTCCCACCACTCATCCACACTTATCCCTTCACAACAAAATTTGCCATTTGACACTGTTTGTTTGGCACAATAATACTCATGTAATACAGTCACAGGAGTATGCAGCTCAATTATAAATCAAGGACAGGAACTATTTATTTTATTAAAATGCTTTTTATATTCCCAGGACCACCAACAAGCATTTTTTGTGAAATTTTTATTTTGGTGGTTTGTTAATCTTAACATGAATAGAAGAGACAAAAATAGCACTTATGAACAAAGTTTCTTTTTTTCCAAAAATTGCCATACAAATAACTCCATGGCAATTACTGCTTAGTAGCAAAGATCTCATAAAAAGATAATTGGAATTGGAAAATCCTCTTAAAACTGTATTAATTTGTGTATTTTACATACTAAACACAACTTCCCAATGTCCCTTCCCTTTAGTAATAAAGACCACCAACTCAAAGCACTTTTACACCACAAGATTCACCCATTCATTCACACACTGGTACCAAGGCTGCCCTGCAAGGTGCCAACTGCTCATTAGTAGGTTAAACATTCACACACGGATGGGTAAGCCATCAGGAGCAATTTGGGCTGCAGTGTCTTGCCCAACATGTAGACTGCCATGGGCAAAGACTGAATGAGAAACTGCACTACCATCTGAGCCAAAGCTGAAAACTCAAAATGTATTATGGAAAACAAGCTATAACTGGAACAATGATGTTTCAGAAAAAAAGTTAAACTAAGTGTCCTGCTCACAGATTTCTGAAAACATGTGCAAACTACTTGTTATGGCGTTTTTTTAGATTTTTTTTTTTAGATGGAATGAAAATAGACAATATAAAAACAATGTATTATATTGTCAGCCAATTCTATAAAGCATAACTGAGAAAATAAAGAAGAAGTAGGTAAAAAATAGTTAATTAAACATCATTTTTGTTCAGTTTCAGTCAATTGCTCACTATTTAATAAGGAAGAAAAAAACATCAATAGTTAAAAACAATTCTAAATCAAGTAACATTTTGCATTATATATTGTACAAAAAAAAATTCATAACAGCACATATTAGACAGCATATACAGCGAAACAGATATGCCTTTGATAGGCCAATATCGGTCAATATCAGTCAACCAATTTATCTGTCAAGCTCTAATATTTGCATTTGTAAATATTTTTTACTTACTATACTGACCAAGTTCTCGACAAGCATTCATTCTATGTTTGATTCTGCTTGGCACTCGGCACTGAACAGAGTAGCATCGCTCTCCATTTAATTTCTGTTAAAAAAAACACAGTGGTAGGAACAAACAACATACGAAAAGTTGTTCAGGGCAGATGTCCACTGGAGAGAAGATCTGGAGGAGATAATATTAACCTCTTCCTCTTTACTCTCTTGGTTAAACTGACTCATCTTCATACATGGGCCAGTTTGAGGTTTAGAGACTGCCTAGGAACAACAGCAAAATAAACTGTGGTACAAATATGAGTTGACCAAATTTAGGAGACAAGTTGATTGCTTTATTGAAAAGCATCAAAACGATCCGGTGAAATTCAGGTCTCTCCAAGTATGGTGATTCTTGTGTTTTCAATAAACTCGAAGGATTAAGTGCTCTTTCATGTCATCAAAAAAATCCTCCACCACTAAGGCTCATAGAAATCCTTTCAAAACACAAGGGATAATCACAAAAATGCATTATTAAGTTTGAATCAAGCCTGTTTTCATAGTTGCTAAAAAGTAGTTGATGTGCGATATACAGGGTTTTCAGCCCGTTTCACATAAACAGAACCTCCATCACTGAGGTACCCATTATCTGCAACAATAATTTGCAGTCGACAGTATCAAGAACCTTGGAAGCAAACATTCCTGCCAATCGCCTTTATTAATTGATGAAAACATTAGTTAAAAGAATATTTAAAGGCATGCACATATTCAATAGAAAGGATTAAAACATTCATTTAATTTAATGCATCCTGGTCAATACATGTGACCATCAGAGTCTCTAGAAGTAAAGTTCTTAAGGCTGGTGATGTGCCATGCAAGGGACGCCTTGTATGAACGATGAGATGCTTGACTGGATCTGTTATTGTGATTAAATCTTCAGCGTAGAACAGAATTTATTTTCTTAAGAGTAACATTTGATTCAATAGGTTTGATTCAGTTGAAAGAATGTTTCATTACACCGTTATCCAATCCATGTCCCAAGGGCATGTTGTCAATTCAATCTTGACAGTAATGGATATCAAAGGGTTTTACATCAGTGGGTGTATTTTACGCATGTCTCAGTTAATTAGACATTCTTGGAATTTAACTTGGAAAAAAAGGTGTATCTCTGCACATAAGCTGTTTTGAAACAAATGTAATTTGAATAGATGGCCTGCTGAAAGATATGGCTGGAGAGTTAACACTTAAACACAGGTGCACACTAGGCATCAGCCACTCACACACACACACACACACACACACACAGGTCCCATAGCTCTCGCTGTAATCAGAGTGTTTATACGGAGTGTCAAGAAACCTGGGTTGCTCTGACAAAAAGCACTGGGTGAAATGAGGAATGCCAAGACAACGCAGTAAATGGCGCGGACCTCATCATCCGTCTCTAAACTACACGCAAGTTGTCCGCTGCCGACCACTGACGAGGACTGATAGAGTGAACGGAGACGGGGACAGAGGAGTCAAACAAAGGAGTGAAATATGAAGACAGGAGGAAACAGAGAGCCAAAATAAGAGAGGAGGAAGCAGAGGGATGGAGCACAGGATGAAGCTGACAGATATTAAAACAGCCAAAACGTACCGAGAGAGCTTTCCCTTCCTGAGAGCTAATATACAGAGATTAGTGGGGGGGTGCGGGGAAAGAGAGAGAGAGAGAGAGAGAGAGAGAGGGAGAGAGAACGTCTTTCTTAAGGCTTAAAAAAAAAGAATCTTAAAAAAGACAAACTTCTTTAAACCCTAAACCTGCCTTATCAGGTCAGCCTTCTCTCTTTCAAAATTCCAAAACCAATTTCAAATTCTGATATTAAAAACTTCTCCTGCCTTCTAAAGTGGCATTCAACAGTGAAAACACATGATTTACTCACTGTTGAGTACATTCTAGGATGATATTGCTGCTATTAAAATAGGCAAACGTATAAATCATTGCGCTGCTATTGCAGTAAAATCCCTTTTTAAGCTGCTGTGAAAATAAGGCCTCTTTCACCCTACCTCCAGCCAACAAATAAAGGTGTAATTGATGTTCAGTGAGTTGCCAGTTAGAGGTTGTTTTATGTCTCGGAGGAATGGTCATGGCAGTGGAATCTCACTGACTATTTTGTTGTGTAAGCCTCGTGGGGGACTCAAGGTAAATTTGAGACAAGCTGAAAACGTATCTTTTTTTTCCCACTGTCTAGCTCACTGCACACTGTGACACAGATCACATACACACACACACAGACACAGACACAGAAAGGCCCCAAAAACACATACGCAACCCTGGCCTCCTCCAGAATGTGTGGGTGGGAGGAGGGAAGGTGGGGGAAACTAATATTTCTCTTGAGAGAGATTGATGTGATCTGTTCAGCACTTCATTGTTTGAGGACGATTTGAGCGAACAGCCAGTTCTCAGTAGACCTGGCCGTGTGTGTGTGCGCGCGCCTGAATGTCTGTGTGAGTCAACAGCAGACCATGAGCATTAAGGAAAGAAATTGCTCTATTATTTTAGCGACTGCAACAAATCAGTTGGTTCACCTTTGTCCCTCTCAATTGTTGGAGCGAGCATGGACAAACTGAGCCAGCACACGCGGGACTGGCTGCTTGTTCGTGCACTGCATAAGCCTAGCCGAGTGAATAGACCCCTTTCACATCCACAGATAAAGGGATGAAGGGTAATAAAATGTGTATACTTTATTCGCTAATACACTTGAGCTGTCCTTTCATGCGATTCACCCAAGCCCGTCTCCGAGGGAAACAGCAACACGCTCGCACTCACAATGTATTATGAGACAAGCGGACTAAAAATATTACAGAAAAACTTTACTCAGGGTGTTGCTTGAAATGTTTACCCAGAGTGCTGCTATTATGTAATCATAACAGATATCCGCTGTCTAATCAGAATTGGCCGCTCGCCCAGACAACAGTTTGAGAACATCATCACGGATCTAAAATTTCTCCTGATGCTGCTTCTGTGATTCTCTTTGAAATAAAATACCCTTTAGCAACTTAAAAAACAAATTATCATGTAACAATGTCATCAGATCTGGTCCATTGATGGTCTGGAAATGTATTGGAAAGAGTGGATTTAATTATGACAGTGGTTCTTAAACTTTTTCTGTAGACAGTCAGGTCAGGACTCCTGACTCTGGAGCAAAATGTTTCAAATTGATGAGAAAGGTGTTGGTTGCAGTCTTTGTTCGAAATGATGCATTATTCGTAGCCAGCAGAGAGCAAATGATCAGCTCCACATTGTGAATGTCACTGACTTTGGCGTTTTAAAGGGTGAGTTCAGATTCAACAAAACTACACAATAATCCACATAAACTAATCAATCAAGGCAGTGTTAGACCAGCAACGCCTGTGTTCTGACAGGTAAACTTACTGTTTTTGTCAATGGAGTCTGGTGGTTTGGAAGAGAGCACAAATAATAATACCAGTTCCAACCAGAGCAGGGCGTCCCTCTCTACCTTTAAAAAACTCCTGAAGACCCAGCTCTTCAGAGAGCATCTTCTCTCCTAGCACCACACGATAATTCTACTCCTCAAAGAATTGTCACTAGCACTTATTGATGCAGTAATATCTCTTGCACTATACCTTGATTGTTTGTTTTTATTCTTCCTGTAAGTCGCTTTGGATAAAAGCGTCTGCTAAATGACTAAATGTAAATAATGACTTCAGTTCCTCTAACCTTAAACAGGGCTGTCTCACTGGAAGGTGAAGTGGTGAAAAGTTGGGCAGTCCGTGGCCTAGAGGGCTTGTAACTGGAGAGTCACCGGTTCGAATCCCGGTACTGCCAGGTCTAGGACTGAAGTGCCCTTGAGCAAGGCACCTAACCCCCCTGCACAGCTCCCCGGGCGCAGTAATGTGCTGCCCACTGCTCCTTGCATGGTGTGTTCACTTGTGTGTAAAAAAGGATGGGTTAAATGCAGAGGTTGAATTTCCCCATTGTGGGATTAATAAAGTAATCTTCTTCTTCTGAAAACATTTTGTATTTAGCATACATCCAAACAATATTATGATTATTATTATTATTATGGGGATAAACTTTGTATTGCTGCTGCCCCCCTCCACAGCAGTTCATTGCTTTGCTTTCGTGGAGATGCTGTCACCTGCTTCTCCAAACTGGAGGTGTGCAGCCCGCCATCTCCTGCTGGTAATATATTGACGATGAACATACCTTAAACAACCCCACTTCAAAAAATCCAAACTATCCCTTTAATACGTTGAGCTACTGCAAGAGGAAATACCCAGGAGAGGTTCTCATGAAGGGCCAGCTGGCTCCGTTGGCAGGCTCAGCTCTTTATTTCTGACAGAAAACCATGAAGCACGCTGGCTAGTCACCTCTCTGCTGTGTCATTCGTGGCATTGTTCAAAAATGAAAGCAGTTTGATGAATAGGTATCATGGGAGCAGAGGACAGGGGAGAGATGGAGAGAGCAAACATCCCTGTGGTGTGCCTGCACGGAGTGGTTGGCAGGACAGGTCGTACCTGTGCAAACCAGGGAGCAGTCACACCAGCACCCACTTCTGTGAATATTCATTCACTAGAGGTGGGGAAAAATCAATACAGCATAGTATCGCAATATTTTGTGTGGCAATGTTATATCGATTCATGGTTGCCAAGTATCTTTTTTATGTTTCATTCAAAAAATTCCAAGCAGTGAAGCTTAAATTGAGGTTTGAGAAAATGCTGCAGTTGTTGTCGTCCATACATGTTTGATATCAGTAAAGATCAGTTTCACTGAATACTTTGTTGGTCAGTCTGTGGGTTTGACTCTCATTGTGGAGAAATAAAAAGACTGAAGTGAGATGAACAGACAGAGAATTTTCTGTTATTTGACAAACCAATTATTGATTGAATTTAATTTTGTGGACACAAAATGCAGTTAAACAGTTAAATTTACATTTACATTTACATTTAGTCATTTAGCAGACGCTTTTATCCAAAGCGACTTACAGGAAGAGTAAAAAGCAAACAATCAAGGTATAGTGCAATAAGAGCTATTAGTGCTAGTGACAATTCTTTGAGGAGTAGACTTATCATGTGGTCTAGGAGAGAAGATGCTCTTTGAAGAGCTGGGTCTTCAGGAGTTTTTTAAAGGTAGAGAGGGACGCCCCTGCTCTGGTAGGAACTGGTAGTGTGTTCCACCAGCGGGGAACAAGAAGTGCAAAGAGTCTGGATTGCCTTGGACCAACGGGGGGCAGAGCCAGGCGCCGTTCATTGGAAGAGCGCAACGGTCGTGAGGTAGCATATGTCTGAATCAGGGCGTTCAGGTAGGTAGGAGCAGTACCGGAGACAACTTTGTAGGCCAGCATTAGAGATTTGAATTTGATGCGGGCTGCAACAGGTAGCCAGTGGAGCTCAATGAGCAGCGGAGTGACATGTGACCTTTTTGGCTGGTTGTAGACCAGGCGCGCCGCCGCGTTCTGGATCATCTGAAGCGGGTTTTACTGAGCAGACTGGCAGGCCTGTCAGGAGGGCATTACAGTAGTCAAGTTTTGAGATGACAACAGCCTGTGTCAGGAGTTGAGTGGCATGTTGAGTTAGGTATGGTCTGATTTTTCTGATGTTGTAAAGTGCAAAGCGGCATGACCGGGTAACTGAGGCGACATGACTGGAAAAGGTGAGTTGGTCATCAATCATTACCCCTAAGTTTCGCACCACCTTGGTGGGTGAAAGACACAGGGAGTCAATCTTGATGTTGATGTTGTGGTGTATTGTGGGTTTAGCAGGGAGGACCAGCAGTTCAGTTTTTGAAAGGTTCAGCTGGAGGTGATGTGCCTTCATCCAAGTGGCTATGTCTGAGAGGCAGTCAGAGACCCGAGCAGAGACCGATGGGTCATCAGGAGGAAATGACAGATAGAGCTGAGTGTCATCTGCATAGCAGTGATAGGAAAAGCCGTGTGAGCGGAAAACCTCACCCAGAGAGGTGGTGTAGATAGCGAATAGCAGGGGTCCCAGCACTGAGCCCTGGGGAACCCCTGTGGTGAGGCAAGACAAAGTAGACAACTGTCCATGCCAGGATACACTGAATGAGCGTCCTTTGAGGTAGGAATCAAACCAGGACAGAGCCAAGCCAGAGATGCCCATTTTAGAGAGAGTAGAGAGGAGGATGTTGGTATAGGGTCCAATGAGCATGTAGTAGGACGGCTACATGTCAACAGTTTGGATACCTCACTCTCAGAGAGGGGTGTAAAGCCAGAAAAAGAGGTGCTAGCAACTGATTCAGTGCCGCCCAGCTGAGATACAGAAAGACAAGTAGTAGGACTTCTACATGTCACAGTATTAGGAGTCGGGTGGGGGTCAGACAATTGGCTGCTAATTGCTGCAACTTTGCTTGTAAAGAAGGATGCAAATGTGTCTGCGGTGAGGCAGGTAGGAGGAGGAGGAGGCGGAGGGTTGAGTAGTGATTTGAAGGTGGAAAAGAGTTTCCGGGTGTCAGTGACACTGTTGACTTTGTCGTTGTAAAAAGCAGTCTTTGCATCGGTGATGCTGCCTGAGAATGAGGACAATAGTGTCTGATAGTTTATGAGATCGTCGGGAAGTTTGGATTTGAGCCATTTTCTTTCAGCAGCTCTGAGCTTGGTACGCTGTGATCGAAGGGTATCAGTCAACCATAGGTGGGATTGGTTGGGTCGAGCAGGCCTTGTAGATAAAGGACATAGCCTGTTCAGACATGAGTTCAGAGTAGAGCAGAGTGAGTCAGTGGCATCATTAGCCTTCAGAGAGGAGAATGTGCTGAGTGGAGGTAGGGCAGAGGCAACAATAGAGGAGAAGTGGGCTGGGGATAAGTTCCGGAGGTTACGGCGGAACGTAACCATTGGTGCAGGAGCAGAGGGTTGCTCTGGTAGAGTGACATTAAACTGGATAAAAAAGTGATCTGACAGGTGGAGAGGCGTTACCACCAGTGCATCTGTGGCACAGTTACGGATGAGAATTAAGTCAAGGTTCTTGCCAGCTTTGTGAGTAGGAGGACTTTGGACCAGCTGGAGGTCGAATGAATGAATTAACGTCATGAAGTTATTAGAGTCTGGACTGTCGAAGTGGATGTTCATGTCGCCCAGGACAAGCAACGGACAGTCATGATCAGGTATGGTAGAGAGCAGGGTATCTAGCTCATCTGTGAAGCCACCCAGCTGGCCTGGTGGACGGTAAATGACCACAACGTAGGCTTTAACAGGAGCAGTTACTGTTATGGCATGGTATTCGAAAGTGTCATATCTGATGGAATGTAGCAGAGGAGTGAATTTCCATTTATTGGAGATTAGCAGGCCTGTCCCACCTCCTCGCCCAGAAGGACGGGGGGTGTGGGAGAGGGTGTAATTAGTGGAGAGTGCAGCAGGGGTGGCTGTGTTCTCAGGTTTGATCCAGGTCTCAGTGAGAGCAAGGAGCTGAAGAGAAAGGTGATTTGTGTAAGCCGTAATAAAATCGCTTTTGTTTACTGCTGATTGGCAGTTCCACAGGCCCATGGAAAAGGAAGTGACAGTGTGTGAGGACTGTTTGAGAGGCCGAAGGTTAGATAGGTTTCTGCACCTTTTGGCCAGTTTTCTGCGTGGACCGGAGACAACAACAGGAATGGAGTGGCACATATTGTAAGACTGGGAGGGAATAGGACTGGTTCCCGTTGCTCGGTGAACTTGCACAGGTAAACTTGCTTGTCTTAGCCTCGTCCGTCAAGGACGGCTGCCGCTGTTATTATACTGTGATTGGAATTGAATGCGGCTGTTCTCGCATTAAGGCTGATTGTGACAAGCGTAGACCGCCCTCTGCCAGAGCTGTGAATGGTTGGAATTTCCAATTGAAGTGCAAAATTGCTCACACCTGGGGGTTGTTCAGGTAAACTTGCTTGTCTTAGCCTCGTCCGTCTTACCCAAGGACGGCTGCCGCTGACGCTTCCGCTTTAGCAAACGCCCCTGTTATTATACTGTGATTGGAATTGAATGCGGCCGTTCTCGCATTAAGGCTGATCGTGACAAGCGTAGACTGCCCTCTGCCAGAGCTGTGAATAGTTGGAATTTCCAATTGAAGTGCAAAGTTGCTCACACCTGGGGGTTGTTACCAACCCTAGATGGCCACTTAATTGCTCACTTGCCCTCACAGAGATGAATTCTCAGAATTCAGAAAGGAATGCAGATTTTAGGCTGATCACAGCAAATATTCAGAGAGATTCAGACCGCCCCAGCTGAAAAACTCTTACTGCCCCAGTCAGTATAGGTTTTTTAGTGAATTTCTGTATATTTTGCCAGGATATACTTTCACTTCTCTCAGTGCAACGCAACCAGAGGACTTTCGTCCGAATTGGATGGAGAAAACTCTGATATTTTAAATCGCAATATATTGTACATTACATTACATTACATGTCATTTAGCAGACGCTTTTGTCCAAATCGACTTACAATAAGTGCATTCAACTTGTTCAAATTCAAATTCAAATTGTAACGCAATACTCACCATAAGCCAAAATGCTTAAAATCGCAATAATAACGTATCGTGACTCGAGTATCAGGATAACATCGTATTATGGGGCCTCTGCTGATTCC
This sequence comes from Centropristis striata, assembly GCF_030273125.1. Taxonomy (NCBI): domain Eukaryota; kingdom Metazoa; phylum Chordata; class Actinopteri; order Perciformes; family Serranidae; genus Centropristis; species Centropristis striata. The sequence goes on along the minus strand of NC_081519.1, from coordinate 11,623,293 downwards.
CACCTCTATTATAACATCAAGTGAAAACTTGCTAATAAAAATGTATTCTTAGAGACAATGCAATTTTGGATCAAGCTACGGATCCGCACCTCAGGAACATATTCACATAAAGAAAAAATGCTTCTTAATATCATTGCACCATCATCTTATTTTACAAAATGCACAATAAAAGCGGAGCAGCCTGCTTTACAGTGAAGAAACCTTATTTAAAATCACAAGAAGAAGAATTTTATCTTGTATACAGTTTTGTTGTACCACTCAAAACCTTCATAGACATCACATGGGTTGATTAAAGTTAGGTGGACTGCATTCGAATGAGACAGATGTTCAGGCAGAGGCAAACATGATTCTGGCTCAGCAATCAAGAGCGTTTAGATGTTCAAAGACAAGTGGAGATCAAGTGTAAGCCTGTGTTTAGGCACGCTGCATAATCCACAGGCAGATTGAATGCAACAACATGATGTTTTATGAGACATAATTTAAGATAGCACCTTTGCCTGTTGATTTAATGTGCTAGTGTTAAAGATATAGAATTAGATAGAAGATGTTTGGGACACGTTCCCAAATCACATGCAAGGAATAAAAGCACAAATGTCATTAGAAAATCAACCATGATTTTACAGAAGAAAAATAATGTAGGTATGAGATAGTGACCCTCTCCCCAGAAGCAAACATCCCCAGGAAGAAAACGAGCACTGCATTGCATGGAGGATATATTTAGTTTGTTGTTTCTTTTGTTTTTGCCCCTTTTATTTCTTCTCTTTGTGTAACAAAAGCATGTCTTTATCTTTGTCTTTTATTTTATCACTGCTCATTGTGTGTGATCACAGCAGCACAGCAGTCAAATCTGCTGCTGCAGTGTTTAAGGAACAAAAACCTTCTCGTTCTTGGGTCTCTGTGGCACAGCAACCACTGGATGGGACAACAACATATCAAAGCGCCATTAATTGACAACAAAGAATCCAAGAGGGCATTGTGGGTTTGTTTCTTTTTTACAAAATCAGTAACCAAGACGTGTAAACTGAATAAAGAGTTGTCTTTAAGGTGGTGTGAGGAGAAAAGCAGTTTGCAAGTCAAAGCTGCTGATACAGTAAATAATACGGCAAATACTTGTATGTGTGGGAATGTGTCTGTGACCAATCAGGTTGCATTTCTAGCTTTTGTTATAGTAGACAAGATAATTCTCAAGGAGGCGTAGAGCAGAAGAGGAGCTGCTGTAATTGTTTTCTCTCTGTTTTGACATTAAGACAAGGGGTTGGCGATTTATTTTTTACTTTTAAGTACCTGGTGACACTGTTTTGATAGTCAAATCTAAATCAAAAGCAATATTCTGTCACGATCACTTCACTCTCTGTTCAAGTACGTCAACATTCCCGGTCCAAATTGCAACAGAAACGTCATTTATCTGCACTAAATAGAACTGACGTCAGATTTGTTAGCACTTCGAAAGAATTTGAAAATGTGATGTGTCACTTTCCGTCATTGCCTTCATGAAATGTGCTTACGACGCTTCATAATGCCTTATGAGCAGTACTTCAGGCAAAGTGTTGGTACTTTTGTTCTTTTCTCGGATGTGTCACGATAATGAGAAGCGTCAGGTTCCATCAAGCAGAAGAGGACAGGTCCACATTACAGATGCATACATCACTGCTCTCATTTCAATGTAATAACACCTGTCGGGCCTGATGAGGGGGGAGCCATGATGGCTTAGTCTGAGAGCAAGGAACACACACACACACACACACACACAAAACAATGAAATCAACAGAACACATGTAACAAGCTATATGAGCCACTGAATGACAAACCTATATTTTCTGTTTAAGCTTAATACACATAAACACCAATGGGTGACGTCTCCGAGGCTACATGCACTTTTTACAGCCCATATGGATCCAGCTAGTTATATAATTCATGAAATTAATCCTTCCTTTACGAAGGTTGCAATCTTGAGTTTTTGTTGTTGAAGGGAGGTACTGATTCAACTTTCCAGCCATTGTGGCAGAGGGAGTTTGTGGTGCTTTGAATAGAACTGCACTGATGTGAGAGGTTATTCTCTCTACCTTCATTGATAAATAGTTTGGACATAATATTAGAAAACACCTCTCAATATGATGCAACATAATTTACAGTGACAGAACCATGAACTACAGACTCCAAAATGACCAAAGAATTTAATCAATATCTCTCTAAAATGGGTACAAATAAAAAACTGAACAAAGGTATTACCCTCATGAAGGAAGGCTTTATTGCAGGATTGTTGTATTAGACTGCATGTGTTTAAACTAGATTTACATAATCAACCAAGTCATAAAAGAAACAATGCACATATCAGAGATACATGACTTACACACATTTTTTTGGTATTCTCTTAGCATACGTAAATATATACAGAACTACACATTTAGGCTATACTCTGATGCAGGTACCGGAACAGATCAGTACATATAATTTAAAAGATAGAACAGTAAAAACAATCAAAGACCTAAAGGGTTACATTAGCTGCGTGTATCAAATACATGACATACACACTTATCGATGTGGAAGACACACAATAAATAGCCTACAAGGCCTGCAGTATAATGACTTAAAGCTCGGCTTAAAATACAGAGAACAAAAAAGAAATCCTCACAAGTAACTAGCAGTTTCTACTCAAGCCCATTCACAAATTACACACCATCAACAGGTTACTGATAACCAATATGTAGAACTGGGCCTTGCAAACTCAATCCATAACCCCAGCTTCAATGTCCAGGCTAAATATGACCTTTTCATTTTTCTGAAGCAGTGAAATACACACAGAAAGCCACGGAGAGGACAAAGACAGACAGAGAGAGTGTGTATTTTACTCACGTTTGTTGACGTCAGAGTCGGTTATCCTTTCTGTCATGGAGGTGAATTGTCCATAATGTCCCAGTGCACATGTTGCCCTGATGGTCAGTGTGTTAGTTGACAGGACTCTCCTGCTGCTAGCTAACGCCGGGGCTAATATCATTAGCATTACTCGAAAACAAGATATTGTTGTTTACTTCTTCTTGATACTTATGAGGCCACAGGCTTCACAGTTTACTTCTCTTCCTCCTCCAGCGAATTGTCAGTTTTTGATACCTCTTCAGTTCAAAGGACGTCGTGTCCATCTTCACTTTTCTTTACTCCAGGGGACTTTTTTTTTTTTTTTTTTTTTTAACATTTGACATTGTTTTGACTTTTAATAGCCGTGACAATCCAGGGGGCGCTGTTTCACTTAATTGAGGAGGTTGAGCATCAATGAATAAAGTGCCTGTTACAAAGGAAATTATCAGACTAATTTTCTTTTATTTAACTGATTTTTTTTTTTAAACATATGTTTATTGCACATTTTGTTAATTTACAAACGGTGAACAACATAGAACGAGAAGGCACATACATTAAAACCAACAGCAATAATGATGATGAAAATAAAATTAATGAATAAATAAAACTGGGAAAAAAAACATGGTGGTAGAAAGATAAATGAATGAAAAATTAGTAAATAAATGCCTATATCTATCTATCTATCTATCTATATATATATATAGATATAGATATATAAATATATATATATATATATATATATATATATATATATATATATATATACACACAGAGAGATACATATACATGTCTGTATTGAAGTGATTCTTTATTTTTAAATAGCCGAATATTTTGGCCACTTGGGGCCAATAATAACAGGTTGTTTTTCTTTCAGCAGGGAGAACACAAAATTGACATACCCTTACGCCTATTTACACATCCACAGTTACAGAGCAACACCATCCATGTGGAGTCTTAAATCCACCATTCACTCTTTTTGCTCCGTTTTGATCTCTACCAACTCCTGAGTGAAATATCTGACTCTTAAACTGTTAAATCTGCTAAACCCACTGGACTCGCCAGCTACTCTCTAACTGTGATTGTTTCTGTGGTGACAGAAGTACTCCCAATGTAGAAATATTCTGTTACATGTAGAAGTCCTGAATGCAAAATGTAACTTTAGTAAACGTATACACATCAAATTATAATTTAAGTACCAAAAGTAAAAGTTGTTATTATGCAGAATAGTCCATTTCAGATTAGTTGGATTAGGGATTCTTATTATTGATGCAGTGATGTGTACATCACTTTAATGTTGCAGCTGGTAGAATTGGGGCTAATTTTAATTACTAACACTCAGAGAATAAAGTTAAGATAATAATTTATAATATTTTATTTGGCTGTACATTTTGTATTATAAATCAAAATAAGTTACTGAGATGGAGTAAAAAGTAAAAATGTTCTTCTGTCATGTAGCAAAAAATGGCAACATTCAAGTAAAGCTGGAGTAAATATACTTCATTATTTCCACCACTGTTTTCTAAAGGTCTACTAACTTTTTGTAACTTTTTTCACAGGTTTCAATGTCTCATGGTCTCAATCAACAAATGTACCTGGCTCAGGTGTCATTGCATAACCTGAGTAAGGACCTGAGGTCATGTGTTAAAGAGGTCACATAAAGGAGCATAGATCAAGACATGATAACCAACTGACTGCCCGCCCATTTCCCCTCAATGCTCCAATCACAGCAGAGCAATAATTTGGACAACCTCACACCACTTTACTTTCCACTTCCACTTTTAGGAGACATTGAGCTGAAATGTGTTCAGTGTTGTTGTTACAAACTATTAATGTCAAAATATCACAACAGGAAAAGAGCTGGAACACTTAAGTCATAGATGTTTTTGAAAATGCAACAAATGCAACATACCAGACTGAATCCCACTGTGAAAAGCAAATAAAAAGCAGTCCAGTCACCACCACTTATCCAATGAGTAATTCTTTGGTTTGCCCCTCAATGTATTTCCAGCGCTGGAAATTAAGTTCAATGCCTCTCTATTTTTTCACAAACAAGGGAATGTGGTAAAATAAGTCTCCAACAAGTTAATGGCAAGTTTAATAATGTGCGCACATTTCCAGTGGCAGCGGCTGTCTCTGCCATGTGTTTAAAAAATCATCAAAGTCAAAATCAATGGAACAAACCCTGAGAAAAATAAAACACATATATACTTCATTATTAAGAGATCAGATCTTGCTGTGGTGAGTTGAAGTGAGGCAAATGGAATAAAACAGATTTGGTTTGCTAATGGACTTTGTACTGTGGCACGTTGGTTCATATCAGTCAGTCACTGCTGGCTGCTGTCACAGGGTTTAAGCTTTTAACCAGGCTGTGCACACCAGGAAATAAAAACCCCTACAGAAACATCAGAATCCAGTAAAATGTGTGCAGTACACTCACACCTTTCACACACCTTACACACACATTCACACACACGCACTCTCATATACACAGCAGAAGCAGTAGAACAAGGCATTACCATAAATTCATTAGAGTGGTTCGGCAGTATTTATAAACATGTAGAGATGTTGTTTACAATGTCTGACTGGATGGATTACACTTCTACACAGACAAGTGAAGGAAACACTCCCAATATACACACTGTTTACACTGGGAGAGAGGGAGGAGAGAGAGAGAGAGAGGGGCTAGAGTGCATCGCTCCACAAGCCTTGCTCTGCTCCTGAGTGGCATGTTTTACAGAGCGAAATAAACATCCAATAAAATAAACACCACTCTACTGAGCTCTCCTGCCATGTTCTGTGCCGGGACAACACAGAGAGACTTCTGTGTGCATCTGCCAACACTACATGTGGGCATGTGTACATGTGTTTCCACAGGTGTGAGAGGAGAGGAGAGGAGAGGAGAGGAGATGAGAGGAGAGGAGAGGAGAGGAGAGGAGAGGAGAGGAGAGGAGAGGAGAAAAAAGGGGAGGAGAGGAGAGAAAAGGGGAAGAGAGGAGAGGAGCAGAGACGAGACGAGACGAGAGTGCAAAGAAATACAAATATTTATTTACTTATTTATCAGTTAAGGGGGAATGCAATTAAAACTCCTGTGGATGTGGATTTATTTCAAACAGAATAAAGGAATAGTACACCATTCTGAAAATGCTTATTCATTGCAGAGAGTTAGAGGAGAAGACGGATTCGGAAACAGGTGGAAAAAAGCAAGGCTTGGCTGGGTGCAGTAACTTCCTGGAGACGTCAATGGTTGCCGTCTTGGTGCAACAAGACTCCAGGAAATGACTGTTCCTAAGCAAGAAATACTCTGGCTCATACCACAATGGGCCGTTTTTACACTTTTGTGCATCAAACAAACAAGACATAGTCTCCGTGACATCATCTATAGCATGGGTCTCAAACTCACGGCCCGCGGGCCAATTGCGGCCCTCATCATGATATTTTGTGGCCCCCACCTTGATATGAAAGTTTAATGTGAGTTTTATATGAATGACACTTTACTGTGTTGTGTGTGGAAGGTCCCTTTTATTACTTTTTTGGGGTAATTTTGTCTTTTTTAAATAATTTTGTCTTTTTTAATAATTTTGTGTCTTTTTTGGTAATTGTGTGTCTTTTTTAAGTAATTTAGTTTTTTTCTGTCATTTTGTGTCTTTTTGGTCACTTAGTGTATTTTTTTGGGTCATTTTGTGTATTTTTTTGGTCAATTTGGGTCTTTTTAACGTAATTTTTTAACGTAATGTAGTGCTTTTTCAGTCATTTTGTCTTTTTTTGTAATTTTGTGTCTTTTTTTGGTCATTTTGATACTGCCTCCAGCGGCCCCCAGGTAATTTGAGTTTGAGACCCCTGATCTATAGGTTTCTGAAGAGCAATAATGAAGCTGAGATTGATGACCATTGTCGTCTTAGCTATGATTCACTTCGCCTAACTCCTTGCTAATCCAAAAATCAGCGAAGAGGGAGAGCGTGGTTGAAGCTGAAGGCCAATTGCAGTGGATAGCCACCTGTGACAGCACCTGCCTGTCACTCCAAAACACTTAAATATGTATAACTTGAAGCCTTTCATGTGAGTTATAAAGAAATATATCCCACATATGGCTGTGATTAACCTGAAAATAAACTATATAGAGACCAAAACTGTTTCTGTTTATTTTTGCTGTAAAGCTGGCCATTTTAACATTAGGGTATATGGAGATTGAGTTGCTTTTGTAGCAAGCCCCAAGTCAAGGAATTTTTGGCACTTCTGCTTCAAAGGTTGCAACTTGGAAGAAACATATTTCCCGAAATGTTGAATTATTCCTAACTTGTTTTGCAGGGAAGTATTTCTCATGAACTTTGCTTTTTGTATTCACTCATAATTATATATTGTTATGACATTGTCTTGGTTTGTTGATTTATGTTTTTTGTATGTTTATAACGATTTTTGTTGACTGATTAGTCCAATCAAGGTTATATAAATAGTATCCAACTTCCTCTATGGTTGGTATTTCCCTTTTAAGCCACTGTGTTTTGCCAAACATTACTTTATTTGGATTACTGGTGGTACTGGACTTGACACGGGGTGCAATAAACCATATGAGTGCAAAGGGAGGCAGAAAGGACCTGCAGAAAAAGTGATAAGGGTGTTGATGGAGCAAAAAAGACAAAAAGATTTGGAGATTTGGAGAAGAGAGGATGGATTTATTGCTCTGTGGAGAAGAGTATATAGAGGAGATGTGAGGAGGAGGAAGAAGGGGGGAGGGATGGAGGAGAGGGAAATCAGACAGGTTGGACTATGAGAGCACACACAGACGCACTCTGTTTAATGTCTCGCTGACATTTCTGCTCTCCATCTCCTCCCCACCGACCCTCTCTCGCTGGAGACGAATGGGCAGAGAGGAAAAGCCAGGGGAGAGAGAGCGGAGAAGGAGCACAGACAAGAGTCTGGGAGGAGACGCAACACTCTGCCTGTACTTCACTCAAGGTCACAAGCTCCAGACAAAGTCAGGGGTCAGGGTTCATGGGAGGGCCAGCCAATCAGGGGGTGAGTAAGTCTGGGAGGGATCAGGTTTCACTGCCAGGGAGTCTCCCTGACGGTCCTGAAACTTGCTCTCCCGTCTTTTAAGCCCCCCATTGACCATCTTTTTCTCTTTTTGATAACCCTCTCTCACATTTTCTCCTTTGATTTCTGTGCACACAGCTCTTTCGTGCTTGTAAATGTTGTTAAGAGGTTCTAGATGCACAACAATGTTAGAAAACTGAGCAGCGCTCTCAGAGTTTCTGCAGGGCAGTTTAGAGGCTACCTAATACTTCACTCCCTCGAGTCCTTGAGTAAATTCTTTCTGGATTCCGTCACTCCATTAACCCGTGCAGTCAGGGCTATGTGTGTGTATGTAATGTGCATCATTGAGGCTCTCGTTCACTGTCACTGCTCTGTGTCTGAGTGCTCATTTCATTGCTCTAAACCAAACCATCTGTGTGTTCAATGGCTGGAATGTTCTCCCACACACACACACACATGCGGCAGCTACGTCCACACCTCCCATCCATTGACCCAGCCCTAAATGGTGGTGTCCATATCAACAGATGAAAGATGTTAGCTACCAGCTTTCGTGGCTGACCCTCATAGTTATACATTAGCTCAGTCAGCTACTTAGCTCTGTGCTCTGGAGTAGGTAGAAAGCTGCTGTTCAACTGGGCCCAGTCTTATATCAGACATCTGCAATGAGACAGCGGAAAATTCACAAAATTTTCATGACACTTGCCCTTTTCTGCCCCTTTACTGGTGATCGAGCGTTTTTCCCCAGTAACTGCACTGCTGTTTAGACAGTCCCAGAGTAGTCTGACCGGGCCAGTTGGCTGGAGCCGTGCAGTGCAGTTAGCTACAGGGACAAACAGGCAGCAGTGTGCAGACTCCTGGCCAGGCCTGAGAACACTTCACTAACCTGATCAGCACCAAGACAAATAGAGGGGTGATTGCTTCCCCGTGGCCCATCTGGCTTCTCTTAAAGTGGCGGGAGGGAGAAACAGGGGTGGGCGTATTTGTATGTGTGTGTGTGTGTATGTGTGTGTGCTTTTAAAGGCTGCCACTTTACATAGGGTAGTTCAAAACAGACCACTGACTTGCCGACCAATTACAGCCAATCGGTGCTGTCGGCCCGGCTGCTTTCTCCCGTCAATAAAAACAGTTTTGGTTGGGACTTGCTCAGGCCTCTCTGGACCGCAGCCCGGCTCCAAACAAACGGCTCACTTGGAGTTTTGACATTCCAAAACGGAAGCGGCAGAATTCCAGCGCCGGGGAATAAAGATCTGTGTAATTTAATAGCGGAAACAGAGGGGCAAGTTTAGTCCTGGAGAAGGTGGAATGAGCTGACCATGTAGGTGTGAGTGGGTGTGCGTGGCCACAGGTGGGGAATGGTTTCCATACAGTAGGTGTGTGGCTCCCTTATGTCTTCAGAGTTATTTTTAAGTGTTGGGCTGCAGAGTGATAACCTGTGGCAGCCACCTCAAAACTGAACCACTCAGGACCACCTCAGCTCCAGTGGCTGAAAATGAACTGATGAACCAAAGGCTTCAACCTCAAGGCCAACACTGGGCCAAAGTTGGAGCTGCTCCATGGACTGACTGCTACCCACACCCCCACCTGCTGGCCACAAAAAGAACGACAGCCATATAAACATTAATATCCCAAACAGATCAAGACAATTAACTAAAAGACATGTTTATTCTAATATCAGTGGCAGTTGTATCCTCTCACACATGAATCTGCTGGTCTCTCTTTCCTGCTTTCTGTCTCCTTCTTTCTGTTTCTCTTTCCTTAAGCTAATAGTAAACAGAGATGCTGCGGGCTGGAGCTGTCCAAACAGCAGGACAATAATAACTGTTTGTTGTCACCACGGATACACACTTTGATTACTGCCAACACACACTGGAGCATCTGGCTCCTGTTAACTGTATCCAAGCACCTCACAAAAGTTATGATCAATGTGTGTGTGTGTGTGTGTGTGTGTGTGTGTGTGTGTGTGTGTCTGTGTGTCTGTTTGTCTGTGTGTGTGTGTCTGTGTGTGTGTGTGTGTGTGTGTGTGCGCGCAGGTGCACACGTGTGTGTGTGTCAGATAGACTGATCACTGATACACTCTCAAACCTAAGAGTCCTCCACCTCCTCTCAAACACACGCAACACACACACATGCACGCACACACACACACACACACACGCACACATACAGGTTCATATAGGAAAATGAATGGACACACTCTATAGGAGAGAGGCAGACCTTCACACTGCCACCTGCAAATTACAACACAGCACTTAAAGAGTTAAGATTATTTCATTTCAGTGTGTGCGTGCATGCGTGTGTGCGTACGTGCGTGCATTCATGCATGCGCGTGTGTCAGAATGAGTGAGTTTGCGTATGTACACGCGTGTGCATAGGCGGAGGAATGCCCTTCCCTGTTAGGGAGCAAGGGGCCCAGGAAAGGGGCCTTTAGAGAGGGGCCCAGTGTGTGTGTGTGTGTCTGTGTGTGTGTGTGTGTGTGTGTGTGTGTGAGCCAGTGGGAGCTTAGCAAGGGGCCCTGTGTTTTGTTCTGTTCCACATCAATGGGACGTCAAGCCGGGTTTGGGCCTGACAGCACCCGGATTAAAGGTTTTCTACAGACTCTCTCTACCCCTCCCCCGACACACACACACACACACACACACACACACACACACACACACTCACAAACACACAAACACACACACAATGGGCTGAAAGAACACAGTCCTTAACTCTTGGAGTACTAAATTGTAATTTGCAGGTGGCTACAGGCAGTAGGACAGGCCCTCCCAATAACGAGAAAAGGGGTTAAGAAAAGCTTGTGTCTGCGAGTGTGTGTGCACAAATATATTGTCTGCATGTTTGTGTGTGAACACCACAACAAATGGGCACAAGTAAATCTTACAAGACATCGCTACACTAATATAAAACACAGCAACGTTTTGTTGTTATTAATCTCCCCAGCTGACTTTTCCCTGCTCCAGAAGCTGCTCATTCATACATAATTTGATTTAGGATGCACAAAGAATACATCTGTAGTTGAGTAAGTCTCATTAATAAAACAGAGACTATGGGATTAAATCAGATAAACAGGGTTGGAAAACAGAAACAAGCAACAGAATGTGTGCAACTTATGTATGTTTAAGCATTTTCATGCAGGAGTTGATGGTGCTGACAGGTGAGGTCTTCACAGAACTGCAGACAGACAGTGTAGAAATATAGAAGAAATATCTAAGAATGATGCTTACAAGAAATATAAAAGCACATAAAGGCCTGGCTAACACAAGGACAAATTACAAAACCAGCACCATGAAAAGAAATGTGAAGAGAGGCCAAACACCTTTCAACTCAGTGTGTTGGTATGTGCGTGTGCGTATGTGCATGTATGCGTGTGTGTATGTCTTTGTGTGTTTTGGGCAGGCTTCTGTGAGTGTCTGGTCAGTGATGCGACATTGCACATATTCATTCAGGATGGTCTAATGCAACATGCAAACACACAATCAGTAAATCACATTCATGCATTTTATAGGATCCTAAAATCTCACAGTACACACACACACACACACACACACACACAACACACACACACACACACACACGCACAAATACAAAGTTCAGTCTCTTCATCTGCTGAGTTCACAGAGCAAACAATAGTGATGATGCTTCAGTGGTGGCTATTCAGAGATTTATCACGAAATATGAAACATCCCACCTGAGCATAGTGAGTAATATCAGTTCTATTAAAATGACATTGGTTTGCATTTAAAAAAATTGATACAATACATTGACACTGACCTGAAAGATGGGGTCATAGTTCGACAATTTGCCTGATTTTGCAGTGAATATTAAAAAATCTAAGGGTTCTTTTCTCACTGTCTAATTCTCACAAAAATAAAAATGTCAATTAAACTCAATTCTGATTTAGTTTTCATGGCTACCTGAAAAATTAAGGTTACATCAAAGGTTAAAATGCAGCAGGCTATAGAATTTCACTTTCTCTTTCATTATTTTAACATGTGTTTAAATGTTGTATAGACCTGCCTAAGTTCATATCTTGATAGAGACACTTTATACAACTCTTATGAACATGGGACAAAAAAAAAACGGAAACACTTTGATACGCAGTCAATGGCAGTGTTTTCTTCAAACAAAGATGGTATTTGGAGCAACTTTCTAAGCTCTGCTAGGGGCAGAGAGATGGAGGGAAGAAAGAAGAAGAATAGTCAAGCCTATCAGTGCTCAGGCTAAGAAGCTGCAGCTTTTGCTTTTTTTCCCAGGTGGCTTTGCAGATCCAGCGGTTCATGCCTCAACCGGACATTCAGCTGACAATAAACACGTTTGATGCTGGCTGCTGTTGGGCTGTAAAGTTCCCACTAAACCCCCATGGTCTGGGCGTTGGGGAACACATCCATGCCGACCGTCTCGGATCCCCCATGACTTAATTAGTGCTCTCTGATTCTCCGCATTAGTTTACTGTATGGGAACAACTTTTATCCTTAACTGTAATCAGCTTGCCCAGAAGAATAGAACACAATAAGAAGCCTGTTTGAAGTTTTCTTTGTGTTATCTCGAGCACTTCAACAAAAGCCCAGTGCAGCTTGTCTCAGACTATATCACTGGGCCAGTAGGCAGCCCAGTTGTTGCAAACCTGCACTGGTGCGTATGTATGGCACCTGCAGTTTCGTTTCCCCAGACTATGCATGCAAAAGCAAGTGTTTTTATTATCTCTTAATTATAAAGCTAATGTTCTCAAGCTTATGGGCTCATTAGCTCCTAAAGGATATGTTGTTGTTTTGTTCTTAATTGATTATGCTACATAATAGATTGATTTATTAGAATTATTTAAGAGTTCCAGCAGCCTGGCCGACCAGCCTCATGAAAGTTTCCTCTCTTGATTAAAGAGATTATTCCCAAAATGAATAAATTCAACCATTTATTACCGTTTGCCCTCCTCACCCACTGAAAAAAGGTTTTTGTGATGAATTCTTGAGGTGCCATTAATATGCATAATCAGGCAAAGCTGGACATTAGCCTAGCCTTTTAGGTCTATTATCAGGAGATGACCATGACAGACTGCACAGCTTTTATGAACCCCCTTATATTTCTTATAAGATATTCTGTTATCTGTGATATCCCTCTGATGACCAAGGTGACCGCTAATTTGATGGCGGTCCTCTTGTCCTCGCAAGTATAATAATGACATCTACTAGCAGTATTTAAATGCAAAATTATTTATGTGAAAAGGAAAGTGGTTGAGTCTTTTGAAAATCACTGGTCTCTTTATAAAATAAGCTGCCATAGAATGTTTTTTTTTTGTATTCAGGGAAATCTTTGAAAAAATGTGCAGATCACACAACTTGTCTTTATAAGTGTCAAGATTGTGTTGATTTTTAATTTTAGTCACGATTAAGAAAGAAATGTGTCCTTAAGGGCTTTGGGTCATTCCGAGAAAAAAATCACTACCATGCAAATATAATTATCAATTTATTTCAGTAGTAAATTAGCTGCCTTTCTTCTGATGTAGTTCTGCTGTGCTGTATCCAGTTACCCTGACCGTGCCCTGGTAGTATTAATGCCATTAATGGTACAACTGCACCATCTAGTGTCCAGAAGGAGGAATAGTTTCTGCTGCGCCCGCTCCCTGAACTCTAAAAAAAGAAAATATAATTAGCAGCATTTCTCACAGGAAACCAGCTGTTTTCATTATGCAATACTGATAATAAGTTCCTTATTAATTTCTTGGAAGACCAGAGCATCTCTGATTGTTGCTTAATGAGGCCTACGAGTGTCGTCCAGAAGTAAGCGATTTATCTATTTATTCATTTATAAAACACCAGACAACATCTAAATTTAATCTAGGCCATTCATGTTTTCTGTTAGCATCATTGGTTTGTTTGCATGAATATTTTTGGAACACATATGAATATTTTTAATTAGGATCATCAGGGAAACACACAAATTATTTTTTCTCATCAGTAAGTTAAACATGCATATAGGGCTATGTGTCAGTGATGTTGTCTATAAATTGGATCTTTAATGTAGCAGTCTGGCATTATTTGGTAAATATTGGATATTAAATTGTAAATAAAACATTTTTTTACATTATATTTATTGATTTTTTTTTTTTTTTTACCATTAAAAGAAAATCCAGATATACATACATGGACATTTAAACGAAACATTTCTGCCAAATTGTGTCTGTTCGTACTGTCCACCTCAACCCATTCACTAACCTGAAGCAGGCTTAAATTAATCAAGACCACTGCCTGGTGCAAAGTGCTCAGAATAGATACCTAATATACAGGGCATTGCATTTAGAGTTATCTCTAAAGTAGCTATTAGTGACAGCAAATCTACTATGTTTTTCCATGACAGCTGGATTTTTAGTCAAGTCAAGTCAAGTCAAAGTTTATTTATTGAGCACATTTAAAAACAACCTCAGTTGACCAAAGTGCCGTACAGTTATTAAAATAGAATAAATCATACACAAATAGGTATGAATAAAAACAATGAAAACAATAAAATACTAAAAACAATAAAATAAAATAGAGTAAAATAGTAATAAAATCTCAATCCAAAACAGAGATAAAAAAGAGGCCTTCCCACCAGTGGTAGAATAACTATACAGATCTTTACTTAAGTAAAAGTACTGTGAAATTGCTCCACTACAAGTAAAAGTCCCGCATTCAAACCTTAATCAAGTAAAGGTGTCAGTATCAGATTGTTATACAGTCATGGAAAAACAATATTAGACAATTGTTCTTGTTCATTTTAATGCCTGGTACAACTAAAGGTACATTTGTTTGGACAAATGTAATGATAACAACAAAAATAGCTAATATGAGTTTAATTTAAGAGCTGATATCTAGACAGTTTCCATGGTTACCTTGATAATAACCAAAATCATTAAATGAACAAGGACAAAACATGACATATATTCTAAATATGTTATTGAATTGTTTCTCGTGATGCATTTATGTAAGCAGCGTTTTAATTTTTAGAATGATCATTTCAACTACTTAATTTATTGTTATGAGGTTTAATCTTTTAAATAAAATGTCTAATCTATGTTAAATCTTGACCTGAAATGTAACTAAAGCTGGCAGCTATATGTAGTAAAAAAGTACAAGATTTGCCTCTAAAATGTAATGAAGAAGAAGTATAATTACATGAAATGGAAATACTCAAGTAAAGCACACATACCTCAAAATTTTAATTAAGTACAGTGAGTAAATGTACTTAGTTACATTCCACCACTGCTTCCCGCAGACAGTGTACCAGAGTACCAATATTATCATTACATTTTTCCTTTAAAGCTGGTTTGAAGCTCAAGGTAAAGAAGTGATTTCTTGGGACCAATGATCATGAGTTTCCTCACTATATACAAGTCAGTTTTACTCAAACCTTTGGCAGGTCATTGTTTGAAATCACCATCTGCTTTACCAGGTTTATAATTCTCATTATGTAAGTGGAAATGATAATATGAAGAACTAGGAGAGTTTGGGTACACCCCCTGTATAGACATGTGCCTCATGCACGTCTTACAATGTGTGTTCTGCAAGGCTTATTGGAATAAAGGTGAATGTTTTCTGGATATGAGAATATGGAAATATTTATGAAAGGCTATTATATGTCATTCTGACTTCTAGTTATTAAGCACCAGAAAATGCCTATTTAATTTTAAAATCATTCTGATTTATCCATCCGAATGAACAAATATAAGCAGCTATCTTTTGTTTTCCTTTTTTTTCCTGTTATGTTTTTGTTAAACTCATTTTTCACTCTCATCGTCATTTATTCATTTTTTTTGCAATTTACCAAAAAATGTCTAGTGGTTGTTTTCTTCTTGGCTGAGAAATATCTACGCTTTTCTGTAGTTTTCAAGTGGTGTCCTTCTGACCGTTCCAGAATCAAAACTGAAAACCAAAGGTGACAGGGTTTTCTCCACCAGAGCGCCCTGACTTTGGAATGAGCTGACCGATGAGATAAGGCGCGCAGAGTCAGTAACTTCTTTTAACCCTTTTGTGGTGTTCGGGTCTGTGGGACCCGTTTTAATTTTTTATTAAAAGAAAAATGATACAATTAATTAATTTTTCAAACTGAGACTCACTGACTTTGGCTCATTTTCTGTGAAGAACATATATCAGAATACATATTTAATAACCACACACCATACACCCCCCCTACACATTTCTATTACATATAAGATGTCCGGGTCCACTGGACCCGGGGCTAATAGAAGTGTGGAAATTGATGTTCTGTGTACCACACACACACACACACACGCACCCACACACGCACGCACGCGCGCGCACACACGCACACACACACACACACACACACACACACACACAGCGGGCCTAGACAGGAGGAGGACAGAGTGTAGGTACACAGAACATCAGAGGGTCAAATGTGCGCGAAAATGAGAGCAGACAGTGTTGACAAACAATGTTGCAACCTTGTGTGGGAACCGCGAAGTGTGCGGACCCAAGATGGACAGGAAAACACAATATACATGCATCAAGTGCAAAAAGTATATCTGCAACACACACACACAGTAAAGCTCTGCCCCTCATGTGTTGTATAGGCTAGTGGCTAAAGGCCATGTGTTCAATGGGGCTGATGTGTTGTCTTGACTGATATATTTACTCTGTGTTCATGTGTTCAGCTTGTGTTGTGCATTATCTGTTCAGTATTTTAACATAAAAGTGTTTGATTGTGAGGCATTAAAAGCCACAAAATGCAACGGGTCCATCAGACCCACAAACGCTGGCTGAGTAACAACAATATGAACATTACACAAGGGTTAAATAATTTCTTAAAACCCACTTTTATACACTTACTTTTATGTAATGCTGTCTATCTCACCCCTCTTTTTTACTTCTTCACTTTTTACTTTTTTTAAATTCCTTTTACCTTTTATTTTCTGTGTATCTGAGAATGTCTTGTGATTGTTCCTGCTCTGTCTCTTATTGTTTTTCTTTTAATGTAAGAATTAGTTTTTAGTCTTATGGCATCATTCTCTGTGTAATTAACTGCTCTCAGTCAAAGCACTTTGTAAAATGCTGTTTCGCAATTTCGTCCCGCTACTAGTCCTACAACTTGAAGAGTTGCAGGACAAATTATATATCAAAACGTGCGGTTTTATCGGGATCGGTGTGCTATTACTTTTCTCTACAGA
This sequence comes from Centropristis striata, assembly GCF_030273125.1. NCBI lineage: Eukaryota > Metazoa > Chordata > Actinopteri > Perciformes > Serranidae > Centropristis > Centropristis striata. Next base: position 11,606,252 of record NC_081519.1, on the reverse strand, counting down.
ATACGAATTTTTCGCTACTTAAGTCGCGAAAAACTGCCCAAAATTTTGCATTGAAATGAATGGGACGGCTGAAAAAAATGAGCGAAAAAGAACAATAATTTTCGCTACACACACACACACACACAAATGGGCACGTAAGCGCGCACACTCCTCCAGATACACGTTTCACACGAACACACACACACACACACACACACACACACACACACACACACACACACATTTTGAGGTTAAAGGGCATAGTTTGAAATTTCTGAAGAATCTCATCATAGTGTACACACACTGGCAGAGGAAATTGTTTCACTCACTTGTTTCATTCACTGGCAAGAGTTATTATTATTATTTCATGTTTTTATTCATATATAAATCAATATGAAGATTCCTTCCTTTATTTGAAATCATGGAAAAACACCTTCCCCCACTCTTGACCATCTTGAGCAAAGAATCAAGATGTTTGGGTTTGTGTAACCATGATAACCACCATAATCACTCTGCCCTGAATTATATGAAAATGAAAGGCTGACATAATCCCTATTATTTATCAATCATTATTCATCAATGAATTATATCAGAACATCATCTTTTCCCCTTGCAAATCACTACAGTGTCACTACAGTGTGGCATTTAAACCCAGCTGTTTACAGGTTCCCTTTAATCATCTCTTAGGGACATTACACACATTAAGATTAAATAGAAAATAAAATCTCAAGTGTTTATGTAATGTGAAGGGAAACCAGTCTTTTTCCGCAATATACATCTGTTTGGAAAATTGGAAGCTTTATATACAGTATGTATTAATAGTGTCATTGTACCTCACATCCAGCAGAGTGCGCCAGAGTGTTCTCTCTGAGACTTTCCACCACAGCATCAGATGGTTTACTGTCAATGTGATTAATTAGCTGCTGCAGTTGCTATAGTTAAAGTCCCTGAACCAGATGTTTTTACTTATTTTTGGGCAAATTCTCAGGACTGTGTGCACATGTTCATTTAATGCTTGACTGATATCTTCCTCACTCTCCTGTCTTGTTTCACCTGTAAACGCAGGTCAAGTTAGCACATGGAGTCTTGTGAACTCATGTAATTAAAGCAAAGTTGCATCTGAATGCAATGTGCAGAAAGGTGTAATCAGCCACTATTGAAAGCACCTGTGCCAGGTGTGCAGCACCTTTAAGAATACATTTTGAGTGAAACTGGTTTTGTTTTTACGAGTGACTTTTAATTTAGTATAAAGAGATTCATTTGACATAAACTTGTAACTCAGTATCCCGAAAGTGAAGGTTTTATTGTTTGAACGATGATTATTTAATTACATACTCAAGTGTTTTTTCATTAAGCAATACGCTCTCTTTGTTTTACTCATCCCTGAAGCACTATTTTTCATGCCACAACATGAAAAGCACAGGTGGAATGAATAAGCCAAACTGAACAAGGCCATTTCACTTCAACGGTGTTGTCATTAATGTTATTAGCTGCACCTGTTCTTCCTGGCGAGGAAAAGGTTCTCCTGTTTTCTCAATAGGATAAGAGTCTGTGAGCATTGTGTCATTTAAAAAAACAATGTTGAGTAGAGCCTTGTTTTATTGCATCTGCTCCCAACTCGAGGACATCTTATCCTCACTCTTTGTCTCCTCACTTGGCAGCTGTTTATGTAAACCAGTTGCACACCTGCCCCCTTGTAGCTGCTATATGTTCCACACACCTGTCCACCATTCACACACAGCTCACTCACACAGCTGCCATATTAACCCCATACCTGTCTGCCTGGTTTCCTGTTCAGCTCAAAACCAACCCGTGTGTTAATCACTACTAGCACAATTAATTTAAGCCACTGCTTTTATAATGGAAACACAATCAGGCATAATTCTTTCTTAAAGATACTATGTGAAATTTTCAGAAATTTCTTATTATCAATGACATTGCGGCTGTAAAGTGAACTTCCCTGCTACTGCATAACGTTGGTCACATTCCTGTTTGGCCAGGTGGGCTTCAAGTCGCTTCAAGTCAAGTCAAGTCAATTTTATTGATATAGTTCAAAATCACAAATCACAGATTTGCCTCTAAGGGCTTTACAGACTGTACATGGAATGACACCCTCTGTCCCTGGTCCTTGCATCGGGCAGGGAAAAACTCCTAAAAAAAACCCTTTAACAGGGGAAAAAGAAGAAGAAACCTCACGGAGAGCGACAGAGGAGGGATCCGCCTCCCAGGACGGACAGATGTGCAATAGATGTTGTTGTACAGGACAGATAACACTTATTTTACTTGATCAAACTTTTGTGTGTGCTTATCTGGACTTTAGGCCCTTTCCAAATTTCCAGTTTGTACATCTCCACTTGCTCTATTCACCTCCTCTCCTTAAGTCTCAAGAGGAGTAAAGACATTTAACAAAATGAGACATTGTTGCTTCTGAGCTGTCATTTTAATGTGACTTCAATCAAATATGACATGTGGCACAGCTTCATCATTTATCCATTGTCAAGACACTTTTAAACATCACACTTCTACTCTCTGCACTTTAGCAAATGGGACGTCTTTCAGAATTCAGTGCTGAGACTGATTTCTGGGTCACAGGCCGGCAGATCAAGGATCGAGGAGACAAGGAGCCATGAAATCAACAAATTAAATTTGCTATATGTGTTGGTCTCTTTGTTGTGTTGGATGCTGGTCATTTGTTGGCCTTAGCACACTCCTTTTCTAAGCTAACGTTAGCGAGTTCCTTAATAATTTATAAAAGTTAAATAATTTGTACAATTACACTCCAACATTTGCTTTCAAGACGCACACATTTGCATGGGATGATAGTGTTGTTTTCTCTTTCAAGGTAACATAAAATGGTCCAAGAAGGAAGTTTGCAGACTGTTGATGCTGTAGTGAGCTGTAGAGATATTCTATTAATAGAAATGTAAATGTTACATCCTTTGGATTTTCCCGGGAAATCTGATCTAAGTAATTTACATATAAATCATTCTGCTGGCTGTTATGGGTTTGAATGTCTATTCATTTCAAGCACCTCAACTGTCTACGGCCAGTAAAAAGCTTGGGCAATCACAAACTTACACAAACTTAGTAAGTATTCTCTGATTTTGAATTCACAACCAATTGGCAACATTTGATTTCATCTTGATCACACATCACAGTTACTATGAGCTGATTGAATTTATGTACATGTTAGTGTTACTGCGCTGTGCAATGTGAGAACAGCAGATTATTCATCATCATGTCACATGCTTTATTTAGCTACTCGATCATACTGTGTTGCGTATTTGTGTGAGCCAGGGTTGGTGCGACAGGATATGATCTGTTAGACGTGTATTTTCATGTTGTTCCCGTAAGTCTCCACTTGATTAACCAGCCTTGCCTGTCCCTAGGGCCCAGAGGAAGCATATTGGAATTAATTTTCTTTTCTTTTTTTTTGCATACATTCATTATTGAGCAACACCCTGCTGCTCACATTCACTCAGTGTCTTACAAACAATGTCTGTTTCTCCTCTCAGTTCCCTTTTATTGCAGTAATCCATGTAAAGCGGAGTGTGACTTTAAGTGAAACAGCATCCAAACCACAGTTTATCCTGACCCTGACCTTTGGGTCGCTGTGGGGAGGTTTGTGAGGAAGTTATTGAATTTCACAGAAAACAACAGGCCGATCCAGCTCATGAGGTGGAGTGAGATAAAACCCAAACATGGAGCTGATGTTGTGTGGGCTTGATTTGTTATTTGGGCGGATGCTACAATTACATGTGAAAACAGGGCAAGCCACAACTATTTGCTTTATGATTTTTTCTTTCACTACCTAAATTGTCTTGTACATGTCCCAACAGCAGCAGAAAATTCTTGAGGAGGTATGCAGAAACAAATCACCGAACTTCAGTCAGATCCTTTAAAAAAAAGACTTGTTTTCTTGGTGCACATGTGAACGTTGGAGGGCTAAAACAGATCAGAAAATGTTTTTTTTGTTATTGCAGAACGGTCATATCTGACTCCTTACATGTATTTTAGGTTAAAGCTCATTTTATTTTATTTTTTAAGTTAGTCTGTTCTGGCTCTCCATCTCCTCAAGTCCAACTCATGAACTTTTAATGCACCCATAAACATTCTGCTGTTACATTATGAACCTGTTCACCTCCTAAACAAAAGCATCTTCCCTAACCTGTGTGAAAGTGCAGGAGGGCTCATAAATATTCAGCTAAAATGTCTGTCTCCTCAGTGGGAATAGTGGTGGATGAATATTATTAGTCTGCTCAGTGCATCAATGAAACTTCCAATACACTGACAGAATTCACTCCACACCATATCTGCTTGTCAGCTGAACAGTTTTAGCCATTTTTTGTGGTAAACAAAAGAAAACACGCATCTATTTACAACCCAGTAACACGGACAGTCTGGATAATGCAGATTGTAGCATCCAGACAGCTCGCTCCTTTTTGTTGGTAACAGAGAAAACAAAATGATAGACTAAATTTGCAGGATTATCCAGTTTACTAATTATACATGTTCACACAACTCCTCATTTGCTGGGCTGACACAAGCAAAGACTGCATGGTCCAAGCATCAGAATGAGGCTTAAGGAACCGAATGTCCACAAAAGAGATTATGAAAATCTGTTGTACTCTATATTATTCTAAAATTGATTAACGCTATAAATAAATGTTCCTTTAAAAAATACAACAAAATCACCAAAATGTACTTAAAGTAAAAGCACTCATTCTGCACAATGACTCATTTTTCAGTCAGTATATTTTTTTTTTTTTTTTGAACAATGTTTTTATTAATTTTCAATAAGAACATACACAACACATCAACACTCACCACACTAGCCACATAATGAAAAGCAGGCAGACCCCGCTGAACACACATACACAAAAAATAAATTAAATAAAATGAGTAAAATTAAAATAAAATAAAAAAGTGTGTGAATATAAATAACAATTACAACAAATAATAATATATTTAAAAAAAAAAAAAAATTGTTACACTCATTATGCTTACAGATAAATATAATCTACTGTTGCTTGAGAAAGTCCATTAAGGGTGTCCACACCTCTTCGAATTCTTGCACTTTACCCCTAATTACATAGGTTAGCTTTTCTAATGTAACACACATTGCCATTTCTCTAATCCAAGATTGTGTAGAAGATACTTCAGTCTCTCTCCAAGATAATGCAACCATCCTCCTGGCCTGCAGGAGGCCAAAGTTGATCAGAGTCTTACACTTAGAATTAACAGAAAAGCAATCAGGGTATATCCCTAAAATACAAAGTTTTGCTATACAAGGTACCTTAATGCCTGTGATAATTCTTAGAGTGTGGACTACCCTTTTCCAAAAATCTACCAGCTTAGGACATTCCCATACACAATGAATTAAAGAACCTTTCTCAGCCATACATTTCACACATGTATCTGGAATGTCAGGTGACCATTTGTTGAGTTTCTCAGGGGTTATGTATGTCCTCATTAACCACTTGTGTTGTAGCAATTTCATTCGAGTATTAATGGTTTGCGATTGAGCTTTCAAACAAGCTAATGTCCACTCAGCCTCTTCAATATCTTCCTTAATATCTAAACTCCATGCCCTCCTTCTATCATGACTAGATTCCTCATCATGTGATACAAGTGTTTTATATAATGTAGAAATTTGTTGTTTCCCATTCATATGTTTTAACACAATGCCCTCAAGGCAGGACAGTGGTGGCTCGTGTGTAGCCTGGTGCTGCTTTGATGAGATGAAGTGCTTCAATTGTAAGTATTTAAAGAAGTGTTTTTTTGGAATTGAATATTTCAAACAAAGGTCTTTAAATGTTAGTAAAGTGCCCTGAACATATAAGTCTCCAATTTTTTGCACCCCCCTGTCAGCCCAAGCCTGAAAACCACCATCTGCCCTGCCAGGGGCGAACTGCGCATTATCCCAAATAGGTGAAAATTGAGAGATGGGGGGAGTATCACCAATATGTCTTTGAGCCTTAAACCATATATCAACAGAGTTTTTAAGGAAGGGATTTGTTGTTTTTTTTCTTTAAAGTTTTTAAATCTGCTGAATATAAATATAGGCTTATTGGTAGCTTAGATACTGATGCTTGTTCAATATGAACCCATGCTGGAGGAGAGTGTGTGACAAAATAAAACATAGTACTACGCAGCTGAGCGGCCCAGTAATAATACTGTAAACTGGGCATCTGTAATCCACCCCTATCATAAGGCAGATACAATAATCTGAGTCTTAGTCTGGGTTTTCTATTATTCCAGATAAACCTACAAAATGCAGTATTAATTTCTTTAAAAAATGATTTTGGCAGTGGCAATGGGAGTGACTGAAACAAATATAAGAATTTCGGCAAGACAGTCATCTTAATTATGTTGATCCGGCCAATCATTGATATTGGCATTGTTGTCCATTTTTCAAGCAGATCTTGTACCTCTCTCATCAACGGGTCAAAGTTTGCTTTAACAACTGTATTAATTTGGGGGGTAATCTTAATTCCAAGGTAGGTAAAGCCCTCCCTCGCATTAAAAAAGGGTGTACTTATAACTGGATTGGTTCTTTCTTCTTTGTTCAAAAAAAGTATAGATGACTTTGCATTATTAATACTGTATCCAGAAAACTGACCAAATTTATCAATTAAATGTAGTAATGTCTGGACACTGTTTGATAAGTCCGACAAAAAAAGAATCACATCGTCTGCATACAGCGATATCCTATGTTCATGCTCTCCGATTGTTATACCCGACAAATTGGCTTCAGATCTAATGGACATGGCTAAAGGCTCGATGGCCAAAACAAACAATAGTGGGGAGAGAGGACATCCCTGGCGAGTTGACCTCTCTAACGTTAACGGACTTGATAAATTGTTATTCGTCATTACACATGCTGTAGGGTTAGTGTACAATAATTCTATCCATTTCAGAAAATTTCCCCCAAGTCCATATCTTGGTAACAAGTTAAACAAATAAGACCACTCAATTCGATCGAAAGCTTGTCTAGCATCTAGAGATAACAGCGCTGTATCCCTGGTATTATTTTTAAAGTGGATTATGTTGAGAACCCTTCTAATATTATGAAAACCCTGACGACTCTGTACGAACCCATTCTGGTCACTGTGTACTAAAAAGGGGATATACTGATCTAGCCTTTTAGCAAGAACTTTACACAATATTTTTGTGTCTACTCCCATAAGACTGATAGGCCTGTAAGAGGAGCAGTCGGTCGGTGTTTTCCCAGGTTTCAAAATAAGAATTATTGTAGCGAGTCTTAAAGTCGGCGGTAATATACCATCATTAAATGACTCGTTAAACATATTCAAAAGTGGAGTCAACAACTGCTTCTGGAAGATTTTATAAAACTCTATCGGTAGGCCATCAGGCCCTGGAGCTTTGCCTGAGTTGATACTTTTAATGGCCTGCAAAAGCTCTTCCACCGTTATGTCCTTATCCAGGTCCTCTTTAACCTCCTCTGTGAGAGTTTTAAACTGGAGCTGATCAAGAAAGGTATCTCTATAAGTGGGTGTGGGGGAGCATTCTGACGTATACAGTGTCTGATAAAATTCCTTAAATGTATTATTAATATCTTGAGGATCATTTGATATCTCCCCGGATTGAGTAGTTATGCCATTAATGGCTCTTTCAGATTGTGTTTTTTTAATTCTCCAAGCTAACAATTTGCCGGCCTTTTCTCCCTGATCATAAAAGGCCTGGTTCAGCCATCAGTCAGTATATTAATGAAGAATATTGTTTTATTCATTTTGTATCACGTAAGACCATTTTAATGAATTTGGAGCCAATAAAACATGTTGTAGATACTTTGCTATACTACTGGGCAGATTACAGTACAGTACAATATAAGATCATGTGTTTTTCATGTACAAAGAAGAGCATGAACATATTAAGCTTTTTGTGCAGACATTTTTACTCTCGTTTACATAACGACAATTTGTGAGAACTTTTCCAATACCGTCTATAGTGCAATGTGTGTGTGTTATGCCAATTTTGTCCATAAAGGTTATATATACTCTCACCTCACTGGACTGGACTGTTTATCACTCGGCACTCCGATTCATCACTGGTGACAGTTATTCCACCCATCATTGCATCATATACAACAAGGTGGGATGGGCACCTTTATCAGTGAGACGAGACATGCACTGGTTCGTCTTCATTTATAAAGTCTTGATAGGCGACATGCCACCATACCTCAGCTCTTTATTAAACTGGACACAGAGTAATTATCCCACACGCTCTAGTGATTGCTTAATGCTCAGTGTTCCTCGGACAAATACTGAATTTGGAAAAACTGCTTTCAATTTTTCTGCTGCATCTACCTGGAACATCTTACAACATTCACTCAAACTCAACACAATTATAACTATGGGCCAGTTCAAAACTATGATAATCAATAACTCTGCCTTTCACTGTAACTGTTTTTAATGTTTCTGCATGTGTTTTGTCTGTACTGTTTTGTGTTTTCTCTGTACTCTCGACATCATTGCAAATGAGGGGTTCCCCTCAATGATTCCTCGAGAAAATAAATAAAGGATAAATGAAAATGAAATGTGGCCCCAGGATGAGCAGTTGATGAAGGCAGAAGTTAACAAACTGAAATACAGGGCATTCAAGATATTTTGGAAAAAAAAGTTTATTAATTTAACAAGCATACAAAACAACAAATCATTTTTTAAACTACCAATGCAGTTTCAGTGCAATTCCAAAATATACATTTTTCAGCAGGGCATGTTAATCAAAGTTATTCACATCAGAAACAGCCATTTAAATATGTTTTCTTTTTGATTATCATGACAATTGTCCTAGCCAGAGGAAGCTCGCAAGTGATACCTTCTTAAAAGGTAAAACTGTACACATCCAATCTTTAACATACAAAACAAATCACTACATCACAAATAAAATATTAAATACCTGAACAGAAACATAAGTACTGTAGCACAATACAAACCAATGCATTGTAAACAAAGCTTGTAAACAAAAAAGGAAGTATGTGGTTATAGATATTTGGTTTGTGGATTTAATAAATACCTAGCTGATGAACTGTATCCTATCAGTTTACCACATAAACAGTATTTGGTGTGCAAGTGTAGCAGACTGTCAGTTAGAACTTTGAGGTGAAGGACATGAAAATCTAGACAAAGTTTTCTCTATGTGTATTTTTCCCCATACTAAAGGCTATAGCATAGATAAACATAGAGGCCAATAATAATTCAAATTACCCTTTCCTTTATCTATTCCTTCAGGTAAGACATTCTATGTTTGCCAACAGGCAACTCTCATTCACTCAGAGAAGGACTGTTACTTTAAGACAGGATGATAGTATCAGCAGGGCACAGCAGTGAGACAATAACAAGAGCAGAAGGATGGCACTGCCAAAAAAGGACTGACTTGAGTTAAGTCCCTTGTGACTGGAGGATGTTGAAGCTTGTGTCTGGCACAACAGACTGAGGAGAACGCCTGGTCAGTGGGTGATGACCAACTAACGCACAGCATCAACCTCGAGTCCACAGCTTAACAAAGGTTCATTGTCAGCAATCACAGCATCAGTAAGGCCAATAGCATATTGAGGGTTGAGAGTTTTATGGTCAGCTCCACTGATTTAAGATTAATTTCACAACATACTACTTACAAATGGGGAAAAGCTATTCAACAGGGCTCAACACTAACTTTCCAAAAACTGAAAATATGGTTGCCATTTTAGTCACTTTATATTTTGAGCAATTAAGATACAACATAGTTATACGTTAGTCTTGATGACGAAAATGTGACCCAAAAACTGACAATTCCTTTCAATCAGGTTAATCTGATTCTTTGAGTTGAATCAATTTGGATATTTGTATGCAATGTTTATGGGTTATTGAACATTTCACCTCTATTTCTCAACTGTAATGGTCGAGCCCTGTTCAATAAACTGGCCCCAAATTACGTAACTATCTTTTCTAGAGGGGTAGCCAGTCCATAATGATATGTTCCATGATTCTTTGGAGTTTACTTTTTCTTCTCTTCAGGTGCTACAGTTATGTCGCTACATGAAACTATACAGAAATGTTACAAAAACAGCGCATGGACGCAGGAATCTGTTTAGAACTCATGCCTTCATAATTATGCTTTCACATCCAAAGTTATGGTATGTTGCAAAAATGCACCATCTTTTCTATATCATCATCCTCATCTGGGAACGTATTACTTGATTTTAGCTCTCACCAAAAAACTTTAAACCTTAAAATTCAGCTGCTCCAGGCCTTTGTGGAAGCACACCATATGCATAAGTTAGTATGTTAGTATCAGATACTGCTACAGTCAGATTCTTCTGGGTGTTAAGCACATACTGCTTCTGTCAAATGTGTAACAAACACAGTATTAGCATATCAAAACATATCACTGAAAGAATGTCAGATCGTAACGCGAAATCAAATATGCCCTTAAAGCAAGGAACTCATATATTTTTTATATATATATATATATATATTTATATATAATCATTCAATCATTGTGCTATTCTCCAATAAACGAGATTCAAAAAGCACTCAACTTTCAGTCAGCACCCAGCCACACAGAGAGAATATAAGCCTTTAAGACAGAACTCTTATGGGAGTTTTTGCTTATTACAGCATATTCAATGTACAGATTATAACTGCCATTAAAATGAAGGTAGGCGAATTGTGGTCATCTTCTCAGAAAATTGGACTGAACGTAAACAGCTTGAAAAAGCACAGCATTCGCTGATAAGTTCCACCGACTTATCATACTACACCCTCAACTTGTCACGAGGCTGATCCCAAACCATGAGCTCAACGAAGACTCTGTGATTAGAAGTAGAATGCACTAGACCACCCAGTCTAGTTGTCTGTTATTTTCAGTCTACTTCAGCCACATGTTTTTATAGTAGCCCATGCAAATATACAAAGAAGAGAAAAAGAGAGTAAAGAATATGTGTGACGTGTGTGTCTGTGCTTTTAACAGTGAGAAGTGATGAGGAAAGGCATGGTCACAGGTTAAAGGGTAATTTTAACACTGTATTACATAGGGCCAAAACTTTTGCTGCAATGTTCTCTGTGGGTTCTTACTTTGGTGCATGTTGTGTTTCTGGTCACAGCCCTATCAATGATGTCACAGCAGGTGTTCCCGAAGGCAAAACACCTGCTGTGACATCACTGATTGGGGGTGTGTCTAGATGTGCACCATGCAGTTTTCACCCCATGCCGAGCAGTACTGCAGCACTTTTCTGCCCTATTTTATCCAGCATTAAATTACCCCTTTATAACGTCTCTTTTCTCTCTTATCTCAAGCATGGTTTGTACACTCTTCTAGCTCCACCTCAAATGTTGGCGTTCCACTTCTCTCACATTGTCCGTGTCCCTCTCTACCTGATGCACTCCTCCTCTGATGGGCTTTCTGATTCTTCATTCTCACTGTCATCCAGCTCGGGAAGATCACCCCACAGGAGCAGATTCAAACCTGCAGACACATTGGAGAACGACAAGGGTTTTATGAAACGCATTCAACAGGTACAAAACTTCAAAGAATTTCAACTTCATCGAGGGCTGCCTATACTGACCTGTCGCATCAAGTCTGTTGAGAGTAGACACGGCATCACTGTTAAACATCCAGAAATGGCCGTTGTTACAGGAGAGCAGGCAGGGTTTACAGGGGGCCACAACATGATAGCCCACAACATTACCACTGGGAGAGGGAGGGTGAGAGAATAAAGAAGAAACGTGTGTCAGCACTTTACTGGGGGCACTTGTAAAAAGTGCTAACTCCACTAGCTGGTGTCTATTATCTAACAGATGTTTGTTTTTGCCCTGTGTACAACAACAAAGGCCTGGGAATACAAAAGAGGGCCCATAAAGCCTCACTGTAGCACCTAATTCTCCTTTAGGTCAATATCAGAAATGATTAAAAAATGGCAGAATTTCATTTTAACAACAGGTGCACAGAGCTTAAACTATATGTTGACACTTCACACTGTTGGCCACACAACACAAGACTATAAAAGATTTCACTTTGAGCTCTGGGGAATTGCACCATTGATGTCTGATGTTTGATGTTTGATAGGCCAACTGATTATTCAGGATTCATCATATATAAACAGACAACAAAAACAGTTTGGAGTTGCAGCTTTACAGGTGTACTATAAAAACAGCTACATGGGTAGGAACTACTTGTTTGCTGTGCTAACAGAGGTGGCTGGGCTTTTTATCATCAACATCTCACATTAGCAGATGGTTTTTCTAAAGCAAACCCTGCAGGCTATAGAAGAGCTTTACATACCACTTGAGACATGCGATGTCTCTCAGTTTGCATTTGCAGCTTTCAGTAGAGTAGCAGCTGGCCACAAAGTCAACAGTTCTTGGGGGAGGGTGCGTGTAATGAGAAACAAACATAGCCATGAAAGGTTAAAACCAACATTAATTACATATTTTCATGCAACACACTCTTTTAATCATCATTTTGGTACCAATAGTGTGTCCTATTCAAATGAAATGTTTATTATAGAGGAGTTAGCTACGGTACATCTCGTCCTGGCAACAACAACAGACATAAACAAAGGCTAGCAGCACTGCTAACTAGCTTAGCACTTACCTATTGGGAGGTATATCAGTCGAAAAAAGCTCAACCTCGGTGTCTGCAAGGAGCACCGCTTTCATGCCTCTTGTGCACAACAGACTGTCACAAAATATGCAGTTCACCTGGGTCACACACTTGTTTTTGAAATTCGCGTTTGATGTAGACATTGTTGTCTTGCTAAAATGGAAGAACTCTCTCGCTCTTTCTGTCCCCAGATGGCGAATGCAGCAGAAAAACACACGAACCGGCGACTGATGTTGCTCACTATCCGTCCAATTCGGGATAATAATACACGATTGGTCGTTACCTTCGCAAACGTTAACGTTAGCGCGAACGTCCTTGTGCAAACGTTAGCCTTTTCCCAACGACAAAACGGAAGGTAGCTAACGTCAGTTTGATGAACAAACGCACGGAAAATATATATTTCCGCCAAACGATTTCTATATAAAACAAGACAGGGAGCTGTATTTTTGTTTACTAAACGATATCGGCGAAAAGTAGCCTGCTTTACACGGCTGGATCAGCATCCATTCAGATGTAGTTAACAGCTAACTAAATAGCTGTCAGCTTTGTTTACAACTTCCTGGTATTTAACGGCACTTCCTGAACTATCTTTAAAAGACCCTACATCTGATTCTGATTGGATACACTCCATAGTAACCGACGCTATTGGCCACCTTCATTACAAAGTCTGGAATTAATTGGTTCCAAATGCTCATTGGAACGCCCACTTTCAAAATCCTGATAGCTGATTGGTGACCTTGCCTGTCATTCAAAATCCATTTCACCAATCTTGGTGTGGGAAGTAGAGCTGTTGTCCTATAAAATCAGGCCAGATTATGGTTTAGTCTAACCAAAAAAAGTTGGTGCATTAACTATGAGGAGGAGGGTTTCCTTTAAAATAAGCTACCTCTAAATTACACCATTTCATGAAAGAAGTTGTCGTCGAAATGTAAGATAAGGTTAATGAATACCCATTGTAATATGTTCAACGATGAAATAGAGAACCCCCATTTCTTGCTAACAACCTAAAGCTAATTTTAGACTTTTGGGGCTAACGTCAGCTAGCTACATTCCTAGCTAAAGTAACAGATACTTTCCCGTTTTGTTTACAAAATACTCAGTTACGCAGTCACTTAAATTCAACATAAGGACATGTAAGACAAATTGTCTCCTATAAGTCATAAAGTTACTAAAAATAAAAAATAAACTTTACACACCTCGGAATACATTAGCATCACATTGCAACTGGCGAATCATCCTAAATATCGTTTTAAAGTAAAATATATATCATCTGGTCATAAAAGACATGCCTCATGGCGATTGTTACCTAAACTTAAGGGATTGTCTGCAAAAATGTGGTTAAGTACCCGAATGAATACTATCCATGTGTGCATCCATGCCTGTCCTGCGCACTGGGTCTGACCAGCCAGCCCCTCCATCTCCACTCGGTTCCTCCTCTCTCACTTCAGGAGGGGGAAGAGGAGAGCAGTTTAGTTTAGACAGGCGGACTGGCAGCTTCCAGACCCGCTCAGGGTAAATATAGATTTAAAAAAAACTTTTGGAAGTGCTTACTGAAACAATATCACTGTTTGTTTCTTAAGAAGGGAATGAATCTCCTTTCACTTGAAGTTGTTTGCACCATAACCGGTTTTGAGGAGGCGGTGAGGCGCGGCGGCGGATGGGAACATACAGCAACAGCAGCAGCAGCGCCAAACTCACAATGCGCCTGGAGTGAACAGAGGCAGGGAGACAATACAGATCCGCGGTTACACTGAGGAGCTGCAATCTCTCATCTGGGCTCGCTTTTTCCCCTTCAAACCCTATTCCAGAGTGGCATTTCCCCGCCGTCTACTGCTTTTTAGTTTTGATTGATTGAGACAAAATTGACTTCGCTACGAGGGCAAGTGGTTTGATCTCCAAACTCAGCCATGACGTCTCCGGCGAAATTCCGAAAGGACAAGGAGATAGTGGCCGAATATGAAACTCAAGTTAAAGGTAAAACTTTTTAAAAGCGTCTCACGTGTAAATATTTAGCACAAGCTAAAGTGGTGCGCCGTTAAATCTGTGCTTTCTTACCATATTGACTGTTTTCCTTGACTTGGCTGACTGCATGGTTTTCTGTACCCCCTCACCTCTCCTCTCAGGCGTAAAGGGTACGCTTCCCTTTTGTATTTCACCAACCATTTATGAAGGTTAATTTTCGTCACGCGGACGTGGCAGATCAATAATATATCAATGATTGCAAGCATAACTAGAACATCATGATCAGCGTGTCTTTAAGCGTGTGATCGCTCCTATTCAACGCTGCACACAGATGGCCAACAAAGACAGGAGAAAAAAAAAACCCGCTCTGAAATCAGTGTTGTTGTCCAGATGTGGTCTCTATATGGTCTCTAAAGAAAAGCCTATGTGAAGGAGGTGTGTGTGTGTGTATGTGTGCCGTGTACACTACCCAGAGGGCTGGGGTTTCGACATGGAACAAGGCAGGGCGTTTTCTCTCCCTCTCTGTCTCCTGCGTGTCTGTGCTGCTGGTGTGCACTGCCGTCCGTTCATGCTGCAAATGTGTGTGTGTGTGCAACGTGTGTATGTGTGCATGGCTTTAATGTAGATTGCAATTAAATGATCCATTTGTGCAAAGCCTTGTCCATTGATCACAGTTCATTGGTGTCGCCCCTGCCCACGATCAAGGACATGATAGAGCAGCAGGGGTGGGAGAGCAGATTGTAGTGGTTAGAAAGGGGCGTTCAGATGTTAACTGTTTACTGGCTGGTGTATGTATGTATGTGTGTGGGTGGGTGTGTGTTTGTCAGACAATCACGCTGTATTGAGCTGGGCAGTGTCAGTCAGGGCTACAGTGATTGTCTATCACATCTATGGGTTTAAGTTGGTGGTGTAGGAGAGGAAAGGGGGAGAGGGAGGTGGAAGAGAGGGGACAGGATACTGCTCTCCTCATGGACAGCATGTTTCCCTTGCTGCTGCAGTGCAAGATCACCAGATAAAATGGGCTACCACCTTCCTCCTCACCCGCTTCTCATGTCGTTTTGAGAACACACATCCTCTTCCCAGCCTTGTCTCCAAATGTGTCACCTGGTAGCCCTAAAGCTGCTGTCACCTGCAACTGGGATGGCGCAGCAAGTCAGCGGCAAACAAGGTGGTTGCCACAAATCACTATGTTGGAGAACTGATGGTGATATTTAGATGGGTGGCAAGCAAACACTGACATAAAGTGTGGGGTCACCAAAAAGTGCCAAAATGGCAAAAAGGTTTCTTTCTTCCAAAAGATTTTCTTGGGGGTTCAAACTGAGTCGTGTCATATAATTGATGCCAGTTTCATACCTATCAATGATCATTGATTCCCTGGTACCCTGTGTGGAAGCATCTGAATCTATGTTTCACTGCTCCAAATCCTTTCATTTGTAAATCACACAAAAGCTGTCCTGGTGTTTGATTTGGCCACATATTCTTAAAGGTATTTAAACTAATGAGCAGATGAATCCAGTGTAACTCGACTCAGCTCACTGTTTACCACCTCTTATTAGTCACTTCCCCTTGTTTACCTGCGCATCTGCAGACTCCTTTAGCTGTCACCACAGTGACATTAGCGCTGTTGTCTCAGTGTCCCGGTAGACTGTTGTTTATGCTTGGCAGCCTGTGTAAAGGCTTTCCGTCCATGCTGCATTGTGAGGGCTGTCCGCTGTGTTTGTCAGCTTGTGGAACTTAATGTTTGTCCATCGACCCTCTGCATCGATTCCTCCTGTCAGTTACTTCACTGCTCCCTAGCGAACAGCTTTGTTGAGCTACCTCACTCTGTCCACATGCTTTTTCCACTTACCATCTTTTTCTATCTGGAATGAACAGATGAAAGGATAAAGCTGTGCATCCTCATTACTGTTTTGGTGTGGTGTGTGTGTGTGTGTGTGTGTGTGTGTGTTGTGTGTGTGTGTGTGTGTGTGTGTGTGTGTGTGTGTGTGTGTGTGTGTGTGTGTGTGTGTTTTTCCATCTGTGTAGAGGCGTCTACAGGTGCTGTGTGTCTGCTGTGACATTCCCAGCAGTCTGCCTTCTCTGGGAGACACAGACAGTCTGTTATTACCCTGCACTCTGCTGTTAGATATTCCCTAATGAAGGGTATCAAGCAGCAATACATAACGCACCTACACGTCACATCTCGGTCTCACTCTATTTGATAACAAGTGTCTGTCTTGTTTCCCAGAGCTTTAATAGGTCCGCTATTGCAGTCCCCCTAGCCTGTATGCCTCTGAACATGAACATTCTTTTCACTCTGCAGCCATACACTGCAGCATCATGAGGGAAATGAATGTAAATCCTCCCATGGCTTACATTCATACGTCTCTGCAGCAGTGGAGGAAGATGCATGATGCCCATTTTAACAGACACACAGGGGTCTACAAAATAACTGTTGTTGAATGCATTGGTTCTGATTATTTTCAAAACCCTCCCATGACATATTAACTACTATAATTAGCATTTTGTTTGGCCAATGCACCAACAGTTTGGTCATCGATGGAACACTGGTGCAGTGCTATCATACCCTACTGTAGCATACTCTAAGACACACCATGGCATTCATGCTACAGACTCAGGAATTTTTCTTGAGATAATTTAGCCTAGATGTCTGCTGCTCCATATTGCTTCATGTTTTTCAAGTTTGAAAACATGCATCAAGCGCTGACAAATGCTGCTGTTTGATCTTAGAGCGGCATTGCTCAGGAGGCAGAGCGATTTTAATAGTCGAAAGGTTCCTGTGTCAACCCCCGGATCCTGCAGAGAGAGTGTCTAAGTGCCCCAAAGCAAGACACTGAACCCCGACTGCTTGCATGGCAGCCTTTGCCATCAGTGAAGGAATGTTTGTGTGAATGTTGGCATGTGCTATGAGGCACTTTGAGTTGTCGGTAGACTAGAAGATCGCTTTATAAATACAGTCCATTTACCTTTTCACCCAATGTGACCTGTCATTTTTCATGATGTGACTGTTATTTTGTCTACTTTCTGTAACTTTGTGAAGCAATTTCCTACGGTAGGAATGAGATATCATGGACACAGTCATCACACCTTTTGAAAAGCGAGCTAAAGAAAATTGCTTTTATAAGTCGAGCTGCAATACTGCAGAAAATGCTGTTTTCAGCATATTAAACTGCGTGTGTTTGGGTTATTACTGACAAAAAAAGACATCTAAAGACATCACCTTGAACTTTGAGAAACTTGCATTGACATTTCATACACCAAACAGTTAAAAAATAATTGGCACATTAATTGATAAAGAAACTAATCATTAGCTGCAGTCTTGTGCACGCAGACACACACATGTACATCAGTGCTTGAATACCACCATCCTTTTCTCAGCCTGCGTTATTTCCCACAGGCAGAGTGCTGATACTCTTAATATGGGATTCTGGCTGATGCAAGGAATGTTCCTACTGCTCAGGAAGGGTGTGTGTGAGTGTGTGTGTGTGTATAAGAAAGAGTCAGAGTGACTGAGACGCAGAAAGAAAGAGAGAAAGATAGCAGGGAAAAGTGAGCGAGACACTTTTAAAGGGGGATAAGAATGTTCTAACACAGATGTAAATGGTTATACAGAGCAGTGAAATGGAGTTGAGGAATGAGCTTATCACCTAGCACTTGTAGTTCACAGAGCACTTATTCGGAATCAAATCCAGAAAGCTACTTTGCCTTTAGAAAGACTCCAAATCACTCTGAGGTTTGTCACTATTATAGTCAATGCACATCTAGCAGCTATTCCCATCTCTCCAGGATATTTAAATGGAAAGCTTTAATTCAGGAAAAGGGAAACATTTTAGTGGAAAATTAGGGAGTGCTGAGTCTTTAAAAACACTTGACAGATGTTTCATTTTTCATGTACATTTTGGCTCGGTGCTCAAGCATCTGTCAGTTTTACACATCTGGGAATGTTAATAAGTGGCTACCACTGCTGCCACTGATAAAACCTATTGATTGTGGTGGGGTGTTTTTGTTGAGAAATCCAGAGATGGCCAGCTAATTTGATGATGTGCTGAATAACTTTTATTGGTATGCACACAGGCTGTATCTCCAAAACAGATGTAGGCTATTATACTTTTCCAGACTTGCTAATAAACTCATTCAAACTCTGCAGATAGGATTTTTTGATCTGTCTCTCCTGAGGAGGGATGAGAGCCTGTGGCCGTAAACTGAAAACGGTGTGTGTTTGTCTGCCTACGTGTACGTTACTAAGCTGCCTGTTTACAAGGCAGCCAGAGAAACATATGATTTGGGATAAATGGCTGCTTTCACGAGCACACAATAGGAAAGGTGGTGACACAGCAAGAGGTTTGTCTGCAAGCAGTGATTGTGGCGTATGTGGGGCTTCTGCCTGAGTTGAGTATTTCTGTTTGTGTGTGCACTGAGGTTGATTGATGCTTCTGATCAGGATACTGCAGAGGGGTCCTCTGGCATACATTTAAGGAAGGTTCTGTTTTCTTTTCTGTTTTTCATTTATTCACTATGAAAGAGTAAGAGGCAGAAGGAATAGAGACAATGGAGAATGTTATTGTAACTGTGACCTCTTCGATGCAGCTTTCACCTCAGCAAACATCACATGGGTGGACTGATGTGAGAAGACATCTTCAGGCCAATCAATTAGTGGTTGTTTTAGGGCTTTATGTGTGTGTTCTCCTTAACAACCCCTTGTCAATTAGGGCTGGACTGTATTGAGTGAGTCCAGTGATGCACTTACCAACCACAAGAAGTGTGTGTGTGGATGTCTTTCAGAGCGTGGCGGTGAAATGGAAAGAGGGGGGGCTCTTGGATCTGTGTGTTTGTATTGTGAGCTGAATTAAAAACGGCAACAGAGCTTAAAATAATCAGTCAGGAAGGATGTTTGTGTGAAACTGAGGTTCAGGAGTCCGGCCCGAACACACACAGATTTTAAAGGGAGACTGTGTGTGTGAAGCTTCCTGTTTGGGCCCACGGCTTTGTGTCTGGGCAAAGGAATCAACTGCCTTTCACATAACACACACACACACGCTCAATGCTACCGGGCTCGGTGTGTGAGGATTTGTATCACTGCAGTCAGCACTCTTGCTTCTCAGAATAGAAAGGAACTGAGAAATAAAGGTATTTTTTAGGAGTGAAAATCCTCTATTCCCTTTGATGAGTCACAATAGAACAATGTGTTCCATAGCGGGTGTCCCACCATCGTTTTCGGTTTGTGTGTGTGTGTGTGTGTGTGTGTGTGTGTGTGTGTGCACACTGTAGCGACCGCCTTGTGCTGTGTCAGCACCAGACACGACGTGGCTGAAAACACTCATTGATTTTCTGTTCCCTTCTACCTATCCCCCTCCTCATTCTTCAGTATTCGATATGAAAATTTACTACTGGGGCTGCTGCAGCACCTGCGAGAAAACACACAGCATTAAATTTACCAACACTACAAGTGCTGAGCTGGCCTCCTTCAGTGCACACAAGCAGCTTACAAGTCGCTGATTGTGTTATTGCCATTTGGATTGAGATGTCTAAGTCATCCCTCCCTGCATTCTGGATGCAAGCCGTGGCGAAGCGATAAAAGAAGAATGTCTGCTATCATCATATGATATGCAGATGAACCTGTTCTTGTGTAGAACAACACCAGACTAAGACAAACAGCTCATCTGTGCCAGTGACCAAGAGATGAAGGGATAGATTAAGAGAGCTGGAGAATGAATGAAAAATAGGCAGCCGGTGAAGCCAAGTGGGTAAGGTCAGAGTTCAGCTGCTGTTCATTGGGGCCAGATGTTCCAGATGCTCTGATTGGGCAACATATGCTCCGTCTGCACTGGTTGGCTAATCCTACCGGTCTGGCTACCACCCCTTTATGAGGCCTGTAGCACTAAGGCATGTTGGGATTGGTTGAAATCTCCCCTCCCTCTTTTCAGGTGTTCCCATCTTTGATGTAGAAGCAGTGTGTCTAAGGAGTGTGTCTGCATCTGTGTGTTTGTGTGTGTGTGTGTCTTATGAACCTGAATTGAATGCCTAGTCATTGGATTACCTTGTGCCTTGACACCATGTAGCTGAGATTTATTCGTGCCAAACACACACACACATACACACACACACACACACACACACACACGCACACGCACACGCACACACACACACAGCATGGAGGACTTTGTTGTTACCTAGCTGGGATATTTGCATAATGTCAACTGTAGCATTCCACTCAGATAGTTGGTTTCCCGAGCCAGTGTTACTACTCGCCCTTGTTTGTGTGTGCGTGTGTGGGAACAGGGATTGGCAAAATTGCTAAAAGGTTTTATTATGATAAATAATGTGTAATGTAATGTAAAATTGATTCAAGAAGTCTTTCTACAGATAAAATAACAGAATAAAACTGTCTGGCTTTGGATTATGCAATGGATTTAATACTTTGACATGAATCTATTATCTTTATTTAACTGATGTGAAACTCCTTTGGATCCAATATATATTTTATCATTCAAGGGATTATTTAGTTTACAGAAAGAGCCAAGGTTGACACAAAGAAATCAAAGAATATTAGGAAATAATCCTGTTTTATAAACTGGAACCAGACAGTTTTGGGGATATTTGCTTGAAAGATTAACAATTGATTTGTCAAAATTGCTTCTAGTCAATGGAATAATCATAAGAATTTAGAGTAACATGGTGTGAGTAATTGATAAAACAAATTGTAATTTTAAGGGTGAAGAGTTTAATCATCTAATTGATCCAGCTCTATAAGTATATCTGTCTCCATTGCCTAAGCCTGTGTGTGAATGTGTGTGTGACCTGAAGGGGCCTTGACCCCTGTTAGGGTGCCTCATTCAAATTTCTTTATCTGACTGACACACACACACACACACACACACACACACACACACACACACACACACACACACACACACAGCAACAGCAGAGCAACCGGTGTGAGGGTGTAAAAATGTAAAAAGCAGAGCAGTGGTGTGGCCTACCCCCTCACACACACATGCACACACACATTCTGTCCGTCAATCCCAAACTCCCTCTCCCTCTTTTAAATCTTTTTCTTTCTGTCAGCCTACAAAGAAAGAACAATCAGACCATTGTGAAAAGAACTGCTGGTCTTCGACTCAAACTCTCAGTTTTTCTCACTTCTTTCTCCCCCTCTCATTTTCTGTCTCACTCTTTTCCTCTCTGAAAATGATGTTTGTCAGTTGTCATGAAATGTGACACACACTTTCGACACGCCTCCCATGGCAGCTTAAACCAATAATCATCACTTTATGATTTCAGCATATGTGACACACACATATTGTGCGTGCATGCGAGAGCCCCTCACACCGGACACTGACTCACAACCAGCTGAGAGAGAAGGAGAGAGAGAGAGGATGTTGTGTGTGTGTGTGTGTGTGTGTGTGTGTGTCTGTGTGTGTGTCTGTGTGTGTGTTGGTGAGAACATGTTAAAGCACAGTAGGATCTATATAAAGCCGAGCAGGGCAGGAGACAAAGCCCACTCATATCCTCTGTAAAACAATCAATAGGAGGACAGACATCCAGCTGTAAATAAATAGGAGGGAGGCAGAAAGAAGGGAAGGAGAGAAAACACAACAGTAGAGAGGTTGGATAATGCTCTCGGAGGACGCCAGAGGAAACAGGTTGTGTTTGAACAGCCCTCATACGTGGCCAGAGAGCTGGAGAAGAAAAAGCAAAGGAGTCTGACCAAGAAGGGAAAAGGGGAGGAAAGGGGGCAGAAAGAGGAAAGAAGGAGGAGGGGAAAATGTGCAAGAGGAGGCTTGAATAGAAGAGAAATCCTGAGGTATATAAAGGAGGCAACTTCTCCCAGACTGCATGATCCATCTGCTCAATTCAATATGTGTATGAGTACAGTATGCACTTGTATTAGCCTTTTCACTCCCCATCTCCGTCTCCCCCCCCCCCCCCCCTCCATCAGCAGCTTCTCTCTGCACGTAGGCAGAGTTGGTTGCTAGGGTTACTGAATTGCCCCCATTTTTCTGGGTTTGTGAGGAGCAGAGGGAAAATGAGAAAGAATAATGTAGATTTGTCTCCCCTGTAGGGTCTGGCTAATCAGGTTACACATAGACACACACTTCGATTCCATTTCGAGCCATTTCTCTTTTCAGGATTCTCTCTCCCGCCCGCATTCCTGTTCTCCTTTTTTGCTGTCCTCCGACTCCTGTATTCCTCCTTTCATCGCTTCCTTTATTTCCATGGTGTCACTGCTGTTTCCTCATCTCCCTCAGGCTTTCTTGGGGTGGTATGCTCTTTGAGAGTGCTATGAAGGGAAGCGTGGTTTGATTAAAGGAAACTCTGAATTGTTGTTGTTGTTTCTTGAAAATAATTTGGCTTATTTGTCACTGATGATTAAAGCTTGATAATTTATGAAAGCCCGAGGTTGCATCTTATACTCGCGACAACATCAGGCAGTGTAAGTGCCACGAGAGGGTTTCGCTGCTATCAAAGAGAGAATTTTAGGATTGTGACAAGTTCATGTGTGTGTGCTGATACTGGGCAATCAGTGCACGCTGGCACTCGCCATTCGGGTTCACACCTCTGCTAATGCCGTTTTAATGAAGCCATTCATCACTTGAGCTGAATCTGCATCACTTACACACACACACGTGCAGCCTCTCTCTCTGCACTCTCTTCTGCTGTATGAATTTGAGCGAGGACACGGTGTTCTTCCCCCTGGTTGCTATGTGGATGCACCAATTCTATTTTAGTTGTTCCCAGCATCAAAGCTGCTCTGGTGGAGGTTTTTCCCGTTTTTTCTCAGTGTTTGTTGCCGCACATACTCAGGCTTACGGAGAGGCTTGTTTAAAGTGCTGAGTCCGAGCTTTACTTTAAACCTACTTTGAATACTGTAGTTTTCTTTCCCACAGTCGTCACACACACACACACTGTTGTATGGGTGGGAAGCCGGAGAGCTGAATAGGAGCATCAACTGCTCTCTGATCCTGAAAACAGGGAGAGTCAGCCCTTCTCTTCCTGCTTCAGGCCCCCTCACTTCAAACTCAAACCAGATCCACACTCAACCCACACACACATCACTTAAACAGCGTGTCCGCTACGCAGACGATGTGTTGCTAATATGTTGACCTTAAGTGGAGGTTATGTTGAGGTCACCAGTTGTGTCACAGCAGGAATTAGATGTAGAGATCAGACTTCCTTATGGCGTCTTCCTTTCCACTCATCCATGCAGGACAACTCGTGATGGGAGGCCCCCGCTGTGTACAAACAAGGAAACAGTGCTGCATGTGTGCTGCAGTTCAAAAGCGAGAAAGGCT
Source organism: Centropristis striata (assembly GCF_030273125.1). Taxonomy (NCBI): domain Eukaryota; kingdom Metazoa; phylum Chordata; class Actinopteri; order Perciformes; family Serranidae; genus Centropristis; species Centropristis striata. The sequence goes on along the minus strand of NC_081519.1, from coordinate 11,582,412 downwards.
AAATGTCACACATGCTACCTGACACAACGACACGAGTTAATCCTGCGTCGACCTAAACAGGTTTTAGACCTTCTCAAGTCTCAAAGTTTATTTGTAGAGCACATTTAAAATCAACCTCAGTTGACCAAAGTGCTGTACAGTTATTAAAATACAATACGACAATACACAAATATCGTAATAAATGAAAAACGATGAAAACAATAAAATCATACTAAAACAATTAAAGAAAAAACTCAATTTAAAAACGGAGTTAAAGTTAAAAAGGGAATAAAGGAGTGAACAGCCAAAGATTCTTCTCTCATAACAATCCGCCCAGTTAAACATGAGTCTGGTAAAGAGGTGAAACTGAAAGTGATGCTAGTTTAATCAAATGTTTTTTCACATTTAAACCATGTTCTCTCTAAAAATAAGGAGTGTGCGAGTTTGTGGACAGAACTGAAACTGAAGCATATATTTATTGGGTACTATAAATGTATGTAATAAGCGAAGTGTAGGGAACCACATTTACAGATATGAGTCACGTGACAGCTAGAAGTCAACAAGTGACAGCAGTTTCATAAGAATGTGGTCAAACACAAGTTAAATGCACATTCTGAGGACGACGTGCATCATCTCCAGACTCATATCAGTACATGCTGGAGGGTGTGGTTGTATGAGAATGATTGCTTCCTGAATGCCTTTATGTAACCGTGTGTGTGTGTGTGTGTGTGTTGGGGTGACCTATCAGTGCCAGGGACCATGCCTGCCGTGGATGAACCCACCCTGAAACTGTGGTTTACCTGCAGCAGACATTGTGCTGCGTAGAGGCAGCAGCACATACCTCAGGCCTGCCTGATATTTATCTCACTGGTTTCCAGGCGCCTGTTCTTAGCCGACTCTTTCTCTTGTTCTGCCTCTCAGTGAGCGTGGCCAGGGGGCAACGGTGTATGTGTGCGTGTGCATGTGAGAAACGTGCTGATATGTGCTCCTCACTCATGCATGTTTAAGCGTGTCCTGAGGCTGTGGAATATGTACTGTGGAAAGTCTCTGAACCTGTCATGTACAAACACAACTGATAGAAAGCGTTTGGGTGTTTGTTGTCCTCCTGCATAATGCATTACATTTCACCCACACACCCATCCATTGAGCGTGGGAGGCTTTTATGACAAGATCAACATGGCTCAATTGATACTGAATTAGCAGGTTTAAGTATACCTGTACAACCTAATGTAATTCAATACAAAAGCCTTGTAATAAATCAAATCTTTTTTGCGCTTTTGATGACACCGCGATAGAAGTGCACATACTTTGTGTGCTATTGTTGCTTTACTTTAATTGGGAAAGTTGTTAAGCGACACTTATATGCTTTTTGAAAGTTAGAGCTATAGTAAGCTATATACAGTGTAGGAGTTTAAAAATGTCATTGTAGAAAGAAATTCCAGCACTTCATATGCTTGATATACTATGAACATGCAGTTTGGTAAAAAAAAAAAAGAAAAGATATTTATGAAACATTTTTATGACAAGATTCATGCACTTTTTTTTAGTTCAATCCACTTGTAAATCATATGTCATGGGAATGCTATACTAAAGTGGTCAGATTGATGCATTGGCTTTTTTTTAGTGTTTGAAGGTGTCTGCATCATATTGCGATCCAATCTGTGCAAGTAAGCCTGCAGTCAGTCAGTACATCCTCAATGTGTCACATTTTTGAGAGGCACAAGTACAAGCTGTGGTGGTGCAATTGCAAATGATTAGCAGTGTGAGTCAGATGGCGTTTGTGAGAATCCCACAAAACACAATACAGTGCTAAAATGGTCATTGTCAAAGTATTTCAATCAGGCAATACTTGGAGAGAACTTAATGAGTTGCAATTCAGCAGGATTCCATCATCGCTGACAACACATTGCAGTAATGACTGTGTGCTGAGACATTTCTTGAATAATTGGTATATAACTGGACCACAAAGAACAAAATGCTGCTGCAGAGTTTAAGTTTAAAGCTGGGTAAATACTGTAGGAATCAGCTGTGTTACAGTGCAGTGTGCATTGCAATTTCATCAGCTGAAGTCATGCCACTGTCACACGTTCTTATTGTCAGCAATGGAGCTTAGGTACATTTTTACCCTGTTTACACTGTTTTAAAATGTGTCTCAGGCGATCGGATCATAGGTGGACAGATGAGACACATCGGCGTTTACACCTGTGTGTAGGCCTGTCACGATAAAACATTTTTTAGGACAATATATTTTCCTAGAAACTATCACGATAAACGATTGATCATTGTATCAATGTTTTAGTTTTATAACAATATTGGAGCATAATAACTAAATCCTTTTCCACAGCAATCAATTTTTAAATCTCAAGAATATTAAACATTGGAATTGAATTGTGGAAAAGAAATAATAAAACATCCTAGATAAATAAAACATAAATAAACTACAACCAAAACAAATAAAATAGACTGTCAGGCTCTGTTAACAAAAAAATGCACTGAGATAGACTTTATGGATTATATTTTATTACTAAAATAACATATTAACAGCTGGAATGGCTGCTTGGGAAACATAGTTATTTTTCGGCAATTCGTACTGCCTGTCAAACGTGCGCCATTTTAAATACTTTAAACGTAACACAAAAAAAGCACAAAAAGTCACATGTAAACGACAATATATTGAGTCCAGGAAAAAATAATCGTTCGTCGATATATAGTAATTATTGTGACAGGCCTACCTGTGTGTATCATCTATGATATCACCAAGTTTGTTTAGCTGACCACTTGTGTTCAGATTCCGTTGCCCCGCGCACATTTATTACGCTGGATAACAACAACTCGGGTCACTAGTTGCTATCTTGCTAACAATACCCTCGTAAATAGCCCAGTTACGATACGAGTCGTCAAGTTTTCTTTGGACTGAATCCTTTGCCTAAATCGAGGTTAAACATCTGGTTTCACTTGCATCCCAACAACCACGTACATCACTGCTCCTCTCCATTTTTTCTGTTGGTGCTCTGTAATGAAAACGACCACCACATGGCCGGCATTGATGAGGTATTTTCCTGTTACGTCCTTGTCAGGGACGCACCAGGATGCATCAGCGTTTATAAAATATATGTGGTCAAATGCGCTCCAAACCACCTCAGCAGGTGGTTTGATGAAGCTGATCACAACGCTTCTTGGAGCCTGCTTACACTTTTCTTTGTGCTGACCACTTCTGATTCAATTCCAAAACTCATTTTTAAACCAAGTGTAACAGGTCTTTGATATGGCCACGTTGCCTACCAGGCCCTATAGTGTTGTTCTCCTCAGGTCTGTGATTGAAAAGGAAATCTTTTCTGTCAGTGTCCCTCTCCCATTGCGCTGGGCCCACAGTAGAGTGCATTGACCATGTGCTGTCCTGCGCTGTGGGATACCCCTCTCAGATTACCGCCTTAGCCTTTCCCCTCACCCTCCCTCTGCTGCCCCCCCTCCCCCTTCACATTCCGACTCAGTCCATGTGCTTCAAACAGAGTGGAAATGGGAACATCCCTCTCCATACATGCACACACACATACTCATTCCTGTTGTGCAGTGGCCCATACAGGACAGGAGTTAGTGTTGTGTAGTTGATGGGTGCTTTCCATATAGATTATACACAATGTTCTGTCTATGTGCTGAGATGAAAGTTGGGTAACACCAAGTTGTTTTTCTTTGAAATAAACAGAGAAGAGCCGTGAGTGTTGGGGTGATGGAGAGGTTGACAAAGAAGAAGAAGAAAGGGTAAAGAGGGGGTATACCCTTTAGCACAAAGAACCTTCCCATCAATCACTTCATCACATTTGTGGCATTGCAGCCTGACACAAGCATGTTCTGGTGCCCCCTCATCACTCTTTTTTTTCTCCAAATCTTGCCTCACCCACTCTCTCTCTGTCATTTCTTTCTGTATGAGGGCAGCGTTGCGTGTTAAAGGTTGCTGTCCATGACACATGTGCACATACAGACAGGCATTCTCTGTGTGTAGAGGTTGCAGTGGGAGGCTGCGGGCTAAGTGGCTGAGTGTGAGTGGGGCTCTTGTCATGTGCTGATGGTATTCCCTCAGAGGAATGTGAAGGAGAGAGTTTCCCAGTCTATAGAGTGGTGGATTCCCACTGCATCTTAGCATGAATGTAAGCCTTTGGGAGCCATTGTGGTCCCATTTGTTTTGTACCATCAGTTGTATACAAGTTGTAAAATTGTTTCTGACTTCTGACTTCAAAGCTTTGGAGTTTTGTTTTGAAGCTGTTAGATTCCGCAAAATTTCTGCCCTGATTGATTTGGCAACATCTGATGTTCCTGGTGATAGAAGCACAGCATTTTGATAATACAGCTCTGAAGAGACCTACTCAAGATGATGCATTGCATGTACTGATCACTGGGGGCAGTAAATGCACCTTGAATGGCCATGGCCACCCTGAGCGGCCAAACCAACACTGAGCTAAGAGGAAGTCAACATTGTCTGACAATGTAAACTCATGATCATACATCTTTTACAATGTGTGAAATATGCACATGTACTGGCTTTTGTGTTAAGGATCATGTCCAACATTTGCATGTGTTGTTTCCTTTGAATCCTTTGTGCTTTGCTATCACAGATTGCATACAATATGGATGTAGGCTCCATGACGTCACCCATACCTTTCTGAAGAGCCAAAATATAACTCAGTGTGGCGGCTCTTGCCATTGCCATCTTGGCAGTGCCTGACTCCTCCTTAGGCTGCCTTCACATTAGATCAGGCTAACCTAAAAAAAACGTGCAAAAAGGTGGATGGTGAGCTGAGTCAGGCCAGATAAAGGCTGGATGCAGAAACGCACCACCTGTAAGAGCACTAAAAACTCACTCAGTGACTTTTTTAAAAATCCACCCCTGGACAGTTGTCATGAAGGGAGAAACAAGCTGGAGAGACCAAACGTTCTTTTGTACCTGGCTGTACACAGCTTTAATCTGCAAGAAAGGCTGTAACAATAGAAACTACTTATAATTACAGAGTGCTATTATATTGAGTGGTTATTGCTGAAAAATGCCAGCCTATGCAACATTAAATTGGTGTTTGAGCGGAAGAATTATTTAAAACTTCAATATAAGAAAAGGCCAATTTATTCTTTTTGCAGGAATTTTTCTGGGTTTTCAACAACGTGTCAATGCTTTTGTGCAACTGACGCTTAACTCCTGGATGTTCGAGCATCTTTGTGCAGTGTTTACTTTAACAAATGTCTGAGAGTAGTTTGAGATATACACAAACTGTAGTTAAGGGGCTTGTTAAAATCACACTGAATTCCAGTAGAACAAAACAAACTTGCAGCCATGTTTTGGCAAAACCTTCCTCTATTAAAGCCACCATTGTATCTCCACACAACACGTTGACACTTAATGCCCATTGTTTTCAGCGTCTTTGTTACGGAAAATGGCCAGGAAGGCTTACAGTATGTGTGAGTCAGGTCCCTGGCTGTATCCCTCTCCATTGTGTCCCGCTCTCACTAGGGACCACAATGACGGCCACTGTCCTCTGAGTGAAATACTACATCGCTGTCATAGCTTACATTCTACGTGCTCCATATGCACACAAGCACAGCTGGCCTTGGCACAGCTTCGACGGCATCGAAGCCATTTTGAATTCATGAATTATTTTGTTGTCTTTGGTACATCAGGGGGAATGTGTCTGATTTCTAGCGTGGAAGGGAGGGAGGGAGAGCCTGTGATTTCTCTGAAGAAGTAGGAGCGAAGAAAGAAAAAGCAGGAGCTCTTTCGTGAGTGAGGGAGAGGAGTGTGCGCCTGATGTCTTGGAGCTGGAGAGTCAGAACAGCAGGACTCCGCTAGATCAAACAGGCTTCCTCTGCGGATAAGAAAGAGAGCCAGCCAGGGAGAGAGAAAAACACAGGCAGGGATCGGATAAAGGAAACCAAGAGGAGAGCTCTTTGTAGTCTTTCAAACTAGAGAGAATTGTTAAACAATAAATGACACTAATGACTCTCTCTCTTTACCTTGTGTCTGGCTCGTGATGATCTGTCCGTGTGAGTCCGCTGGGGCAAGTTTAGAACAGGTGTGGGCCACATGTCTCCCTCTGGTTTACTTTGACCTTTGACCTCCTCCCTCCCCTGCCAGCCACAGACACTCAATTTATGCTTTCGAAAGGGGACGATCTTTGTCTATATATTTGCTCCAGCTCGACAGCTCTGCATATGTGAGCGTGCATGTTTACGACGCGGAGATTACACTGTGTGTGAAAGTGCTCCCTCTTCTCGCCCTTCAACACGAGGCAGCATCAATAATTCAGCGACACATTGCAGAACACAATGCTACAGACGGCATCGCTTTTTCTCTCCTTCCCTCCCTCTAGATTCCTCAATATTTTTCTGTCTCCTGTTAGACTGTTTTTATGCCCCCATTTTCTTTCTCTTACCCCCTCCCCCAGCCCACTCACTTCTGCCCACTGTGTCTCTCTCCCTTCTCTGTCATGTTTCCACTACTACAGCTGAGAACCTGTCAAACCCCTCACTTTTCTTGCATAAGTGGCTCTTTTATTTTTTCTCCCCTGTTTTCGTTCGTCTTTTACTCTCACTGATTTGTTTTTTCATTTCTGTGTGTCCATTCCCCTCTCTCCTCTGTCCCTTTCTTTTAAAATCTCATCAAGGCAGTTTTGAGGGCCCGGAGGGGGGCTGTGGAGGGGAGCTGGGAGGAAAGGGTGTGGCCGCCCACACTGCAGCACTCTATTGTGTTGCACTGAGTCCGACACGTCCCCTCTCTGACACGCACATCACATCACATCACACACAAAATAGGACACACACGCTGTGTAGAGTCATCGACCCCTTGTTGGCTCTCCTCTTACTGGAGGGGTGTATTCTCTTGGTATCAGGACTGTCCATTCCTGAGTACAGATAGCTTTGTTTTCCATCATGCGTCTGTGGCTCACAAGACGCCAGGCTCCCATGGTGTCAAAGGGCAGGAAGACTGACGGAGAGACTTGAACAGTAGGAATGATGTCAGCAGGAAGATGCTAGACTTTTAATCTAAGAGTTTGGGGCCAGTAGGAGAATTGGGAGATTAGGGAAAACAAGATGTGTTTTTTCTTCATGTATGATTAAAACTTTTTTTTTTTTAAAGCCATGCGGCGATAAAGATAGTCAGAGGTACATTAAGTTTTTCCTCACTGCGGTTGCTAAAGTCTTTTTTGCAACTAACTTTAAGGGATTCCTTAAGTGTAAAACCAAGGTACTCCTTTCCTTTTTAGGAAAACCTTAAAGAGGAGACTTAAGGGTTTTTGTGCACCCTGCCACTGATGCTTCCAGAGGTTTGTCTCATCATTGACCTTCCTCTTCTGGAAGGTCAAAGGTCAGGGTAAACTAGAAAGCCGCTACTGCTCATGCACCATTCAGTCCTCGCTTGCTTACTGTTATTGAGTCTTTCTGAGTTAACACCAACATCTGCTTAATCATTTAGACAGTTCAAACTGACAAACAGCCCTCCGTCAAATAACCGCAGGAGCCTGCGTGGGTGTGAACGTGTTGTTGCAGGTACTGATGAGAAGAAGAAATACAAACCAGGAAGTCCAGTTTAAATAATGCCTCTGTGAGTTTGAAGGCTTATCAGATGCCAAAAACCACTGCTCAGCAGGTTGTTCTTCTTTTTGAGACCGCCAGATTTTACAGCTAGAAATCAATCATCAAAGCAACAATTTTCTTCTGTCTCTATGCGTAGGAGGTAAATGGCAGAATTGGCACGGTACCACAAGGTATTATAATTGCACTGCAGAGAGTTGCCTGGATGACGTCAGCGCTGTGCTTTGACAAAATCTGAGCCAGGATCATCAACAAATGATGACCTTGCATTTTGTTTAATGGATTTCTGTGGGGCGGGTAGGTGCTTAAGCATATCCAACAAACTGGGTTGTTCAGGCAAGAAGACTTTGTGAAGCTTAGGGGACGAATATCAGGGTAAACCAATCAGAGGCAAAGTAGAGCTTTCCACTAACTACGTTTGGTGGATACAATCTAGAATCCACCTGCCCGCTGAGAGTCCTTCCTTAGCGGACTGTAGTGATCATCAGGCTGTGAAGATGCTTGTTATAACCCATGAGATGGTGATATTTGAGCTGTAGGGACAATCATGTGGCATTGCTAAGTAGGCAGTTATGTGTGAGAAAGCAAAACAAAAGCATGTATGTGTGTTTGAGCAACACAAAGACGGTGTTCATTGTGTCGCGGTGTCCTCACGATGACCTCAGGTGAGTGTTCCTCACCCTGCAGAGGTTACAAACACATCTTCTCAGTCAGACTGAGAGAGCGGTGAGAATTCTGGGAAAAGACACTTATTTTGATTATTACAGATTCCTAATCTTTTTTGTTTTTACCTTCCAAGTACTGAGAAGATCTGCCCAAGCCTTACTTGAGTTTTTCTGCACTGCGGAACCATGCAGCCAGTGCTAAGGTATACAAAGTTACAGTTTTAATTGGGCAGCAAGTTCAAACTGACCCTTGCTTCAGGGAGATTAATTTATTCCGATAGACCCGAACACTAAATGAGTGTACAGCAAATCACACACCTGCCTCACAGGAGGCTCTGCTGCTCCATATGCATTGATCTGCATCAAATTACAAATGCATGTATCAGCACAAAATCAGCTCCAACTCAGAATTGAAAACACCTAAGCCAGTCCCCTTGTCTGGTTTTGTACTTTTTACTACTATTTTACTGCCTCCAGGCTGTTACAGGACACCAAGGTTTAAAGAAGTGTGAAAAGTGCTCTGTGTCTTTACACTGCCGGTCAGGTCTTTGTACCAGTTCCAGGTTTGGAGCTTTTTTTTGAATGATGTCAGGCTTCTCCGCGGAGGCCTAATCTCTGTCTGATACAATCTCGTAAAGTTTAATAGAGTGTCTCTATGCTGCAGCTCATCCTGTTGAAAGGAATTAGAAAACACCGTAGTGCTGCTCTAATTCTAAAGCCTCTACCAGCTGCTGCATTAGCATCATAGAGTGCTGGAAACAAAGTCTGCCTAATTTAAAACAACAGTTTTATGGTCACATAATTAACTGAGGTACACCTCTTATGTAGGAATGCGTTATTGAATTTCCGAACAAAACGTGCGAGTGTACAGGGAGTTTGTACAACTAGCATGCAGACAGTGATTAGTATAATCTGTTTCACTCTCATATTAAGCCTGCTGAAATGAAAGACCTGTCTTATGCATAAGCTCATTTTCCTACTTTGTCTAGAAGCCCAAAATATTCATTAAAGGGCTAATCTCTAGTGTGAAACGTCTGAATAGAGAGTGAGCTGGTAGTAGTGTGGTGAACTGAACAATAACCTGAGTCCTCCTTCGGACCCCTTTTATACCAGACGTCCATGTTTATCTCATGTGGATCTGATGGCTCATGATATCCCAGCATCACAAGTTGCAGAGACTGTTACACACAGCTTCACCAACAGGCTACAACACTTCCTCCAGTAATTACTTTGGTCTGAGGATTACTGTGATCACATTGAGTGGCTAAATAGGATCTTCACAGCTTAAGACCCCTCTCACTATTAAGATGAAGGACACAGTCTTGCTATTTAAAAAAAAACTAGCGTGTTAAAGTACCCACAATCTTAACTAGAACAAATGTGTTTTATTTTCTGCCTGTTAAGTCTCTTTTCTAAACCCTTATTGGTGATTGGATAATGCCGTCCGCTTGATGCTGCATGCATCTCATTATGCCTTCATAATGAATGAATCAGTTGGTGGATAGGTCACCCACTGATCAGATAGTTGGTGGTTCGATCCCTGACATGGCAGCCTACATGTTGAAGTGTCCTTGGGCAAGATACTGAACCCCAAACTGCTCCAAATGCTGCGTTCATCTATCTGTAGTGTTAAAATGCTTTGGTTGCTCGCACAGACTAGAAAAGCGCTATACAAGTCCATTTACCATTTACCATATGTCAACAATAAAATGATGTAATATGAGAGGAGAGATGTGTAACATGCTTTGTCTTTATCAGCCAATTAATCACTTCTTCCATTGTGTTCTTTTCCATCAAGAACTGACCTTGATCTCATGACTAGGGGACAACCCTTTGGTGTAAACTGTGCTACCCAATAGAAGAAAGTAGGGCTGGGTGATTTGACAATATAAAAATGTCTATTGTATATTGCTTTTATTGTGTTATCAAAAAACAGCAGCAAAACTGCATTGCGGCAATATTTACACCATTTGGACGATGCTTTTTGCTCTGATCCAAGCTGGAGTGAACCATAAATATGGTGTTTTGCTAACATGCAATATGGAGTAATCAAAAATAAGCTTTACATATGACTTTTCATACTTCTATTGAATCACCAGAAAACATGCTATATCATGATAAATTTCATTATTAAGATAAGAAATGGAAGATTTTTGCCTTTATCGTCTAGTGATAGAAAGAAACACTTTTTCATCTTTACTTGCAGCTCTGGTTGGTTTACCTCGAGAGAGCCGGGTTGTTTTGTTATATGAAAGAAACTGTGATGTAAAACAGCTTAAGACCCAACAATGCTGCAGAGAAACAGAATGAGGGTTGCAAAAAAAAGAGTCTTTTTCTCAGCCATCGTCCCTGGCGCTGGTCTTGTGCTGTTCAACAAAATTCTGTTGTGCTGAGGTGTTGAGTTGTCCTCCACTCTGGGAGCTTCTTCATTCAGATTGGCCCACTTTCACTCTCTCTCTCTCTCTACTCCCCCATGTCTCTGCAGCTCTCAGACAAATGCCTAGGTGGCTATATGAGAGGGTTGGAATGCAAGTGATGAAGAATTTAACTTGCTGGCTGAATGTGATCTCCACTGTGGGGAACAAAACAAAACATTGATGAGTAAACTGAATAGAAGCACTGGAATCATACTCTGTTTCACCAGTGATAGCAGAGTATACTGCAATGCTACATTCTCCACGGGGTGAGGCGTAGGAAGGGTGGGGCTCTCATCATCTCACATGCACACCGTAGCTGTTCCTCACGTAGCCAGGCTTGGTTATCTGCGAGGGTTTTTGTGACAGACTGTCGCCTGGTTAAAATGGTGGCCATATTTCATTGGGCAGCCTGTCACTGCCGGCAAACACGGGCTCTCTGAGCTGTTGCCTCTGCAGGAGTCATTACACAGCGAGGCCACTTCTCCACGGTTTGCAAACACACACACGCACACGCATGTACACGTACACACACACACACAGGCGTGAGAATGAGTTATACCTCTGGAGCAGCCGGTTGGAGGGAAGGGTGGGATGGATGCAGAAAATGGGAGAAAGGAAAGTGGTGTTTGTGAGGTGTGCTGCATAGGCTGATCCTGATTCAGCTTTTTTTGCTGTAAGTGATGAAGGGATGAGAGCCAAACACTGTACCTCTCTGACTCACACGCTGCTCCCTGATTGTGATCTACAGCTTTTACCTCAATGTAACCTTAGCTTTCAGAGCTTAATTGTACAACTTATTGTCAGAACATGCAGGCAGGTTTTAACGGATCAGGATTTTTAGTGATACAGCTTAGGGCTGCAACCAATGATTAGTGTCCTTATCCGTTCATTTCAAGCAAATAAATGATTTTTTAAGCCTATTCAATTTAAGAAAATATTGCTGGTTTTGTCTGATGTAAGAAGAAAGAAAGAAGAAAGCCAAGAGCTGGAACCATTAAATGTTTGACATCTTTATGCCTCTGTGTTGGTGACAGCTCTGTCGGGAGGCATTATGTTTTTGGATTGTCCATCTGTGTCCCATTCTGTGAATGCAAATGGAATTTCTTTAAATTTGGCTCAAACATTATTTGGCTTCAAGGAGGAACTGATTAGATTTTGGTGGATCTTCCAATATTTCACACAAATGTCTAAGGATAATATGAAAAGGTGTTGTGCATATTTAAAATGCCAAAGGTCAACTTCACAGTGATATCATAACATTCTGCAAGAGAGATTGTGACCATATTTAACATTTAGTGGAGTTTTGAATTGGTGACACTAATGTGTGAAGCATCCATGTTTTTAAATTTGTAGCTTCATTGCAGCGACATCCATATTTGAAGCATTGCCCACTTTCATGGCTAGATATGAATCTGGAAAGGCTCGAATGTAAGCTGCATACAACCGTAAGGTCGTATTTCAAGTTCTTTATAAACAACCTTAAGCAATTCATCAAAATTGTTGTAAAATTTCCTGTAAATTAACAAATTGATTATTCCACTAAGTGTTATACCTTCAACAAGCCCATGATGGGAGCATTTTTTGATAAAGGAGAAATATAAAGTTGTGAGAAGATAACAGAGGACATTTATCAGGATAATAAAACACATGCACACAGACTGTATATTTTAAAGAGCCACATCTGCATTTGCCTGACACTCCCTCCACTGCATCACTCCATCTCTTGCCCCATAAAGCCTCTTTCCTGCCCCTCCCCTCCTCTGTCTGGAGAAAAAGGTTGTCGCTGTAGCTGGATGTGACCTCAAGGTGGATGCGGCGATAGTATCTCATGTTATCAACTGCTGTTCTCTCTCTCATCCTTTGTCTGATGGAACATATTCCCCTGCTCTTTTCCCCCCAGCCTCTCTGCCTTGCATTGGCACTCAGATAAGGATCGGCAGCCATCAGCAGATACAGCCTTTAACTTGCGGTGCCGCTGCCCGCCCTCTCCTCTCAACTCTCGCTATGATCCTCTATCTCCATCTCTCTACCATTTTTTTTCTCTCCTTCGGACATTTTCGGCATGCCACTGATGTCTCATGGAATGCAGTGATAAGAGCGTGCTGCGTACATACCCGTCACGTACACATGTTTAGCATCATGCATCTTTTTTCCACTGGGGTTTATGTATGTGACTGTGCAGTTTGCTGTGTGACAGAAGCTGTCATGCACAACTATTAGGTGACAGAGGGAGGCTATTACACACTGTGTTAGGCTTCAAAGCGCTGATGCTTCCCCCAGGGGGGCCTTTACATGCATGCGCACATGCACACAAAGCCATAAAGGTCTCCATGAGTCATTGGTGCTGACCGGACTAAGTCTGACAGAGGAGTGAAAGAAAAACTAAAAACGGGGATGACGGAACGATTGATGAGTGTTTAATCTGGAAGTAGGGAGTCATTACACGGCGTCACTCATTCAATGGAATTTTGACAGGTGTTAACCTGCTAATAAAGACGAGAATGAACCTCCACACACCCCATGATGTGTCTGCACATGAAAGGAGTCCCACACCCATCTGTCGCTGCTTGAATGTAGTCCCGCGTCTTGGATGATTCTTGTAATGCTGGATGCTTCGAGAGAGCGTCGTCCAAGATTGTCGAGGTTGATTTAACTTGCTACACACACTGTCAGACAGAGCACTAGCGCAGACAGACACACACTCAGCGGGCTCCCTCCCATGCTTGTGTTGTGGATTAGTCAAATCCCCTGACTGGCTGCTAAGCTGATTAAGGGGGGTGTTCTGCACTGGTCATTTGGAAACACTGGAAAGACACTGCACACACACTGCACACACACACCCACAGTGGGACAGCTCAGCTTAATATTGTCTCTCCTGCTGGTCCACGATGGCATAATATGGGTGTGCGTTTTTGTCTGATACCTATCCATACCTCCTCAGACAGATGGCGTAGGTCACTATACTGTCATGCTTTTCATCCCTATGGCGAAGCATGTGTGTGAGAGAGAGAGAGCCAGTGGAGAGATGGAGCGAGAGAGAGAGAGCGAGATGAAGGCTGTTGGAACAGACTGAGGCCCAGATGGCCGTGTCCAGCAGAGACAGGAAATAGAGGTGACACCAGGTGGATGGTACCCTTGAGGATGAACTACACGTACACACAAACACAAATTAGCCAGGAGGCCTGTTTCACATCAAGTGAATTATAAGATAGTAAATAACCTCATTTAGTACTGAAACAATTAGTCAAGACTTTTGAAAATGGATTATTGTTCAGCAATTTCTCAAGAAAATATGCAAAACAATCACAGGCTCCAACTCCCCAAATGTGACGAGACACTGCTTCGCTCAGTTATATGCTGACGATGCAAATTCACTCATGTCTCTCCAACACAAGATATGAAGACATCAGCTTGGCTTTGAAAACATTTTTTCTATATATAAAATATATATAAATATTTTTTCTACTTTATGACTTTTGATTAGAGTCATGACGTAATCGTAATCAAAAACTGATCAAAATAAGCTTAAATAAGCTTGTAAATGTCTGTCGATCAATGGCATAGCTCTCAGTGCTGAAAAAAATGTTTCAATTGAAAATTGAATCAAAATCTCACCCTCAGATTGAAAGTCAAATTGAATTGTGGATTTGGAGAATCCCAACATTCCTACTCTTTATAGGCTCAACTACGGCTGCATTGCAAAAGCAAAGAAAAAAAATAGGTTGCACAGAACAATTGTTTTGTTTTCATATCTTGATGAATCAATAATTCATTCCAAAGATTGAAGTTTATTAGAACATAATACAAAGAGAAGCAGCAAATTGTTAATATTAAGAAACTGGAAACAAAAATCTTTTAGCATTTTGGCTTAAAAAGTGATTTGAATGACAGCAAAAAACACAACAATTATCAAAGTTGAAAACTCGAAGGGCCCTCTGAGAGCGCAGACCTCCACCAATTTCTTAGGATGTTAATGAAAGTGAGAAATAACTTGCGCATCCACCCTGTGATTTGTATCCACACAAAAATGTGATGGGCTCCTCCTCGCACATGCTGCACTCCTTCATCTCCTAAGTTTACTGAAAATCAGGCCTAATCCTGCCGATTAACAGACAAACAAACAAACAAACGTAAAACATAACCTCCTTGGCAGCGGTAATAATCATTGGCTGCAACCCTAATCTTATTTGAATCTCTTCCCTCCCCAGTCTGTGTGAGCCGTACCCCCCTCCCCCACCTCAGTCTGTCAGCGCCTTTCCCAGTCTGGGTTAGTAGAGCAGGCATGGGCTGTAAATGGGTGAGGAGCTAGTTAACTTTTGATAAGCAGCCTTTTTCATTATGCATAGAGAGCCCAGCCTCTGCCCCCACCGGAGAGGAATCAGAGCATGAGGTGGCAGGAAAGGGCTGCCGGTGTCAGGAGGGCTAAGTGTTAGCAATAGAGACTTTGAATAGTCTCCTTTATTCCAACGTGGAGAGAAGAGTAGATACATGCAGTAGCATTAGTTAAATCTACTTTAGCATTAGTCAGAGGGGGAAATTGATACTTCTATTGTTGTAGGTGTTTTCCACCAGTTGGTTGACGTGGGAGACTGACTCCCTCCGGTAACTTTGCTGACCCCTGACCCCTGACCTGTGCTCCCAGCTCACGGAGTGCAAGGAACCCTGACGAGAGCCCACATGGCTCAGACTGTGGCCCACAGATGCATTAACACAAACACACAAACACACAAACACACCCCTCTCATCTTCCACAAGGAGTCCTCTCTCCTTCCTGTTGCTGCGAGCTGTCATCCTGCTGCAGATGAAGCATCTCGCCTGGCTAGTAAAGGGTTAATGACTTCCTGATCTGAGTAGTGGTGCAGAGGAATGTACCCCCGCTGAGGACTACCCCCCACACTAACTTCACCACACTCCCTCCCTGTCACCTTCTTTTCTCTCTGCTCTCACGGAGCCTCCTGCTCTCCCGCTTTACTCTCTCACAGCCACCATGAAGGGTGCAACATTGACAAGTAATGGTGATTTTCATGCACTAATACATCAATGCCACTCTCATGTTTGTCAGAGCCAAGACTCCATGAAGCCACTGAGCCATCCAAGATGTATTCCGGCACGCAATTTGATGTTTTTACATGGTTTCTGTTCTGAAATAAAATCACAGTATGTAAGTTTTTGCTGCTCTCTCAATCAAATCAACAACAAAAGACAGATGTGATAATGGGAGTTGTTGTTTCCACCACTTAGCATTGTAGTCAGCTTCTCCTGTTTTTTTTAAATACCAGGAACCAAATTATCTAAGAGTTCAAGTCTTCAAACACTGAATAAAGCAGTTTCATGTTAGAAATCAGTATTTCTCCAACGCTGTTTAGTCAAAGAGTTCTCTAATATTTAAGATCCAGATATCTGATGACTGAAATCATCAAGTTAAAATATATAGTTTTAAAACAAGCCAATATCTAAAAGGTTTGTAATTCTAAATGTGGCTTGAAAATGGAAACAAACTCAATTTATGACACATTCTGGCGGGAAATCACAATGCTGACTCATGCATCCGAATGAAATGGGCCATTATCTTGGATTTAAAAAATGATTTTTCTAGGTTATAAAACTGTTGGAAAGAGTTGGGATATTGTAAGAATACATCTCAACAAAATGTTTTAACATGTGTCTAACAGTTTTAACACATTTTAAAATGGAAAAGTTATATATAACACCTTAAACAAGTGAGTTGTAATGTGTTAATTAGTGAGATTTAGGGCTGGCTGGTAGAGGACTTTAGCTACCCTGTTTCCTTCACTTCCAGTTTCATCTAACTCCAAGAGCATTTTCTAAAATGTCCAACTCTTCCTTTAAGGAGGCCTGCTTCTTTTTCTACAAACTTTGCTCATTCATTATTAACAAAACGTTTACTAATGATGATGGGAAATATTTCCAGAAAGCTCAGATTTTGGGCTTTTATGTCAGTGCGCCCTACTTTCATAATCCATTTTTGTATTTCCTGTGTCATCAGTGGTTAAGTTGGTGTATGGTGCAGAGTTTATTTTTGTGGAAGTGAAAACTAAAAGCTGAGAGGGGTCAGAGGTTTAGTTCCCTGCCTGGCTGAAAGCATCCTACTTTGTTGTTCTCAGTTCTAAAAGTTGGGCCAGAAGAGAAATTTACCAAAGAGACACCAATAACTTTTACCCCTAACATCTTCTGTTCTTTACTTATTAATGCTGAAGAGCAGCAGAGAGTAGCTCTTATATCTCTGGGCTCTGCATGTCTGACGCTCTGCTCTCCTCTGCCACACAGAGCAGGTCTGCCGTGGTTTGGATTCGGCATGGTTTTCCATGTCTAAAAGTCACTAAGCCAGTTAACTTGCCTCCTTAAGACGACACTGCTTTTCCTAAAGGTTTCAAGCTCTTGGTGCGAGAGGAAATGCCTATATAGGTTTGAATGTGTATGTGTGTGTGTGTGTGTGTGTGTGTGTGTGTGTGTGTGAGTGTGTGTCCGTGTGTGTTTGTTTTCAGAGGAAAGTCAAGACCCAAGGAAAAGACATTGGCTGGAATCTTTCCATTCCTGCAATAGTTTTCCCTCCAACACTTACTGTACTGTAATTCTATCTTTTCCTCTACTCTCCTCTGCACTCACTTGTTCTTGTGTGTGTGTGCGTGTGCATATGGTGTGTGTATGTACAGCGAAGCAGTATTAGGCAGGCATGTCTGGAACTAATAGATTCCACCCTGCTGAAGAATCTTATTAGGAAATACTACCTGCAACCTGAGGCTTCAGACTACCTTCTCGTTCAACCGCCGAAAAATCACATCTCCGCCATCCAATTTTCGCTACACACACACACACACACACAAATGTGTGCGTAAGCGCGCACACTCCTCCAGATACACGTTTCACACGAACACACACACACACACACACTTGCCCCCCTTCCAACCTGCAAACCTCTGGCCCAGTTTCTCTCTTTCTGTCTCTCTCCCCTCTTTTCCTGGCTGGTTTCAGGTTCGGAGGTTTATATTGGTGAACTCCACAGCTGCCTGTTTTTCTTCAGGCCCTTTCATTTGAAGAAACAGACGCACACACACACACACACACACACACACACCTCAGTCCAACCCCCCATCCTGCTGCACACACACACACACATGCTTCCTGTAGTTGTTTTAGTATGACCCTCCCCTCCCGTGTGCTCCCTACTGGCAATGAACTGGTCCGACTGACTTCCTGTCTCTCTGTCCTCTCTTCCTGTGTGTACAGGGATGAATGGACATATTATTCACAGTGACGCAGTGCCCCCCTCGCCCCCCTTTACTCCCCCCTTTACACTGCTTTCTGTTCTTTCTCCTTTTCTTTCTGCTTCTTTCATTCTTCTGAGGACAATAGTATGAGCTCACAGTGGTACAACTCAAAACCATTACCACCCCCTCTTGCTCCCCCTCCTCTTCTCCACCGCTCTGTACTGCAGTATCAGCCCCCCGAGCAACAAAGACCAGGCCTTACTGCATAAACACAGCGTGCTCACACGCACACACACAAAAACACAACAGAATGGGTGATATTCTACCTTGCCGATAGCTAGATCTCCTGGTTGGAAGTCTTGGATTTCCTAAAACTAGTTACCAGTTGTGTGTCTGTGTGCGTGTGTGTGTGTGCTCCTATGTTACCGCTGTGTTCACTGATTACCTGGCACAGGTTGCGGGCACTCAACCCCCAAAGCTGGCAGACAGACTTGTGTTTAAAGGATTATCCCAGTTTATACAACCTGGGCCTCATTTTTCCTGTTTTTTACCTTAGTTTCTGTCGATGATGACAAAAGAGGACTCGCCAAAGTAAATTCTGGGAACACGACACGTCTAATGTTTCTGCCATCACTAACATTCATTCAGTCAAAGTAGGTGGCAGACTCAGTTTTAGTGCCACAGTACTGGTATTGCTTCATTGTTGGGTTCTGAAGTCTTTATCAGGAGAGAAAAAGTTGTAGTATTTGTAGTTGTAGTTGTAGTTGTTGTATTAGCAAAAGGTATCATCGTCAAAAACAGCGTGATTTGCTAATTTATCTTTCCTCTGTTGTTTGTACCTAAGCCTCTCCAGCCAGTTCAAGCCTTGTCACTCACATCTACTTGTTAAACAGTTGCCGTGTGCGTGTGAAACATAGATGGCATATAAGAAGTTGACAACATGTTGTCACCCATTGGTTTGTGGGCTACTATTCTGAAGCCTTGAGTTTGACATTTTGGTCGTTGCCACTCACCATCTTGGTTCTTAGAGCCAGAAGTGACCACATTAGATATATTTCACCGGCCTATTTTAATTTAAACTACTCTTGATCGTCAGGGCCAAAATTCATAAATGAAAACACGGACCACTGTAGCAATCTGTCGATCACAAGGTTCCCATTCCCTAAATCATATCTGCTTTAGATATTCTTTATCATCTATTTTACTCTAAATGGGACCATAATTTTATAAAAAATTAACATCATGCTGTATTGAAAAAGACATGAAACTAGCAATTGAGAACAAAATCTGTGTGTGTGTGTCTGTGCGTGTCTCTGTGTGTCTCTGTGTGTGTCTGTGTCCAAATATCAGTCCAGTAATAGAAGAGGACAGGTCTGGGGTGGGGTTTCCAAGTGCAGGCTGGAGAGCTGCCGTCAAAACAACTCAGGGTGACAGCTTGGACTCACGGTGTCACATCGCTGTGTGTGTGTGTGTGTGTGTGTGTGTGTGTGTGTGTATGTGTGTGTGTGTTGTGCCAATAGCCCAGGGTGTTTTCAGGTATAATGAGTGCTAGCAGCAGTATGTGTGGCTCCTGTATTTAGGCCAGCTCAGAACAGCATCCAGGACCGCCATCACTTCTGTCAGCTTCCAACCAAACAGCCTAAAGCTGGTGGTATGTTTGCTTCAGAAACTAACTTCAGCTATAAAAGGTGATGTTGCAGAGAAAGCATGACTTTCAGGCTCCACATTGTGCTTGCCAAAATGGGACTATGTGAATGGTTGGCTTGGCTTTTGGCAGCATCTTTATTTCCCTTTCTAGTTTTATTCCCTTTAGAGTATCCATCCACACATTTGTATGCAGCAACATGTCTGCACACTGCAAAATTAACAGCAGGCATTGACCACGCTGGTAATATCATTCTACTCTGGTTACGCTGTCTCCATCCATCATCTCACTCTATTTTAATCTTCCTGTTTCTGGGTCAGGATAAACAAGCTGATCAATAATAGATGATGAGGAGGGGCAGGTTTGGGTGAAATGGTTTGAGAGAGATTTCTGCCATTTCACGCTCACACAGTTTCTGCATAGAGACATATGGAGGCTATACATTTTTATCACATGATCTCACCCTCTCACCTACACTCAGTGTCAAAACAAGATAACAGGTGGCTGCTCTGACTGGGCTTCAGTAACAGAAGGGAAACAAACAAAGATCTTGACTAAACAAAAGGCCATCAGAATCAACAATGAACTGTTTGACAGATGAGGCTGTCAGCTGTCTGTGGATGTTTGAGTTATGGCCAGAAATTGAGTCACATGACACATGTGTAAATGTATGTAGCTGTAGAATGTATATATTTAGTTCTACACCAGGGAACAAATCAGGAAGGGGCGTACATTTTAAAACAGGATTTCTCAGTTTGATCAGTTACTTTACATATGAAAAATGTAGAAATTCCAATTCAACACACAGTTTCGTTGACTAATCACCAGATCTGTAAAATGTAGTTTCCTTGAAAAGAATCATGCAAAATACCACTTTATGTCTTGTGTTTTGCAGAGATTTGCTCATACATTTTTGTCAAAAAAAGTCATTCTGCATGAAAAAAACAAACTAGCCTACTAATCAACAAAAGAAATATTCAACCGAGACCATAAAGATCAATTAGTCAGCTAAATTACCAGTTAAGAGTGCTGTAATAGCTTCAGGTAGAGGAGGAGTTGATTTTCTTTCTTGTTGTTTCATCTGTGCAGCCTTGGGATTAAAATATGATTGTACAGGGTTCATACAAAGTCTTGACATTTCATAAAATGCACAATTTTAACTGTTGTGTCCTTAAGGTTAGGAATATGCTCCTTAAAAGTGCTTCTTTTTTTTTTTTTAGATAATCTAGTGTTATCATCTACACATCCACTCACGTAAACTTCATTCAGTAATCATAGTCAAAACATATAATCAAAGTTAATATGAACAATTTTTTAAATAAACAGTGACGTTGCTGTGGGTATAAATGAATTCTGTAAACTTTTTGTAATTGCATTGAGAGTAACAATTTAGATGCGATAATAGGCTACAGGAAGAGCTGTTTTAAAGGTTTTGCACCATCTCCTTGTGTAGTCTAGTTTCGGTTGTGGTTTTAGTAGGACTGGAGGACAGTGAAAGTGAAAATTGTACAGACAAGGCCCCTGCAGACAGAGCCAGACAGCCCTCAGCACTACAGACAGAGGAAGAGGAGGGGGAGGAGGATGAGGAAGGCAGAAAAAAGAAAGAGAGCATCAGTAAAGTAGAATCCCAGAGCCCGATTACAAGACCTGCTCTCATCTGCCTGGAAAATGTGACTGGGCTGTCTGGAGGGGGTGGAGGCGTCACATTCCAGTTCACATCCCACTTCTTACTGGCTCAGGGGGATGATGACCGTTACAGAAGGATGAGGCTGAAAGGAAGACCTGCATCGATCTTTTCTGACGGCATCTCTCCTCTATGCTGTACCAAGCTCCCCGTCTCCCAGCCAACACTCCTCTCCTGTTTGGGCGATAACACTGGCTGGATGGATGAAGACTCTTTTTTTAGATCCCTCAGGGAAATCAGTTTAACAGCCAGTATCAACAAGCTATAGCGTGGAGAGCTCAGGGTTAGCTCTGGTTGAGCCACATAGCTGTATATTCTGTAAATGGAGCGTGGTGCCAGAACCACTCTTCATCCTAAAGTGACTGTTACCCTGGACCCTGTTAAATTAATCTTACCCCCATTAAACCTGCTTTCTAAACATTGGGGTCACATGGGAGTGATGTCAGTATCCTCCAGCCCTGAAGCGACCCCCCTGCTGAATACTGTATCCTTTCTATTACCTTCATACGCTCCTAATGGATGGGAGGTCTTTATTTTTCATTTAATATGTTTGTGCATGCTGTGTGTGTTGTTGTCTTGGGTCGGCTAATTACAAGGCCGCCATCTCAAGGTTTTGTGTCGAGGCCTTGAGAGGCGGGACACTGACTCACTCCCCATCATTGACAGTGCTGTGCAATGAGGAAATTACATACGAAAACACACAGAGACCACGAGACAATAATACATGTTGTCAAAGCAAATATTCGCACCAGGTCATTAGCGCCGACGTCAACTGTGTCTGTGCATTTATTCGTTGCATATTCGAGTGTTTGCGCCGTACCGTCAGGCCTTTTAATCAGTAAAGAATGACTGTGAGCAGACGCAGCCGCTGGCTAGCGGCACAATGTTTAGGTCTGTGTTTATGAGAGAGAGAGAGGGAGGGAGAAGTGGGGAGACGAAGCGGGGGGGAGGAACGGGGTAGTCACAGACACATTTAGATATCCCACTTCTCTTTGTGGTAATGACAAACTGCACTCTCAGCTGTTAAACACAAAGGCAGCATCAACAGCCGCTGTCGGGCCGGACGGACGGCTGACTGTCTGTCTGCTCGCCTGTGATGGTGTGTGTTTGAATTAGTGTGTATGTAAGGGGACTCTACAGCGCACTGAAGCCAGGATGGAAGCCAAAACTGTCCGTTTTCTCTACAGCCAGCGTTGTAAAGGTAGGACGGCTGTGGTAAACTAACCATGATGAAACTGCTGCACAGGCCGAAGATTAGAGAAGTGTGTTGTTTCTTAACTCTTTGAAAAGGATGCATGTACTCAGCATTGGCAGGCAGCTATGAGAGCATAGCATTAATCTGTCAGCTGTCAGCATTGATCCAGCTTATCACATCATAGTGTGTGTGTGTGTGTGTGTGTGCGCGTGTGTGTGTGTGTGTGCACGTGTTGCTTCAGACACTTTGTGTGTACCCAGTCTATAACTGCAGTGGGCAGGACTCTCCAGAGGACTTTTTTGTATCCAGTGATTGAATATGGTTACTGAGTGTGTCTGCACTGAGTGCACTCTATTAATTTGAGGCCAGAGTGGAGAGCAGCATGGAGGAGGGAGAGGGAAAGGAGGCAGGGGGAAAATGAAAAGTGAAAAGCTGGGATAAATGACTGCCTCTGGAGATCTGTGCGTGGAAGAGGAAAGCTGATCGCATATACACAAATGCACACATGCGTATAAATGTGATGTTGAACACACATGCACAGCGGTCTGTGCTTTGCGAGCTGGTGGGAGGGGGGTGGATTTCAGCCAAGACTCCGGGCTGATTGTCAGGTCTCTGCCAGGTGTTTCACTGGAGCTGAGCTTCAACCACATCAGCTGTAAAGACTTTAGCATCTTACACATTGTTTTGGCATTTATCTTAATGATACCCCTGCACTGTCAACTGTAATGTATGCACCCTGCTCCCCCAGCTGTATGGATAATTGCATGTACTTCACATTGTTTAGAGAAAAGAGGCCTTTAATTTCAGAACAAGCATTCTGTGTAGGCTGTCCATTGTGGGCTTGATGTGTTGATTACACCTCGATTGTGGTTGGTATAGTGAAGTTAAGAAAGAAATTAAACTCATTTGTCTCTTTATCCTCCCGGCAGAGATCCGTGCCCAGCTGGTGGAGCAGCTCAAGTGTCTGGATCAACAGTGTGAGCTGAGGGTGCAGCTGCTGCAGGACCTGCAGGACTTCTTCAGGAAGAAGGCAGAGATCGAGGTGGACTACAGCCGCAACCTTGAGAAGCTGGCCGAGAGGTTCCTCACCAAGACCCGCAGCACCAAGGACCATCTACTCAAGTATGGGACGGACACACACACACACACACACACACACACACACACACTGACTTACTGACTTTTTTACTTGACTCAATTAACTTTTGGTATCAGTTATTTATTTATATATTTTTTGGTATCCACTGAATATAGTACCCCCTCAGCACAGGTGGGATTGTCAGCTGATTGCCATAGTAATGTCACATGAAACTGCCATGACATCTTCTGTAATGCTACACCTGCTGAATCCTTACATCAACAACCACTTTATCCAATGTACGCTGTAGTGATTTGTAGGGTGTAGTATCTATAGTGTAGGGGGTAATTTATGGCATAGAATATATAGTGTAGGGTATAGTATATATAGTGTAGGGTGTACTATACATAGTGTAGGGTGTAGTTTATATAGTATAAGGTATAGTATATATAGTGTAGGGCGTAGTTTATATAGTGTTGGGGGTAATATATGGCATAGTATATAGTGTAGGGTGTACTATATATAGTGTAGGGTATAGTATATATAGTGTAGGGCATAGTATATATAGTGTTGGTGGTAATGTGGCGTAGTATATATAGTGTAGGATGTAGTGTATATAGTGTAGGGCGTAGTATTTATAGTGTAGGATGTAGTATATATAGTGTTGGGGGTAATATATGACGTAGTATTTATAGTGCAGGGTTTAGTATATATAGTGTACGGGGTAATATTTGGCATATTATAGTGTGTAGTTTATATATAGTGTTGGGGGTAAATATGGCATAGTATTTATAGTGTAGGGTGTAGTGTATATATAGTGTAGGGTATAGTATATATAGTGTAGGGTGTACTATATATAGTGTAGGGTATAGTATATATAGTGTAGGGTGTACTATATATAGTGTAGGGTATAGTATATATAGTGTAGGGTGTACTATATATAGTGTAGGGTATAGTATATATAGTGTAGGGTGTACTATATATAGTGTAGGGTATAGTATATATAGTGTAGGTTGTACTGTATATAGTGTAGGGTATAGTGTATATAGTGTAGGGTGTACTATATATAGTGTAGGTAGGGTATAGTATATATAGTGTAGGGTGTACTATATATAGTGTAGGTAGGGTATAGTATATATAGTGTAGGGTGTACTATATATAGTGTAGGGTATAGTGTATATAGTGTAGGGTGTACTATATATAGTGTAGGGTATAGTGTATATATAGTGTAGGGTGTACTATATATAGTGTAGGGTATAGTATATATAGTGTAGGGTGTACTATATATAGTGTAGGGTATAGTATATATAGTGTAGGGTGTACTATATATAGTGTAGGGTATAGTATATATAGTGTAGGGGGTTATATATGGCATAGTATTTATAGTGTATGGTAGGAGGTAGTGTAGGGCTCAGTGTACGTAGTTTTGGTTAAGTGTACTGTGTGGTGTAGTGTAGGGTGTAGTTTTGTGTGGTGCTATTTTTTAAAATCTGGTTCAAGTGAATCCAAAAATAGCGTTTCCCACCTTGTATCTGCTCAGTTTGCTTGGAACCTCAGCCGAGGTGTTAAAAAAAAACACTCACTACCGTGCACTGCTTTTGTTGATGGAAAAAAAAGAAGTTGAGTAGAGTATAGTGCAATACCAAGCAGGAATTTGACAGCAATAATCTTCCTTTTTGAAGATTCAAAATAAGATGAAAAGATTGAAAATCTTTCTCTAAGTTCTTTATTTAGCCCTGTAAACTTTGTAAAGTACTTTTAAGATTAGTGACTTCCTTCCTGAGAAAAGAGAAGTAGAGACAGGCCAAAAATGGAACCGATGAGGAGGCCAAGAAGGATGGTGTGCTAGGACATTATTCGTGTGTTCCAGTCTAGCAAATACTGACTTGCATCACTCACTGCTTCCCAGTTTGATGTAATGAAACAGTAATAATTTATGCATGCACATTTCATTAGGACGCTCTCTTCTGTTACCAGCGAGGTCCTGTAAGTGTGTGTATGTGTATGCTTGTGCGTGCTTAACTGTTAATTTAGCCAGAAATGGCCAGGTGGTGATTTTGTGCTCTGACTATTTTTGCAGTGTCTTGCTGTGTGTGTAACCTTGCCCAAACGGGGATTCTCTCTGACCACAGAAGGTCGATCTCTCTCTTGTTTCCCTCTATCTCTCTCACTTGCTTCATCACTATACATAAGATACATACAAATACACACTGGAGCTCAACAGCTTCTCTTTTATCATTTATTTGGTCATTTTTGGTTTCTCTGTGGGTAAAACCACACTGGACTGCAAGCTAATCATAAACCACACACACAAATTCAGTGGAGCTGCACCACAGATAAAAGGAGGCTTGAAGGGTGCTTTCCATTTAGCTAAATATGTCTGACTTGGAAATTACCCAAGATCCTTCATCATTGAGGATGTTTTAATTCCTTAAATGCGGAGCAGTTTTGAGCAAGAGGACACAGGTGTAATTCATGCAGTGGTGTCACCACCCAGTCGATGAGAATGTCTTTAATGATTGATCGCTGCTGCTGATCTGAACGGGCTGTAGGGCTCTGTGATCATTACTGCAGTATCATTAATACATCATTACTGCAGTACTGTGGGGTTTTTTAACCCCCCAAACAACCCACAGGGACACGAGTCGCTGCATCAAGTCAAGTGTGTCATGATCAGTAGGACAGCTGTGTGTTATCAGTAATTGGTTGCTATTTAAAATGGTGCCTTGTACAAAGTTGACCCCTTCAGTAGGTACCACTCCTCATTCTTCCATGTTTTAAGAGCCAAGATGCAACAGAAGGGGGAGACACTTGAGCTAAATGGGAAGCACCCCTAATATATTTGTATTCTTTGTCACATCTACATGTCTTAGGACCCTGCTCTAGTGTCTAGTTTTGTTAAGGTTATAAAGACACAGCATGTGTTTTACTGCTGTTTATAAAATTGGTTGGAAAACCCATTAATGTTTGTTAAAGAGAACCATTAGGAAAAACTTTCTTTCTTGTAATTTTATTTGACTTTAGCAGTGTTCTAGGTGTTTGTCATAGCCAACTTTTTTTGTGTCTTTTTTTTTTCTCTGCCTTCCTGTTAACCACAACCTCTTCTGCAGCCACCTTCCTCTTTTTTTCCCCTCACCGTTCTTGTTCTCTTTTCTCATGCATCATGCACTTTTCCAGAAACATTTATTTCTCTGCTGGGGGCAAATCCACATCCATGCTCTCTCTCTCTCTCTCTCTCTCTCTCTCTCTCTCTCTCTCTCTCTCTCTCTCTCTCTCTCTCTCTCTCTCTCTCTCTCTCTCTCTCTCTCTCTCTCTCTCTCTCTCTCTCTCTCTCTCTCTCTCTCTCTCTCTCTCTCTCTCTCTATCACTCACACTCACACTCACACACACACACACACACACACACGCAGGCAGGCACAGACTAAAAGGGATCGATAGGGCCTCTAAACGAAACCCAATTCCAGCCAAGAGGACATACCCCACCAACACACACACTCATTTACAACACACACACCCTCCAGCTTAGATCAATACAGAGACATTTGCAGAGTGTGTGTTTCCCTGTGTTGCATATTGGGGGAGGGAAAGAGAGTGGAGGAGAAGGGAGGGCAAGGGACGGAGAATAAAAAAATGTTGGCGAGCAGGTCAGCTGCTTCTGCAGGTCTGTTCATGTCATAATCTGTCAGCATGTCAAAACCAAATAAAAAAATGCAATTCACCAACTGAAAAGTGTTCAAGCTTTGCTTTTCATTTCTCGTTCTGCTCTTCTCCCTCTCGCTTTTTTGCTTTTCTCTTCATTCAACATCTGTGTATTTAACAGTCTCCATGCATCTGCTGCTGCTCAGTCCGGGTGCCACGCTGGAATTCCAGCTATTTTCCGGTTATGCATGTGTATTTTTGTGTGTATGAATGTAGGTGTGTGTGTGTCTGTGTGTGTGTGTGTGTGTGTGTGTGTGTGTCTGTTTCTCCGTAAAGCCAGGCGTTGATGGTGCTCCAAGCAATGTGGGGTGTGAGGGTTGTGTGTGTGTTGATCCCGTGGAGACCCCTGGTATTCCTGCTATTTGGCAGTCTGCATACAGCAGTGGTGGTGGGGTTACACGGTTTAACCATATTTTGTGTGTGTGTGTGTGTGTGTGTGTGTGTGTGTTTGGCCCTGAGGCTGACAGGCTGATTGGTCACATGGAGAAGCCCTCACAAGTTGCACACTGATTCAAAGCCTATCCTTATGCTAAATATTAGGTCAGCTTCACTGTTAATATGCAATGTGGGTTCTGGGTTCTGATTCTAAAGACCACTTGGTTGTATGACCACACGTGGACTGGAAACAGCTACATCTGTTGTGTAAATATGTTTAGTACAAATACAATACATCTGGGATGACCCCAGTCACAGTTAAAACATCCCAGAATTAGCTAATGCCTTTATTACCAAGTCAAATAAAGACTATTGTAAAAGACTAAGCAATTCGAGTATGGCAAGATTGAAAGCATTTACTTTTTTCTTGATCCACAAACTGCTGTTCATCAGATGTTCCTTCCACATTCTGAGGTTTCTTTTATTATTAAAATAGATTGCCAGGAATTGAAACCAAAATTCAATAAAACCATGATACATTAGGAAAATCAGCATTTGAATTGGACTCCTTGTATCTCATTAGAAAAGCTGAATAGAAACAAAAAATGGATAAAACTTCCTCAATTGCACAAAAAAGGTTTTACGCTCACATGAGGTGGTTTTTGTCTCTGTGAAAAAAGAGTTGATGCCCTAAATGAGATATGGAAATGTCTTTATTAAATACGTTCTGGTGAACATTAATTCACATGACTGATCAGCTGTTTCCGCTGTGGGTGTCTTCCTAATTTGTCAGCAGACTGCATGAAACATGACCAATAAATACTAGCTGAGCTGCAAGAACAATTGCTACCTGCCAAAACTATGCTGGAGCTTAGTTTATTTGCATTTTTTAAAACTAGGAATAGAAACCAAGTAATGCAACGATATGATATCATGTAAAAATATAAATATAAATCGTTCCCCTGCTCTATTTTTTATGTTTTATTTATGGATCGGAAAAAAATAGATTAAAATTAGAAAAAAACATATGCACAAAAAGAAAAACGACAACAACAACAACAAACAAACACAGTCTCCTCAAAAGTCAAACATAAAAACATTTCTGACAGTGTATTCTGTATGTATTTTGTGCAGCCAGACCTGATTCTTCATGCATCCTTGCGTCAATCAAATTCTAAAATTCTTCTTCAAACCACAAGTGTATCTCCAGGCTGTGGCCTCAGCAGAGCAGTTGAACCTGATCTTTAGCTCAGCCGGCTCATTTAACTGTTCCATTTGCATCAGTTTTACTAACATGCCGACAGCGATGCCCTGCTTAATGCCATGCGTTTTTGATCCTGAATGTAAAATGACCATTTAGCATTTTCCTCCCAATGTGAGTCACTGGCAGCACCTGACCCGAGGCCTCACTATGTTCGCAGCATGCACCATGGGACCTTCGAAAGGGCCGGTGACATTTCAGTGTTTACTTTGTGATAGCTTTGGGTCAGAGAGAGTGAGGTGATATTTCACCTGGTGCTGCAGTGCCATTACCATGGAGATCACTGGTGGGCTGAGGGTGACATGTCACATGCAGGCTTAGAGGCCAGTTGCTTGAGTAAATAGAGGAACTGCAGCCCTGTTTTGTTTTTTTTTGTGGAGAAAAATGTTGTGCAACCGGTGAAGAGAGACACACAGGAAAAGACACAGACAGCAGAGAGAAGTTGGAGCAGAAAGTGGTACAAACACACGTGTGTCCACATGACCAACGTTCAAGTTTAGCACGCGGCATGTGGAAAGTTTCAGCATTTGGGCTTTGTAAAATATGTGTAGGTGGATTTTTTCCCCCCTTTCCTTGAAATCATTGTTATTACACAGTTAGTCATCTGACCATCTGACCAGTGGCAGCCAGTACCAGCATATCACATCACTGTCTATGACTCATCTCATCAGGCCCCACTTTCCCACACACACACACACACACACACACACACACACACACACACACACACACACACACACCGCCCCCACTTTATACCCCTCGGTCAAAGACTTTCTCTGTCCGTCTGACCTTGTGGATGCTTGGGTCACTGCTCTACTTTTCCTGACCCCCGTGTGTGTGTGTGTGTGTGTGTGTGTGTGTGTGTGTGTGTGTGTGTGTGTGTGATGTGTGATGTGAATGCCTTGCAGCTCTTTGCTGTCTCTATCCAGTTAAAGCTGCTCTTAACGGCACAAAGGCCTTCTTTCATCCACTTACACTCACTCATAATCCATTTTACCCACTAGATCATCCGTGGATCATCCATCACACATACTGTACACACACACACACACACACACACACACACACACACACACACACAAACCACACTAGGGGTTGTGTTGTTGTGTAAGCAGGGCACTGAAAGCGTTGCATTTGTGAAATGGCCTTATGGGCACTGGAAGGAAAGACAATGAAACATTATTGAGCTATTATACTGTTGGTGAAATCATTACTATCTTTAATTCTTGTTCTTTCTGTCTTCTTTCTGCCTTGCTCTTTTTTTCTTTTATTCCTCTGCGACAGCTGTGCTTGTGGGGGAGTCTTCCCTCTTCCTGCTGGGTTTTGTACCCTGGCTGAATCTCCTGTTTGGGCTGGCTCGCGGATTTTGTGTGTGTGTGTGTGTGTGTGTGTCTGTGTGTGTCTGTGTGTGTGTGTGTGTGTGTGTGTGTATTAATCTCTCCGGGCATTCTCTGCCTTCCCTGTCTTTTTTATCCCAATGTCTTGTGCCATCTTTGTGAAAACAGCGTGTGAAAAGTTTGTTTTTGTCAAGTATGCTTGTCGCTACATTTAACAGAAAGTAGGCATGTGTGTGTATATGTGTGTGTGCACATCTATCAGCAGGATGAAAGGGGAAATTAGAAGATGAAAGAGACTTAATGCTAGTCATTTATCTGAGAAGATGCTCGGAGGCCCTTGAATACATTTTAAGACTCTGTGTTTTTTTCTATTTCTTTGTGTGTGTGTGTGTGTAGGAAGGAGCACAGCATTTTATCCCCAGTGAACTGCTGGAACCTGTTGCTGCTTCAGGTGAAGAGAGAGAGCCGCGACCACGCCACACTGTCTGACCTTTACCTCAACAACATCATCCCCCGCTTCGCACAGATCAGCGAGGACTCAGGACGTCTCTTTAAGAAGGTAATGCACACTCACAACACACACAAACGATATGGTGAATCCATGTCAGGTTTTTGCCCTGTCCATCCATCTCTGCAGCATCTGTTTTCTGTCTCGGCTGATGTATTGACTGACGTCAAGTCAGCTGAACCTCGGGCCAGGAGCGTTTATGTTGTTTCATACAGTAGCCTTGTTCTTGTCTCCTCTGATCTCTGCCTTCCTAGTGTGAGAGCAAAAAAAGATGAGGCAGAGTGATGCTGAGAGAAAAGAAATGTGGAGGAAGAACAGAAAGAGGGAGAACTGAGGGGAATTAAAAGAAAAAAAGGGAGAGGGGGGGCAACAAGAGAGGACAAGACAGAGGGGATAAAGAGATTTCTCTGGAGATCAGAGCTTACTGTGACCTTGTAGAGAAAATACCAGGGCTGAGTCCTCCGCTGTGAGACAATCGTTCATCTCCTGACTGAACATATCAGACCAAATACACAAACTCAGTGCATCACACTGAGATACAAGCAGGGATTCAGTGTGTGTGTATACAGCGGCTTCAGAGAGTATTCAGACTCCTCACTTTTTGCACACTTTATTTTAGAGCCAGACAGATATATCAGTTCACTGATATTATTGGCTGATTTTGGCCTATCAAAGGCCTAACATATCAGTGTGTCTGCTGTCCCATATGTGCTGTTATAAAAACTTTTTTTACACCGTATATGTTCCGTTTTCTCCCCACGGAAAGGGCAACCCGGTGCACAAAGGATACTACTCAGTTACAGTATTCCACTTTTGTTTGTTTATTTGTATTTCTGAAAAGGGATAGCAGTAACAGGTAATAAACCTAAAAATTAAAGAATGCAATGTTTCAGTTATTTGCATAATATGATCATCACAGCTCACTCACCTCAATCACCCAATAACAATAAGCAACAATAATAAATAACATAACCCATATTTCAAAACAAATATCAAAATATCAATCAACTATTAATAATTAAACTAAACATCACATGTATTTATCAACATTTTATATTTATATTTTCATATTTTAGAATTTCATGAATATTATAATAATAAATGTAATAGCAATAATAATAATAATAATAATTAATCCTTTTTTCATGTACACGCTCCATATTCAAAGCCTAACAAAACGGCTATGCAAAAGGTGCATTAGTCTTTATCTGCATTAAAAACTACAACTACCAAAATGCCCCGCGGCAAACCAGGAAGTACAGCGCTCGCATCAAAAGCCAGTTTCATAACGCTGCAAATGTTGCTTGATGTGATTTAAAAATGGTGTTCACTTTTCATTTTTAATCAGCAATTGAACAATAATTATGTTTATTTAGTTATTTATTTTATTCCTATTTATTCTTTATTTTGCCAGTTATCATTTTTTAGAATTGGCTGACGATTTAAGAAATGTGAAAAAGTGAAAACATTTATTTTTTGACATCCAAAACTGGAATCTCTATGCAGATTCTTTTTGCTGTGGCATTCCAAATTGTGCCCAGGTGCGCCTGTTTGCTTTAATTATCCTTGAGATGTGTATAGAAGTTGATTGGAGTCCACCTGTGCCAAATTGAATTGATTGGACATGGTTAAGGAAGTCAAACAGCTGTTTTTTTAAATAAAATCCATCAATTCACACTGCATGTCAGGACAAAATCCAAACCATGAAGTCCAAGAAACTCTGTAGAGCTCTGTGATAAAGTTGTGGTGAGGCATAGATCAGGGCAAGGGTACAGAACCATTTCTAAAGCTTTCCCAGGCACTTTCACAGTACTTCCAGAAATTGAAGAAGTCTTGAGTTGGCTGTTCTGCCAAACTGAGGACAGAGTGACTGGTCAGAATTGAGGAAAGCAAAATGAATGCAGCCAAATAATTCAGGGAGGTCCTTTAAGAAAAGCCGATCCAGAGCTCACTCAACCTTATACTCGGGAGATGGTTCGCCTTCAGCAGGACAGTGATCTGAAGCACACAGGGTAGATGATGCTGGAATGGCTTCAGGACATGCCTTTGACTGTCCTTGAGTGAACCAGACTTAAACCCCCATAGAACATCTGTTGAGGGACCTGTAGGTGGCGGTTCACCAACGCCTCCCTCCCAGTCTGACAGAGCTTAAGAATATTGGCCAGGAAGAATGGGATAAACTCCCCAAATCCAGGTGTTCAAAGCTTGTAGAGACTTTCCCATGAAACTCAAAGCTGTAATTGTGCCAGAAGGGCCTTCAGAATTAAGGGTCCGAATGAGGGATTTCAGTTTTAAATTTTTAATTAATTTTCAAAAAATTCTCAAAATGTTTTCACTTAGTTATGATGTGTTATTGAGTGTAGATTGGTGAGCAAGAAATGGCAATTTCAACTATTTTAAGAAGAAATTTACAACAGAATAAAATGTTGCAAAATGTTGTAAAAATGCAAAAACGTGAAGCAGTCAGTGAATGTTCCTTATATCTCTACCTCTTGAACTGTAGATTTAATGGCAAGGTTTTACAGCAAATTTCTAAGAAGATAAAACGTGCCAAGACTACTTTTTCTGTTTGTTCTGCACAGCTTCCAGAGTAATATTTATAGAAGTAGAGGTCATTTTTGCTGAATATTACCTCTTCAAAGTATGAGTGTGCAGAGCCTCAAGCTGGGTCTAGGTTAAAATACTTCAGGTTAAGTTTAAAGTAAGGATCAAAGTGAGGAGGGCTGAGGTTAGGGTGTGAGAAAAGAATTTAATCAGAAGAAAGCCCTCACACGTATAGTCAGATAAGTTTGTGTGTCGTAGCCAAAGTGAAGCAGTCTGTGCCTGGAATGTCATGGCAGCGGCTGCTGATTCCTGACCTGATAGGTTGTCTTTGAAGTACATGTACATTCTGATCACAGGAGATGAGAACACACACACACACACACACACACACACACACACACACACACACACACGCACACACACACGCACACACGCACGCACACACACACACACACACACACACACACACACACACACACACACACACACACACATACCGTCATCTAATACAGAAAATCTCACTTTCTCTACTTTTTTTTCCCAGAACTTTGGTTGAATCATGGGCATCGATTTCTATTTTCATCTTATGCTGCTTCTTCTTTTGGCACGAGGGTTGCTTCCATCATGTCTAGGTCATAAACAGGCTATGCACATACACACAGAGAACGCTCTGATGGCTAATTAAGTAGATAATTAGTTCATTTATAACATTTCCAGTCAGTGGCATGAGAACCAGTAGAGTTGTGCCAGGGGCCATGACACACACATCTCTCTCTCTCTCTCTCTCTCTCTTTCTTTCTCTCCCTTTCTTTCTCTCTGTCTCTCTCTCTCTCTGTCTCTGTCTCTCTCTCTCTCTCTCTCTCTCTCTCTGTCTCTGTCTCTGTCTCTGTCTCTCTCTCTCTCTCTCTCTCTCTCTCTCTCTCTCTCTCTCTCTCTCGCACGCACACACACACACACACACACACACACAGCTCGAACATGATGATCCATATTAGAGAAGTCATCACATTCATCTCAGCCAGTGTGGAAAAGTGGTGCAGAATGATACTGTTAGCACAGCGGGAGTGTTTATAAGATCCCGTCAGTGCAAGAGAGGAAGCACTAATGAGTCAAACTGTATTAATGAGTACAAAGTGTCAACCTGGACCACAGACACCGGAGGCTAATGGAGCATGCTAGTTGCTAGTTTGTGTTGCTGCTGTTGTCGAGCCAGACGGACGACCACAGGCAAGAGACGTCCAAAGGTCAAAATCCACAGTTGAGAGATAGGAGGACTCGGCCATGGATGATTGCTTTTTGATTGGCTGTGGTCTGGCTTGTTGTCACCTAATATAGCCTCCTACAGCACTTTAAAGAGCGAGGGCGGGACAACCACAGTCATCCTGTGACCTCTCTGTTCTCTTTAGTTCTCCCAGTTTAATGATTCTGTTTCCTTTTTCTTTTATATTCCTCTGCCTTTATTTCATGAGACAACTTTAACCTTACCACCACCTTTTTTTTTTAACCGGCTTACCTCTAAACCCTCACTACAGCCCAACCCGCCCCCCGTCTGTGCCCTCCTCCAAGACTAGACAGATGCTCAACATGCGCTGGAGAAATCTGTTCTTGCTTTTATTCTGCATTCCTTAACCTATTTTTTTTTTCCAGTTGACTGTATTTGCTTTTAGCTGTCTCCTATTTCCCCCCATGCTTGTCCTCTGCTTTCTGTTAACTATCTGCTTTCAAGTTAAAGCTAAGCTTTGATATCTTTCAATCTGGACCCTATTTTTTTGCGTCAAAGTGACTTATAGGGACTATTTTTGAAATTGGTCCTGTATTCAGGGCAAACACTTCAGCTTAGAAACAGACTGCAATGTAATTCTTGGTACAACTACACAATGTCAATGCATGTCCACTAAAATGCTTGTTTTTGGTCACTGACAGGCTCAGATGGTTATAATAAGTGCCTGACAACCTTATGGAAAAAGAGCCCTACAAAAAATAAAATGTTTTTCTTTTAGCCTGTTTTTTATTGTTTGTAGTTGAGTCTTGCTCATGGAAAAGTCTTTTTCTGAAATCTTACAAGGTGACTTGTTGCCAGAAGACAATGATAAAAATGTTGGAAAGGAGTGCCAGGAAGAGTTTGTTAGAGTAGAAAAAGTGTAGTTTAACTAGTGCAATGACTGAATATTTGGCATGTGGAAGATGCCACAGAACGAGATTTCTCATTGAGCGAGACTCGGTTAACAAATGAATAAAAAACAATCATCAATCAAGTGAGAAGTAAAGATTTGTCAGACACTTATAATAACAATCAGAATTTTTCAGCTTCGGTGCTCTCACTCAATACTGGATCAATGCAAAATTGTCGACCCCCATAAGTCACTTAGACACAAACTGGGGAAAAAGGGTTCAGGTTGAAAAATAACAAAGTTTCCCTTTAAGTCGATTCTATATGTGTACGTGTGAATCTGTTCATACTGTATGGCTCCTCTTGTAGCTTTCTTTGCGTCATTGTTTAACCCCAGTCTAAATGGTGTCCTTTTAAAGCACAAGAAGAGCCGTTAATGCAATTATGTGTTTGCGTGGGTTGCTGTGAAATCATCAGTCAGTCATCAGTCGTGGCTCGGGGCAGTAATTTGTGAAGAATGGTAGTGCCTGTATTACTCCCTGTCCTCCCACTTTTGTCTCTTTTCATCTCTTGCAACTTTATCATCATCGTCCCTCTCTGTCTTCCTCTTTTTTTTTTTTCTTTCTGCCAACATGTAAAGATCGGTATCTGCTGCTTCCACCTTAAAGTCCACATCCTTCGGGTCCATTACTGCCTTGCTCATTTATCTGGACTTGCGACTCCTCCACTTCCATTTAGCCAGATAATCTAGTCTTGATTGATGATGTGGCAGTTGGTTGACCACATGACTGAGCGGGTCTGGATGTCATTAGCTGGCAGACAGATGAGCAGGTAGATGGACAGTCAGTAGAAGCTGTTAATGACGCTGAGCTACATTAATCCGTCTTTTTCTCTCTCTATCCCTTCAGAGCAAAGAGGTCGGCGTGCAGCTGCAAGAGGACCTGATGAAAGTTCTTAATGAGCTTTACACGGTAAGAGAAACCACTGACATTGCATTTAAAATATGTAGATCCATAATTATGTGTTGTGATCTCTTGCATCCTGTACAGCTCAATGGAGAGGGAGTTGCACTGGCAGTGTCGGGGTTAGCAGTCTTTTCCTCACAGGTGTTATTAGTTGCTAAAATTTAACAGCATATTGCAAAACCAAGGAACGGTTACAAGGAGAAAAATCTTATACAAATATTGAGATACATCAATAAGCTTATAGACAACACAAAACATATGGAGATTAGGGAGGGAAGCTGCTAAGGATTAAGGATTTTTAAGCCACCATCACAGTTTAAGGGAAAGCTGTTGTTTGGTCTGTCCACCACTTTTCAATCCAGTCTCAACAGTTTAAGTATTGATGGATTCAATTGTGTACTGACATTCATGGTCTCCAGAAGATAAAGCCTTATGATTGTGGGGATTCCCTGACAGTTCCAGAAGCACCCAGCAGATGGACATTTATGGTTTTGAGTGAGTTCTCAAGCTGTAAAGACTGACAACTACACCTTGAGGTGGACAGCCAGTCCACGCCTTTACTTGAAAAGTTAACCAACTTTTTTCTGCGTTAACAGTGTCACAGCTCTTTGTCAATCAGATGTATTTGTCTTTGATGAGATGAACTCCACTATGCTACAAATCTCTCTGTAAAAGTCTGGTTTTTAGACTAATCAGAAGACATGTCTTATTTTTATACATTCCTTTAATGACAGATGTAAGATTTTTCTGCATTTACTGCAGTCAGAGGCATTCATTTAAATCCAGTGACAGAGGAGACTTCAGTCTCTCTGTTTTAACAAACATCACCATGAAGTATAGTGGTAGCAAATCATCTGATGTCAAAATCATGTCAGAGAAGAGATGAGAAGTTTTGTTTTGAAACAAAATTTTGAACTGAGCCATGTTGGTTTTGAAGAAGCCGACTCTTCAGAATGAAGAGAAAAACTGAAATCAAATCACATCGAACAGTTTCCTTATTGCTTTGTATCTCAATGTTACTGGCATCAATAAAATCATTGAGATGCTATAAAGTTTGCTGCACACAATCATGGTCTTCTTGAGATTAACTGTAACAGCTTTGTTGAACTTTGAACGCCATCATCGCCACTCCTACCACTTGAAGTTGCCACAGAACTCAAAGTTTCTCAGCATCTGTATGTGACGTTGCCGGAAGATACAGGAGGTTGAGAGTGATCGAAGAAAACACTCATTAACCTTAACTTACACAGCATTAACAACACACCAGGAAATGTTAGCATTAGGGGTGTAACGATCCATCAATATTGATCATTATATCGATTCATCAGTGAATTATCCGACTGCATTAATGCATACCGTCGTCTTATACGATTTTATTTTGACAATCTCCCTGTTTTGTTTTGAGTAAGTAAACTGAGCACACAGATAGAACATATCCTGCGAATGGTCTATGTTCATAATTGAAAGATCATTACAGACTGTATAAGTTAACCCATAAAAAACATCTGCACCTAAATGCAATATGGCACTTTCTAGTGACTCGTTAAACATCTGGAAGAGCGCAAAAATAAAATGGTAAACTCATATTTTAATTGTTTTTTTGTGAGTTGATATAAATGTAACAGTTTTTTTTTTTTAAATGTCCATATTGTCTCATATCGATCGTTTGCCCCTGAATCGAACCAAAACAAAGTCATGCTGCAGCACTTGTGATATCTGCAAATATTGTATAATTGTCCAATGAATCAATCTAATATTGTGTGGTGATGCAATTTACAACCCAGGTAGCATTACGTTGGGGATCCCAGGTTTGTGAGAACTTCACTAAATCAAATGCTAAAGTTAGCCCAGCTTTTTTTTTTCAAACTTTTTAATGATCCATACCTGCACTGTGCTTTGTCTCTGCTGCTCTGCACCCTACCTCACTGTGAGTGGAGTTCTTATCAACTGAAGGCAGCTTAAAGGCAGACTTTATGGCAGAGCTGTTGAATTGGATCACATTAGCTTGTATACTGTACACTCGTGCTTCTGAAAGGCACTGTTGTGTATTTCCTAACTAATTGTACAGTTTGATTGGATCATTGATATTTCAGACATCAACACTGTCTGTTGTTTTGGTCTTCTCACGCTGTCAGGAGCGTCATAGCGTCTGGTTACACATGTCCATGGCACTGCCAAGGCAATCAGAGTGTGTTTCGCTGTCTGTGTGTGTGGGCAAAGTTTCCTCCCACAGCACAGTTCTGAGCAGTGAGCAACTCCATAGCTGCAGCCCAGCCAGGCCCATAAAAGCAGGTCTTATGCTGTAATTAAAATATATAGTAAAGATAGAAATAGATCTGGTTTGAGTGATGCTCCCGCACATGCTCACATGCATACTCATAGACGCTGTAGTGTGTCTGTCTGCAGTGTTGTGGACGGGTTTGAGCAGTATAATGATGGCTCTGGTGGTGGTCACTGGAATAAGGCTGACACTGCACACACACACTCACTTTCATGTGTTTAACCCTTCATGTCAGTCGTACCACCATGTCCTGGCGCTTTAGTGTTGTACAGTAGAGGAGGCTGGTTGTGTGACTCATTCGCAGCAAAATATTGGAACTTCAGTGCAAAAACCATTTGTCAGTGTATGTTTTGCTGTTTGTGTATTGAGCCTCAGTGCTCCGCTATCCTCCTCATGCTGACTCACCCAGAGCCAAAAGCCGAAGTAAGACACACACTGGGAAATCGCTCACTTATGTTTACCTGCAAATCTAAACTCCTGCTCCCAGGTGATGAAGACGTACCACATGTACAACACTGACAGCATCAACGCAGAGTCCA
Source organism: Centropristis striata (assembly GCF_030273125.1). NCBI lineage: Eukaryota > Metazoa > Chordata > Actinopteri > Perciformes > Serranidae > Centropristis > Centropristis striata. The sequence continues at coordinate 11,543,326 of NC_081519.1, read as the reverse complement.
AGCTGAAGGATGCGGAGAAGCAGGAGGAGAAGCAGATGGGGCGATCCGGTCGACAAGATGACCGACAGACGCCGCGTTCCCCTGATACTTTGGCCGCCATCAAGACCGACGAGAAGCCCGTCCGGCGCTCCAGTGTCAAGAAAATCGAGAAGATGAAGGAGAAGGTGAGTGGGGCTGGGGGAGGGGGAGGGGGAGGGGGAGGGCGGGCAACGACTGGTGAGAGGAAAGCTGTTTCAGCGTGCCCCACCTGTTGTCACCCTGACTTACGATGTGTGTCTCATGAATGATTTATGAGTGCACGACTGGCTTATTGCTGACCTTGTCTCCTCCAGCTGGGGCCTGTCACAGCAACATGGTTCTCCACTTCTTATTATCCATAATCAATACTGAGGTGTTTCACTCTAACACCTATTATCTCTCTCTCTTCCTTCCCTCTCTCTACCTGTCATTACAATTCGTTCTCTATTTCCTGATTTCTTTTTTCACTCCTTTACAATAACTCTCCCTTTTCTCTCTCTCGCTCTCTCTCGCTCTCGCTCTCGCTCTCTCTCTCTCTCTCTCTCTCTCTCTGTCTCTCTCTCTCTCTCTCTCTCTCTCTTATCAGAGACAAGCTAAGTACACAGAAAACAAGCTGAAGGCCATCAAGGCCAGGAATGAATACCTGCTCGCTCTTGAGGCCACCAACAGCTGCGTCTTCAAATATTACATCCACGACCTCTCTGACATCATTGACGTGAGTATAAACACACCTTGTGACTCCATGGTAGCAGATAACATTTGCAGACATGATGTGTGCGTATATGTGTGTATGAGTGTGTCCCAGTGTTGCTGTACTGTAGCCTGCAGTGGCCCCTCAGTCGGTCTCTTCACATTAGCTTCAGTTCTCCTAATGAAGGCTGTAGACTGGTCCCCCTCTGTGTGGTTTCTCCTCTTTGTCTCTTTGCTTCCCAGCACTCATATCAAAGGGTGTTGTACATGTCTTTGTTTGCACACCATGCCGTGTGTTCTAATTTTTTTTTTTTTTTTTTGTGCTGACAGTGCTGTGACCTAGGCTACCATGCCAGCCTGCACCGCGCCCTGAGGACCTACCTGTCTGCAGAACAGAACGTCGAGACGTCCAAACACTCGGGCCTGGAGACACTGGAGGGCGCTGCAGAGAGTCTGGAGGCCAACGGGGACAAACAGAAACTGATGGAGACCTACAACAACGTCTTCTGCCCTCCAGCTCGTTTTGACTTCCAGTCCCACATGGGAGACACGGTACAGTTCTCGTGCTCGAGTCGTTCTTATTAGTCAAGCTTAGTGCTCCGATCAGACACAGCGATTATTGCAGGTTGCAAAACGCAAGGTGCAATCCACTGCCTTTTCTGTTGAAACCTATAATTTAAGAAAAGAGCAGCTTGTTGCCTCTCTTTTTAAAAAAAAGTGTTGCTAGGCAACCACCAAAATCACCTGTCCTTAGCATAATTGTAATTATGCTGTCTCAAGTACCGAACTCATGTTCCTATTGGCATGCTGTTTTCTGTTCAGATCATAGTGATATTGGTAGGTAAAGTTGTATAGATCCCTTATCAAAACACGTCACTCTAGCGTCACACACTATTACACATGCATGTCAGTTGCAGAAGGAATCAGAAGTCGGCTTAAATACACAACAAAACTAAAAACCTAAAAGGTACGAATAAAAGTCTTAGTCATCTTTATACGTATGCATTACATTATTATTTTATACATCTACATATACACCTATACTTGCCTATCCCCGAGTGACAATTTGTGATAATATCGAGACAGCATTTCAACAGTAAAATCAAGAAAAAGTCCCCTGAGAAATTTGTCTTTATTGCTAGCCAGTTTTCTTTGCAATCACGATTTTATACAAATAATTGATCTATAGCTCTGGATATCCAACCACCGCTGGTTTGTCCTCCATGAGTGTTGTCTCCACTACAGAAACAAAAACAACCGATTGGACAAAGAGAAAAAGACACAGATGACATTGGGCGCTTTTCTGTTCTTAGTTCAGGGCTCTCCTGCAAAAACACAATGCAAATAATGTGAAAAATAAAAATGCTAGGTGCTCAGCAAGAAAAAAGCCTCACTCTCATTAGAATAATTACAAAAAGCTGCCCTAAGCTGCTAAAAACAATCTGTCTGATCGGGGTTTGCCCAATGGGAAAGTTGTTTTTGTGATGCTGTTATCTCAAATTGTTAATGTCACACTTTCCACTGTGTTCTGTGTTCTGTGTGTGTGTGTGTGTGTGTGGGTGTGTAGATGGGAGTGGTGTGTGCACAGCAGCCGCTGGAAAGCGAGCTGCTCCAGAGGTGTCAGCAGCTGCAGTCCCGCCTCTCCACACTCAAGATTGAGAATGAAGAGGTCAGACATCTTTCTGTTTTCTCTCATATTTTGAATTAATCTTTTACCCCTTGTAGCTGTGTGTTAATCACAGTTTTCGCTTTACATATTTTCTTCTCTTCCTCTCCGCCCATCAGGTGAAGAAAACCATGGAGGCCACTCTGTCCACCATCCAAGACATGGTGACAGTGGAGGACTACGACGTCTCCGAGTGCTTCCATCACAGCAACAGCATGGAGTCGGTCAAGTCCACTTTCAGCGAATCTTATCTCAGTAAGCCCAGCCTGGCCAAACGAAGGGCCAACCAGCAGGAGACGGAGCAGTTTTACTTCACGGTCAGGGCTGGTTACGGTTAACAATGATTTGTGAGGAGCATTAGTGGAGTTATATACCAGCATTGTCTGCATCATTGTGACCCCAGTGTGTGTGTGTGTGTGTGTGCGTGTGTGTGTGTGTGTGTGTGTGTTGTAGAAGCTGAAGGAGTTTCTGGAAGGCAGGAACCTGATTACCAAGCTGGAGGCAAAGCATGACCTCATCGACAAGACCCTGGGAGAGAGTGAGTGGGACGGTCATAGCGTCCTTCGTATCTTTCAAACGTTGTCCTTGTCTCCCGTCTCTGTAAGTGTGTGTGTGAGTGTGTATACGCACTGGGAGACCCCCCAGTAGGAGGAAGATAGATTCAGGAAAAGGTCTAGTGCCCCAAGGCGGAGATGGGAACAGATCAGAGGGAGATGAGTGGTTTAGTGGGACACATCAGGACACATGCAGGGCAGCAGAGTGGATTTAATATATCTAATAATCACACGCTGTCTGTGTGTGTGTGTGTGTGTCTGTGTGTGTGTGTGTGTGAGAGAGTGAGTGGAGGGCTAGGTCACAGGGACAGTGACCATATGTGGATGCAGCTGTGCGTTTAAGTGTGAGAAGGGGGGGTTCCTCAGGGTCGAATGCATTTCCACAACCTTACAGGAAAACCTATGTGTGTACAGCTTCAGTGGGAAGTTTGTTTTTCCTGTTTCTGTCCATCTGAAGCCATTTCCTCCTCATGTGTCCTGCCTCTACTATAACTATCTCTCTCTTCCCCCCTCCCCCTCTTCCTGTTTCTCTCTCCTTTAGGTCAGAAGACTGACTGTTGCCTTGCCAGGTAGGTGTGGTGAAGGAAGGAAATGCACACACACACACACACACACACACACACGCTCACATATACCATAGCAGCATTTAAGCTTAATTTCTTGGCAGCCAGGGGTATTATTTTCCCTCTCACTGTTTATAGATATTTTCAACACATGTGCATATGTGTCTGTGTATACAAATAGAGCGTTACCAGAGTTGTGTGAGTATAAATAGACTTTCTCTGGAGACATAATGACAAAGTGCCGTTTCTTTCTTTCTCTCTCTCTCTCTCTCTCTCTCTTTCTGTGTAGTGGACGGAGAAACTCGGCGGTACGGAAGCAGGTAATTATCTGTCATAAGTGTCTTTGTTTCTGAGTGGATGTCAGCTTCTCAGTTCAAGCCACTGGAGCTTTGTTTTTAACTTGAGCCACATGTTTTCTCCCAGTATCCTCCCCCGCAGGGTGTACGGGCACCTACAGTTTGACAGCACTTTGATTATCATCGCAAAACTCATTAATATACCCAATACATAAATGTATACATGTGTATGGTTACAGTTGAATCTGTACTGTCATGCAATTTGAAAATACACATCAGTGATCAAAAGGAAGTGCTCCACTGGGGAAGCTCATGTTTGGGGCTCCCCCTTGTGGATATCTTGTGTTTTGGCCACCAGCTCTGACTTAAAAGAGAAATCAATTTATTATTTATTTCAAATAATAGTCAGGTTTTAAACATATTAAAACCACAGTGGGATTCACAGAACAATGGGCACATATATTGTCCAAAATTCCTGTCCAAAGCCTTACCTCACAGAGATTTCTGGAAACCCCAAACAAACAAAGGGAAAAGGAAAAAGCGCCGTATCCTAGCAACAGCTGGGTACTGCTCCCACCCCCCCAACTCATAAATGTGTGCATGGATGCATGTGCGTGTGCAGACGTGTGTGCGGAAATCCTCCTGACAAGATGTGCGCTGTGTTTTTCTTCCACACCGGTCTCCTGTCTTGTGTCCCTGTATCGGGAGTGATTCCTCTCTCCCTCTCTGATTTTAGGAGTCTGGTGAGGCCATTCCTCTGATGGTCGAGAGCTGCATCCGCTTCATCAGTCGCCATGGTGAGTGAAATTCTCCAGTGAAGTGATAGGTTTAGCATCAGATTTTCCTGTGCACTGATTGGTTGCGTTGTTGAGTCAAGTGTGATTGGTTCTGGATCAAATGAAACTGGGGATTTAACTAGAACAACTTAGCTTGAAAGCTTAAAAAAAAAGCAAGATCTCCAGAAGTATAAAATCCTGAGAATGAACAAAGGGGCTTGATTTAAACATGATGTGTGTTTATGTCTGTGCAGGACTGCAGCATGAAGGCATCTTCAGAGTGTCAGGCTCTCAGGTGGAAGTCAACGACATCAAGAATGCCTTTGAGAGAGGTAAGACTATCACCCAGCAGGAAACCTGAGTTTTTAAACAAACTTTTTCAATTGTTTTCTTTCTGACGCTCCTGATGGGAAATTCACCGACATCACTACAGTTTACACACAGTGATGGACAGGGAACAGCTGTGGGTGCAGCCTGTGTGTACTGTCATGTATTTAGTATTTGTATGTCATCCAATAAACCAAGATGCAGCCTTTCGAGTTGGTGCGAAGGACAATTTTGCAAATACGCATTTCTTTTCTCTCTGTGTCCTTGTCCTGATGAAGGTGAGGACCCGCTAGCAGGGGACCAGAATGACCACGACATGGACTCCATCGCTGGTGTGCTGAAGCTCTACTTTAGAGGCCTGGACCACGCCCTCTTCCCTAAGGAAGTCTTCCATGACCTCATATCCTGTGTCTGTAAGTCTCTCATCGTTTCGTCTGTTTGTGTGAGTGTGTATTTATGTGCTTGATTGTGTGAGTAATCCCCCGGGTGTCGTGGCTTCTGTTATTTTCCAGCGATGGAGAGCCTCCAGGAGCGGGCAGTCCACATTAAGAAAGTTCTGCAGTCTCTGCCAAGCAAAACTCTCATCATTATGAGATATCTGTTTGCCTTCCTCAACCAGTGAGTAACAGGATACACACACACACACACACACACACACACACAAACACATACTCACACACAAGCACAATCCAAGACACTAAAGTTAACCAGCGGGAGAAATAAGCCATTTGTAGTTGTTATGTCAATAAAATAGGTAGTTTTTGGAATAAGGCAGATTTTTGTTCTAGGTTAGTAGTTATTACTGTAATGTTAAGTTATATATTGTGAAGTTAAGTTATATATTGAAACCAGAAAACAGTAAATAATCAATCGTCATTATCTGAACTTAATGTATTGGACGATCATTTACCATGCACCTTTAAATCCCACAAACAATTAATTTCACTTTCACTTTTCACTTCATTAGGTTTGCAAAAAATACAGCACATAAAGAGCACTAAATGGTCTCAACTGAGCACCCTACATATATAAACTTCTGGCTACTGTAACTCTGACACTAACCACTGAGAACAAACTGCATAATTGGAGGTGACAGGCCTACTCTGAGACTTTTTCAATAAATGCTAATATGTGTCACAAGATGCCACCCTCAAAGTCAATCACCATAAACTGCAAACTAAAGCAACCATCACTTGTATTTGTCATATCAACAAGACAGTTCTCCTCTGACCTGCAAGCATTTCACTCAACAGTTTATAAATACCACAGTGAGGTTAAGACCTTCAGTTGGCCTTCTCACATCCAATCTAAACATCCTTTAACCTTTCAGTGGGAAGTCAAGTACAGACCCCCAAAGTCCAAAGAACATTTCTGCCTCTTCGTTACTCTAGGGGAGAATGATTAAATTCTCCACTTCAAGTTTATTTGTATTTCCCAATATTAAATACAGAATCTCAATTGGCTCACAACACCCAGGAAGCCAAGCTCTTTAAACAGACGAGGACAGACTGCACCATAAAGCTCTGGGCGATGAGGGAAACTTTGCTTAATGGCAGCTAATACAGCTCATTCAAAGTTTGTTGTCTGGGCAATAAGAAGCAATAGGAGGGCTTGTGTCAAAGTAAATAGTACAGGTGCATATCAATAAATTAGAATATCATACAAAAGTTTATTTATGTCAGTAATTCAATTCAAAAAGTGGAAATAGCACATCATATAGATCCATTACACACACAACGAAACATTTCATGTCTTAATTCATTTAATTTCTTCTAATTATAATGATTATGGCTTACATTTAATGAAGACCTAAAATTCAGTATCTCAAAAAAAATTAATATTACAAAAGACCAGTTTTAAAAAGTATGTTTAATATAAATATGTTGGCCTCTGAAAAGTATGTCCATCTATATACACTCAATACTTGGTTGGGGCTATTTGACTTGAACTACTGGAAATGGACTGTTATATGATATTCTAATGTATTGAGATGCACCTGTAGTTTATACCAAATATAACTTCACAAAAAGTGTACTTTGTTTGATTCAGTATTGGTTGATATATGGTTTTCCCAGTACACACTAGAGATTGATCATAGAGACACACATTCCACGCTGTCCAATCCATCCCTTAAAAACCCTAACGGAGCCTTTGACTAACTGGAGGTAGCAAAAGGGAGTAACAGACAAAAAGAAAGGGACGTGGGAGACATGTAATGTGAGACTCCTGGGTAAATCAAGTGGAGACAGAAGGGGAGCTTCTACTTTTACTTAAGTGATTTACGGTCACCGTGATGCTCCTGCTTCTTCTCACACGCACACATCATCAGAGCCTCCGTCACCACGGTGCACAAATGAAGTGATGCTGGCTTGTTTTACTGTTGGACTGAATGGATCCAGCACACAAAGATATGCAGTCGAGGGATGTAGATGTAAATGATGTGTCATGGTTGTTTGTGTGCATAGTCAATTGTATATATATTTAAGAAGTAAGGATGAGGTAATACCTTCTTAACAATTCTGCTTTCCCTTCCGCGCAGCCTGTCCCAGTACAGCGAGGACAACATGATGGACCCCTACAACCTGGCCATCTGCTTCGGCCCCACCCTGATGTCTGTCCCCGAAGGCCACGACCAGGTCTCTTGCCAGGCCCATGTCAACGAGCTCATTAAAACTATCATCATCCATCATGACACCATCTTCCCCGGACTGCAGGACCTGCAGGGCCCCATCTACATCATCCCTGGAGCTGGAGATGACTTCTGGTGAGGGGGCCAGAGTGTGTGTGTGTGAGGGGAGTCTGATAAGTCATGCAGGGCAGGAACTTGAACCACTCAGGCGAGTTGGACAGCAGGGAATGTCTTGTCCGGTTGTTATCCAACTAAGAGGGGACTTGGAGATGATGAGGAGGCCAGAAAGAGAGGGGGGGGCAGGCGGTTGATTTAGGGGCTGCTGTGGAGTGATGGGGGGCTCAGCCTGTCTGCTCCACTCGGGGCCAGGGGGCCACGAGGATCAGCTTACCCTCCATCACACAGGAGATTAAAGTACCGCCTGACCACATCGGCCTGACAGAGCACAGCATGTACACACTCACACACACCACAATGCATACAAGGGTCAATTTTACTGTAATGACAAGCTTCAGCAGCAGTTATTATGATTGCTGCCAGTCAGTGCAGTTGTTTAGACTATTAGTCACGCTGGAGTCTCAACTGTAGAAAGTGTAGACAGAAAATATTATCACCCTGGCATGGATGGGCTTTGTTGTAGCATAGCTACCATTTAGGTCATGTGATCGATAGTGTACTGTTACTGGGAATTTTGAATTTTTTCTACTTTAACAATCACAACATAACATATAGTAGGTATTTAATTGGTTGTTGTTCTCAGACATGGAGAATCAGTTTAGCAGAATTGTATCACTTTAAAAGGATTGTTCATTCATGTGAGGTTGTATGAGGCTCTTATCCACAGTCAGTGTAGCAGGTAGGAGTACCATCACCGTTGTGGATGAGGGCAGCAGCAACACTTATCTCAGCCTCCTTTTAACGAAGGCCCCACAAGCCCAGAATATTTTCACCACTTTACCTTGCAGTCAGACAATCCTTTTTTGACGGGAAACTGTCTTCAAAGTCACCAGCCTCCTTTGACGGAAACAACAATTTTACCCCACTGAACATGGGAGTTTCTGCTCCACTGCTGCCTCAATCAACACAATAAAACAAATAAACTAACTTATCACGGCAGCAGTAAACCAGAAACTCCCATGCTAGGTAAAACTAAATTTTATTTTCAAAAGAGTTTGGTGGCTGTCCACAGCAGTACACATTGCTTAGCATCTGTGCCCCTTACTCCTGCCTGCTTTTCCAAACTGTGGGCTGATGTACTATAGGTAATACACTGACATCCTTACTACTACCTCAAACAATTCCACTTAAAAAACTATCCCTTTAAACCAACAAGGCAAATTAATAAGTTTCTACCTGAAACCTTCAGCATTTCCCCGCCAGGATTTTATTCCTGGCAGTGTACAGTTAACTGCACACATAAAGAAATGAGCCAAAACCACATTAAATTATGTGTATTTATAATTCTATGTTTCTGGCACTGTAGAGGATATTTGGGAGTCAAATGAATAGAAAACGTAATTGAACAATTTATTGTTTTCAAGTTTGTTTGTTTTTATAATTCAAAGAAATTTCTTTTTGGTGTCTGGTCAGTTTTCTCAGTGGAGTGAGTTGGAGTCACGTGGCCCTGTATGCACCTCAATTCATCTCCAGGTCTCTTTAGACGTAAAATCTAGACATTTTGAACATAATGCGCATTTGAAGGAGTGTAGAGGTTTGTAACAGGGTAATAATGTTGATGCTTCGCAGTGGTGTGGTGCATACAGCATGAGCTTATGTGCTTTAAAAAGAGGAATATGAGGTCAGGCTGTGAGTCATCAGCACATGTTGTCAGTCTGAGACTTTTGTGTCCTCTAACCTCATCTGCTCTCTTCTGTGTCCACCTCAGTGACAGTCCACACTGTGAGCCCCCCCTTGTGGAGGAGCCGGCGCCTGACACCGTCTCTGTGATCCATAACAGCGAAGATGGTGCATAACAAACACACACACACACACACACACACACACACACATACACATACACTACTGGTCAAAAGTTTTAGAACACACCAACTTTTCCAGAATTTAATTGAAAATTATGCAGTTTAATGTCTCACTGTACTCTGAAATTAATGCACATTTGCAACATTTAAAATTCTTCATTGAGCATGATAGTGTTTTGAAAGTAAAAAAAAATTCAAAATCACATTTTATGTTGGACTAAAGGACTAAAAAAAGACACCAAATGACCAAAAAAAGACACAAAATGACAAAAAAAAGACACCAAAAGACACAAAATGACTAAAAAAAGACACAAAATGACCATAAAAGACACAAAATGACGTACAAAGACATGAAAAGAAGTAAAAAATGGACAAAATAGCCCAAGACTCCATAGAGTTAAGTTGTTAACCCATTTCTTGTTCCCTGAAAAAGGCCTACTTGTATAATTCTGAAATGTACATTATTTTTCAGTTTTGGTTAAGCTTACCTTTTTTATTTACCTCTGGCAGTTCACCACTTACCTTTGTACCCTTTCAAGCTGTTCATTTGACTTAAACTGCTTGAATTTCAATAAAAAACTGGAAAAATTGGGGTGTTCTAAAACTTTTGACCGGTAGTGTATGTATGCCATTTATTTTATATATTGTAGTGTAATGAAGTCAGTTTGCTCTTGCCACCAGTTTATTAAATCTCATCCTGCTTTTCTCACCAGTTACTAAGGCTTTAACCATTTAAAACAGCTCACATCTTTCTCCCAGTAACATGTTTATTATGCTGCTTTGTTAATGCTCAGCAATTTTAACATTTGTGCAGTCACCAAACACAGCTGCACTAACCTGCTCTGCACTAATCTGCTTCCTCTCTCTTCCACCTCTGTTTCCTCTTTCATTTGTTGCTGCCCCCTGCTTCTCCGTCACGTCCCGTGTCTGTCCACCCTCCTCTGAATCTCAGGCTCATTGGCTGTTTCAGAGTCAGACGCGTTCGAAGCCATCGCTCGGTTCGACTACTCCGGTCGGACTAGCCGGGAGCTCTCATTCAAGAAGGGAGCGTCTCTGCTTCTGTACCAGCGAGCCTCTGACGACTGGTGGGAGGGACGGCATAATGGAGTGGATGGACTGGTGCCACACCAGTACATTGTGGTCCAAGACACGTAAGATGTGTTCAAGTTGCTAGTCTGTATGGAAAATATCTGATTAAGAGAATGGAAATTTTTATTATACTTAGGCCTGTCACCATAACACTTTTTTTAAGACAATGTTTTTTCCCAGAAACTATCATGATAAACGAAAGTATCGTTGATGTCATTTTAGGACCTTTTTATGCCACTGATATAATGAAATTAGAGCATAATAATCCAAGTACAATTACAAACAGCAATTATTTTTTAAATCTATTAAACATTGGAGTTCAATTGTGGAAAATAAATATCCAGGTCAGAGCTGCACTTTTAAACATTATTAAAAAACTATTTATTCTCCCTGGTGTTCAGTCCCAGCTAGGCAAGAATCCTTGGCTTTTTTTTTTTTTTACTTTTTATTCTTTTATGTCCTTTTTTAACTGTAACTCTGTTTGAAGATTTTTATTACTATTTGATGGTTTTCATTGTTTTTATTTATTACTATAATGTGTGTATGATTTTAATTGTATTTTAATAACTGTACAGCACGTTGGGGTTTTTTAATGTGCTCTATAAATAAACTTTGACTTGACTTTGAATTGAATATTAAAATATCCTAGATAAATAAAACATAAATAATTAAACTACAATCAAAACAAATAAAATAGACTGTCAGGCTCAGTTAACAAAAAAAAGCACTGTGATAACATTTTTTAATTATACATATAAACAGCTGGAATTGCTGCTTGGGAAATATAGGGGTTTTTTTTCGGCAATTCGTACTGCCTGTCAAACATTTCCACAGTACTTTAAACAAAACACAAAAAATTATGCAAACGACGATACATCGAATCCAGAAAAAACTATCATGTCCATTTTATATATTGAACAATAAGTTGATATAGAACTTATCGTGAAAAGCCTAATTACTCTGATCATGATATGCCTCTGTTGTAGACTTTTGGGAATTGTAAACTCGAAACAAAAAAGCAAACAGCCTTTTACAGAAAAACATCAAGAGAAATTACACTTGTACTTTAACCTGACCTAAAGTAAACACACAAAGTATTCCACTGGAAATCCCCGTAGCTAAGGAAGTTAAGGAAGTCATGATGCGTAGTAAACTGCATATCATAGCAGCTCAACTTCCTTGTGAGTGTGAGGATTCTTAATACATTTGTGGCTCCAGGGAGTTAGAGGGGAATACTTTCTGTGACTGCAGTAAAAATCTACAAAGACAAGCGTGTGAAGCTCATGCTTATTGTTTTCTTGTCCACATTTCCCAAAACACAGAGGTGGTGAGTAAAAAGTTATCTAGATCAGTAATCGACAAGATAAGAATGTGAAGAATTTCCCTCTGCCGTCACTTTTCTTTGTAGTTTGGGGAAAAAAAGTTTGTTTGGATAAGTGTTTATTACTCACATACAGTTTGCATCATTTCTTGTGCTTCGTTAAGTCACTCCACTGTGGCCTGTTTGTAAATGAGTCAACAGCACAACAGTTGATTAGAAGCAAAGTAGCCCTCAAGTGTCCCTTTGTGTTTCAGAAGTAATGAGTCAGTGACAGAGACAGTTCCCCCTCTGTTATCTTGGTGAGAGCACAGCTTACAAAAGACCCGCTTGATTGTTTCAGGACTGACGGGGGCAGGGGAAGTCCGAAGCCTGATGTGGACAGCAGGGACCTGCTGGAGGAGAGAGTGTCGACTCGAGGCAGCGCTGCCTCTCCTACTGGAGCTCACGTGGCTGACATCTACCTGGCCAACCTGAACAAGTGGGCAACTTTTTAGCTTTTAGCTGATATGAAATGAATTGTACGGAAATCAACTTGGGGCCAAAAAATGCAAAAGAGTAAAAAAAAACAAATCATAAACAGGAAAGAAGAATAGTTCTGTTTTTTTCCCCTTATGATTTTAGTTTTCTGTTGTTTTCAGACTTTTTTGCCCTGAGTTGGTGAACCCTTGAACACTAACACACTTCACGTGTGTTTTTTTCTTGTTCTGCTTAACTATCATGTTTTTAAGGTGTCAGCACTGCTACTTAACTGTGTGCCTGGAATGTTTTTGTTTTTATTTAAGTGATGGACAGTTTTAAATATGTATTACTGTCTTTTAATGCACTGTTTGGAGCTGGGGAGACGCAGTATTTTGTTTCTTCTGTGTATGAAAATACGAAATGAAATGCATCACAACAACACAGCAAGTGATAGAAAAATATAAGTAAAACACTTGTCCCACTCAGGTTAAGAAAACGTCCGGAGTCCGGGAGCATCCGAAGAGCGTTCCGGAGCTCAGAGAGCGACAGTACGAGTCCAGGAGCTAGCGGAGGGGGAGGGGGAGGAGGAGGAGGAGGGGGAGGAGGAGGGGTGAGAACCGCTTCTCTTCCTGTTGGCAGCGCTCTGGTGAAAGAGACTGGAGACAAACGACCCGTCAGCGCTCACAGCATCCTCAACTCAGTCACTCGCCACTCCTCTCTCAAGACCAAGGTACTGTAACATCTATTTATTAAAAATAAATAAATAATAATATCATTAATTCAGTGAGTAGACCACTTTTAGTTTTGACTTGCAGCTCTATAGGCCACTTTATCTGCACTTTTTTGCACTCTGCAGAGAGTTTCTCTGTAGTTGGTTTAGTTTAGCCCCACCCCCTATCATGAACTGCTTCTCCTGCACATTTGTGGTAGCAGCTATTGAGAATTTGCACTTGTGTTTAGTTTAGCGGGCATTTAATTGAGGGGTTTGAACATTTCAGGTGGAGAGCCCACAGTTACGCAAGACAACTTCAGCAGGGCGCTCTAAGAGCTTCAGCAACCACAGACCACTGGACCCTGAGGTCATAGCCCAGGTGGAGCACAGCTCACAGGTACAACTGCAGATCACTTCCTTCCCGTCTGCTACTTTTGGATATTTGTATGCACAAGGTCATATTTTTTCTGTCTACCTCTGGTGTTGCAGGACATTGAGGCTGCGATGAGCTCTGCACTGACTGAGCTCAGTAAGCTGGAGAGACAGAGCACCTCTAAACACACACACACCCCAGACGTGGTCCTGGACACACTGGAGCAGCTGAAAGGTGTGGGTGGTGGTGGAGGAGGAGGAGGAGGAGCCTCGGAGCCCTCCAGTCCACTCCACTCCCGTCTGTTACGGGACAGCGAGGGGGGCTCCTCGCATGGCCACCCACTTCAGCGCAGCGCCTCCTCCGCCAGCGACGTGCCCTCCTCCTTCCGCCCAGCCAAGAGCCAGCCGCGGAGCCCCCTGCCCTCTGCCACGTCGCCCTGTCTCTCCTCTTCCTCTCTCTCCTCATCCGTACCTTCCTTTAGAGAGCTGCGCCCCCCAGCAACAAGGCCGAAGCCGGTGGTGTTCCCAAAGAGCGGAGCTGGCAGTCCAGCCATGGGTTCCCCGACTTCTACTGTGCCCCCTACACCTCCTCCTCCACTTACAGGCCACACACACTCTCTCCCTCACACCCCGCCTCCTCCACCTCCACCCCAATCTAACGACAAATCCTGCCCGGCTTAGGACTTCTCAATCTGACCCACAATGCTGATCCTTACAGACTCTCATTCTTACAGCTCTTCTACCAGGTGCAGAACGCACTTCAAGACCTAACCCACTACTCACGTGTAGCATTCACTTCTCGGTGTCCAGGCCAGTTCTTAAGACGCCGTGTTCCCTTTAGAGCTTTTTCAGCCCTCTCCTGGCAGCTCTGCTTACTACAGGTCAACTATCAGAGGGCGTAGATTAGTGAAAACCCTTCAAAGATTTTTTTTTGCCACCGCAGAGATCCCAGGCATCACTGGATTTTTAAAAAATGTCTTTTTACAAGGGAACAGGACTCAGGATGGACACCTGAAGACCTACAGCTTACATACACTAGTTTGTGATGTTTGAAATTGTGTTTGAGTGGGCGTGCAGGAGTGTTACTTGCCTTTTACACACAGATCTAAGTGAGGAACAAAAAGCACTGTTTGATTTTTGTATAGTAGACATGACAGTTTTTCTTTTCTTTTTAATGACCCATGACTAGCGGACTGGAAGGGAGTGTTTGATTCCTAAGAATAGACTGTGAAATGCTAAGCTCTCACTCTGTGTGAAATGAAACACACTGACTTGCTGCTTCAGAAGTGGAAGACTGGCAGATAAAGGTGGACTTGATGAAAGATGACGATGAAAAGAAAGAAAACTGGGCCAAATATCAGTGTAAGTCATGTGATCGAGAGCTTTATTTTATCTCTTCCTCCAGTGTTTGATATGTTGGTGATTTTTTTTTTTTTATTATTACTGTTCAGTACCACAACAGGAGCATAGCAGGAACAGTGTTCTCCAAAAGCGAACATGGCCCACAGTAATTCTAAATACACATACAGCAATACAGCTGGTAGTTTGAGGCATTATGCTGCTTCTCTCCTGCAGCTCTTTTATGTGTGTAGGGGACCACTGAAACCCAACATTTTTATAGGCAATGTTGGACTGTACACATACACACACATTCTCTCCAGATGTGTGTGTGGTGGTGTTTTGTGGCAGCTAAACGCCTTTCAGGTTTTCCTTGCATGCTGGGGCCATAGACAGCAGCCACTATGACGCGCTGGCTGATTGCATCAGTTTATATATCTGCAGGCCACAGGACAACTTCAAACAGTTACAGCTTGCTCCTTTAACTATATACTTCAGACTTAACAGTAAAAAGGGTTATATTATTCTAATGGTGTGTATGTATGTTAATAATCATGATGATAACTGGAAGCATGGAGCTGAGGATCCTCTTGAGTGTGTTTAGATAGAAGCACAACCAACCACCTCATCCAATGCGTTCTTAAGCAAGTTTGCTTTTTCTTGTTACTTTATGTTTCCAGTTGTTAATTAATGCTCAGAATCTGTAATGGTAAAATATTGAACTGTGTAGCTGTCTGGGTGTGTGCATGTGTGTGTGCGTGCCTGTGTGAGCATGCGTGGATGTAGAGTATGTAAGCACCTCAACCCCACCCCTTGCCCACCCATCATAAAGGGATGCCACCCAACAGCAACTGGGTGGAGACACACAGAAAAAAAAACACTTCTCCCATGTTCTGGAGTACCAGCAGCCTTAGTGAATAAATATGCACTGAGTGACCAGATAAAAAGCCTGCAGGTGCAGGCATGATTTGTTGTCCTGTCTTCAGTCTGCTTTAAAGTTGTTGTTTGTGTTTTTTTAGAGGGGTTGTATGAGGTTCTTATCCATAATGTATTACGTGCAGTGGATGGCGCTGGGCACACCTGCATTTTGGAGAAGCAGACAGGAGTACCAGCACAGAAGCTCAGCAATGTACTAAGCTGGCGAGGGCAGTAGCAAAATGTATTTAGCCAGTTTAAATATATGCTATATTTAGAATGATTTCAAAGCTTTACCTTGCAGTCAGATAGCTCTTTCTGATGGGTAACTCAAGCCGTTATCTGTGCTCTCTCCAGAGCCACCAGACTCCATTATCAAAAACCGCAATTTTACCTCACAGAACACAGGAGTTGCTGCTCTACAGCTGCCTCAATAGTTTAGTTTGCTTGTGTAATTGTTTGACTTTGGTGTTTTATCTCAGATTCACCAAAGTCGAACAATAACAAAACAAACCAACTTATCAAGGCAGCGATAGATCAGCAACTCCTGTGTCCCATGAAGTAAAACAATTGTTTTGGCCAATGAAGTCTGGTGGCTTTGAAGACAGCATAGATGGATATAACAGCTTTAATTCCTCATTGAAAAGGCATGTCTGATGGCAAGGTAAAGTAGTGAAAATATTCTTAATGTAGCGTACACTGATATTGATAGTCACTGCTGCCCCTGCCCTCGACAGTGCATTGCGTAGCTTTTGATGGTACTCCTGTCTGCTTGTCCAAACTTGACCGACCACCATCAAACTGTCGGCAATACACTCACTAAGGACCGCATGAAATCCTCCTTAAATAAGTCCAAACTATCCCTTTAAGTAGAAAAAGGACCAGAAAACCCAAATCAGAAGATTAAAAAAAAGTATTTTTATTATATTATTTGCTAGAACGTTACTTTGCAGAATAAGAGCTGATGATGAATTAAGGAATATGTGAACAATTTTGCAAACACTGACTTCAAAAGAAGACAAATGCCATTCAAGGTGAACTGAATACTTCCTTTTTTGTTTTATTTCACCTTATTGAAACAGTATTGAACTATTGAGGCGTCCTTATATTCCCCACGCCTTTCCCTTTCTCCCAGAAATACAGCACATGCTGCATTCCTGTATGCTCTCTACCAGGTAATGAATTATACTTGTTATTTTTATCTCTGTATACTGTTCGTGTATACCTGGTGTATTTGTGTTGCTCTTACCTCATCATGACAACTGGAGGGACTGTGACTGTGTGTGTGCACTTGTGGTGAGGATAGAACTCCCCGTATCAACACACACACTCTCACACATACAGATGTGCATGTGGTTGGTTGGTGTGTTTTGTCCTGGCTGTGCCGTTAAGGGGAGCTGGGACCCTCTTCGATCTCAAATCAATCATCGTGCACTTGAACAACTTGGCTTGCGTGTGGACTAACTGTGTGGGGATGATTTGTCAGAATTGAATATTGTTAAATATGCATTTTTGTGTCCATTTGAAAACAGCAGAACTAAAAAAAAGACTGTAATGTCAAATCTATTTATAGTTGTCTCTGTATTACTGGAGAATCCTGTGTTCAGATGTACTTTGTATATACAATGTTGTACATTACAGAGGTACACTCTTTTTTGGTACAATATTGTACAGTAATAGCAATAGTAGTTTAATCAAATAGGCCTTATATAATTCTATGTGTAGTTCTTGTAGTAGATCTGTTTTTTAATAAACATTGCTTGCTATAAAGATTCTTGAATTATTTGAAGTTTGTACTGATTAAAAAATGCACATTTAATCTTAAAAAAAAAACAGCCCTGAAAATATTGTTCAAAATAATGACAGAATACATTGAAATGTGTGTCTGTCCCAAGTAAGTACAGTGAAAATTAAGCATGATGCGGACAAAAAAAAGTGAATCACTAACAGGGATTTCTATGACCCATTGGAAGCAAAACTTTCTTAAACTGTGTAGAAAAGCCACAAAGTAGTGAAGTACTCCAATTGGTAGAAATTAGTTGGAATTAAACTTCCACAAGGTTTGAAGACTAGAAATTTAAAAAGTCAAAAAAAGAGGAAGAAACTCAGATTTTTTGCCCCTGGTAAAGTGTCTTGCTCCAAAAACATTAAATTCTTCATGTCCCATAATGCAACTCAATAGTATCTTTCACCAGACCCTCCTTGTCTCGTAAATGCTCACTTAAAAAAAAACTCTTGTGCTGCATTCACATGCTCGTCATACTTTCCACTTCCATTTGTGGATGGGTGCTACAAAAAATATGTTTTGTATTTTATTCCTCCTTAAACAACCCATTGGTGAGCTGAACATTGTTTTACCTGACTTTATCAGGGTTTATTCTAATAAATAACTAATCTATGTCAATTAGCAATTAATAGTTATAGAAGAATACCTTTTTATAAATTACATGTTATCAGAAAAAAAAAGTAACATGTGAATAGAGGAAACGTCTGCGTAATAAGACGTCAACTCAGCAAGGTGTGTACCAAAATTTGGCCAACTTTCTGAGACATTGTTTCTGACATGAATTTTCCAAGTAGGGAACACATTGTTCCAATTCCAACACCACATGAATGCAGCATAAAACCCAGTCCAAATTGCATCATCTGGGTTATTTTTTGTAGTTTTTTCTTTGGACAGCTCCCACCACAGCCACAGAAGACATTGTATTTGATTTAACATCTTTTTATTTAGAAAAATGGGGAAAGGAGTCACTGGTATCAGATTGGTTGGCCATATCAGCAAATATTTGAGGTAAGTAAGGTATTAAGTAAGGAGAAAAACTTAAATTGGTGCATCCCTACACAATGAATTTAACAACCTTGGAAAAATAGGCAACTACAAATCCCAAGGCCACATCTCCAGTCTGTGTATTTTCTGATTTCCTGCATAAGGTGCACATATACCCACCTTCTGTCTTAAATATTCTTGTCCGTCCAAATCCATTAGTGAAACCAGTCAAACTACTATGGTGATCCATGTGATTCATAACTGGGCTATAAAGCTTTTTTAAATTTTATTTTATTTGAATATCACCCAAATTATTCAGCGTTCATCAAATTATATTTAAGAGGTCAGATTGGTGAATTTTCTCTATCTAGTGCTGAACAGCAGAGAGAAAGATGGACAGCAGTGATCCAGCCACAAACCCTGGATAATGACAGGACTCTACTTCAGGGACATGGGAACACAATCACATCTGCACATTTATAAAGAAGTAAAATAATGGGTTATTTGCAAAAACTTACATCCTTGTTTTTTTTTCTTTCTTCCTAAATCATGCTTGTTGTGTGTGTGTAGGCAAGCCAGATGTTCAAAGTGGTGTTGGGTCGTTTTGATAAGACATCTTTAATAATCACACTCTCATTGAGTCTGTATCTATGTACGTCTGCGTAATAAGACGTCAACTCTGCAAGGTGTGTACCAAAATTTGGCCAACTTTCTGAGTCATTGTTTCTGACATGAATTTTCCAAGTAGCGAACACATTGTTCCAATTCCAACACCACATGAATGCAGCATAAAACCCAGTCCAAATTGCATCATCTGGGTTATTTTTTGTATTTTTTTCTTTGGACAGCTCCCACCACAGCCACAGAAGACATTGTATTTGATTCAACATCTTTATATATTAGAAAAATGAGGCAAGGAGTCACTGGTATCAGATTGGTTGGCCATGTCAGCAAATATTTGAGGTAAGTAAGGTATTGGCAGAGAAAAACTTAAATTGGTGCATCCCTACACAATGAATTTAACAACCTTGGAAAAATAGGCAACTACAAATCCCAAGGCCACATCTCCAGTCTGTGTCTGATTTCCTGCATAAGGTGCACATATACCCACCTTCTGTCTTAAATATTCTTGTCTGTCCAAATCCATTAGTGAAACCAGTCAAACTACTATGGTGATCCATGTGATTCATAACTGGGCTATAAAGCTTTTTAAAATTTTATTTTATTTTAATATCACCCAAATTATTCAGCAGAGAGAAAGATGGACAGCAGTGATTCAGACACAAACCCTGGATAATGACAGGACTCTACTTCAGGGACATGGGGACACAATCACATCTGCACATTTATAAAGAAGTAAAATAATGGGTTATTTGCAAAAACTTACATCCTTGTTTTTTTTTCTTTCTTCCTAAATCATGCTTGTTGTGTGTGTGTAGGCAAGCCAGATGTTCAAAGTGGTGTTGGGTCGTTTTGATAAGACATCTTTAATAATCACATTGAGTCTGTATCTATGTGCCCTGCGATAGTCTGGAGACCTGTCCAGGGTTTACCCCGCCTCTCGCCCAATGACAGCTGGGATAGGCTCCAGCCCCCCGCGACCCGAGTGCGGATAAGCGGTTAACGATAATGGATGGATGGATCTTTAATAAATAATAATGTCATGTTTTATTTTCTTTATTGTGCACTGGGTGGAATGTTAATCAAGCTGGTGTTGGTTCATTCATTTAAAATTGACTTTGATCAGAATCAGAAATCTGCTTTATTGGCAATGCACTCAGGTACAATAAATAAAAGGCAAACAGTTAAACACAGAATAAACTGAACAAGTTGAAGAAAAAGTGCATAAATAAGCAATACACAGAAATGTATATTATAAACAATTACTGACGAAATAAATAAACAATACAGGTAGTGGATGACTGGTCCAGTATTTTATGGTGAGATGATCTGTTTGGATCACTGTGTTTTAGGGTGATTCAAAAATAAATTCTCCTGAGTCTCTCGTGGTGGAAAAAGTCAAACAACTGGAATAGCAGGGTGCAAGTTCTGCTGCTGTACTTTCCTGTTTACGCGGAGATGCCCAGTATGAACCTACGGCCCTGTTGCACTAGTTCGCTAGTCTTTCGTTTCCAGTTCCAATTTGCTTCAAGTAAAAAGCAGATTTGTTAAGAATTCTTTCTTTAGATTTCTCAGTATGCCCCAGTCCTACACACACGGAAGTTCAGACAGAGAGTAAAACTGTCAAGTGTGCACTTCGCTTCATTTCCGCCGTCATTTATAACCAGACACAAGCACACACTTCCTAAAGCCGCCTCTGTCATACAATGTTGCCAGCTGCTGCCTTTGAAGAAACTCGTTAACCACGGGGATCCACGTAGATGGAAACATAAGGAAGCTGTCATCATACCTGTATAGCCGCAGGTCCTTCATGTACCTGTGTTCAGGCAGCAGCCAGCCATGCAACTGTTTCACAACGGAAGAACTTTCACACGTAGGCGTACTTTGTTTTCAAGTTTGTTGGATTTACCGTCAAGCTACGGAGCATTCTGAGCTGTGACTGACGTTTATTTCGAAATCATATTTCAAGGGAAAACAGCTGTGCAGCGACAGCCTGCAGAAGCGGTAGAGATACCAGTTTACTGATTTAACGTCGTTGGAGCACGGCTAACAGCAGCAGCAGTCCAGGTAAGCTAACAGTAACATTTCAGCTCACACTCTGGTTAGGTAAATAGACGTGCTAAACAGTTAGCTAAAGTTAGTAACTAACAGACTTAGGCAATAGCTAAATTGTCTGTTATTGAAGGAAACAGTCAACGATCTGGCTGTTAGTTACATTAATTACAAGCTAAGGCAAAAATAAACTCACATGAACATAATTATGTAACGTTAGCTAGTTAACGTTAGCTAACTTAGATGGAACTAACGTTATGTTACTATGCCAACTGTTAACGTCTCTTTAACGTAAATACTTCATAGCTACCCAGAAGTATAAAAATAGCTCATCCTTAACCAGATGTATCATTAAAGACATGAATACATTAATGTATAATTCATTATAAAATAGTGATATGATATAGCCATATATGGAGATATTTGCATGATGACTTCTTTTACTTTTGACACTTGAACTGTATTTTGATGTTTATAATTGCGATTTAAGATGTAGGTTATTCACTTGTAACAGAGTTTATTATTACTATGTTATGGGGGGGGGGGGTTACATTTTTATTTCTTTTTTACTTAAATACGTTTA
The DNA here is from genome assembly GCF_030273125.1 of Centropristis striata. Lineage (NCBI taxonomy): Eukaryota > Metazoa > Chordata > Actinopteri > Perciformes > Serranidae > Centropristis > Centropristis striata. Next base: position 11,521,596 of record NC_081519.1, on the reverse strand, counting down.
AAAAAAATCGAACTCATTTTAATTTCTTTTTTACTTAAATAAAAGATATGAGTACTTCTCCCAGCTCTAGATATATTGTTATGTATATGTATTGTCCTGTGGTATTGTCCCACTGCCCCACTTATCTTATTGTACTTTGTTCTGTTTTCAATTATTCACAAAGACAAAAATGGCTTTCTCTGTCTCAAGTGTCTGTAAATATTTTTCTAGGTCTCTGTCTAATAATTCTGTCACTTTCCTCCAGCATGTCCGGACTGACAGCCAGTACAGCAAACTACCTGTGGTCTCTACAAGATGTCCTCGGTCAAGGGGCTACTGCCAGTGTCTTCAAGGCACGAAACAAGGTAGCCAAACTGTGTTAAACTTTCTTTTTTTTATCATCTTTTATCATCAAGTTTGTTTTTCACTGAGCAGCTCATTCACATAGCTGTTGCAATTATCTCGGCTGTTTTAGCCCACTCTTTAACTGAAAAGCGACACCAGGATGTGTGATAAGTAAAGGTTGTGGTTGCAGTGCTGACGGTGTGACATTCATACATTGTGTTGTGACGTGCTGTGCTGATTTCAACGTGTTTGTGTTTTTGCAGAAGTTGGGTGAGCTGGTAGCCGTGAAGGTGTTTAATGTGGTGAGCTACAACCGCCCCCATGAAGTCCAGATGAGAGAGTTTGAGATGCTGAGGAAGCTCAACCACAACAATATTGTCAGGCTGTATGCAGTGGAAGAGGTAAGGCTACTGTGTGAGGATGACAGTCAAAAACAAGGACAAGGAAAGACACAGCGTTGTGTTGGAATGAATAATTAGAAACAACAGTAACAGTTTTATTGAACAAGAGAGCTTTTATAAACCTGGTCCCACACTGTTAGACAATATTAGCAGCTTTCTAGGATCTATCATGGACTTCTTGATGAAGTAAGTTTTCCTTAGATCTTTTTAGAACCTGTGAAACTAATTGCACCTTACCTCTAATGTCCCTCCATAGCTGCCCTCTAAACAGAAGGTGCTGGTGATGGAGTATTGTTCAGGCGGAAGTCTTCTCAGCCTGCTGGAGGAGCCAGAAAATGCCTTTGGCCTGCCTGAAACTGAGTTCCTCACAGTTTTGCAGTGTGTAGGTGGGTGTATAGTCTATACTGTAACTTTGTATTTCCCAGTAATTTCATACACCTTAACTGAAGTATACCTCCCTTTCTTCTCTTCAGTGCAGGGGATGAATCACCTGCGGGAAAACGGAGTGGTACACCGGGACATTAAGCCAGGCAACATCATGCGGCAGGTTGGAGAGGACGGGAAGTCTGTGTATAAGCTGACTGACTTTGGGGCCGCAAGAGAGCTAGAAGATGATGAGAAGTTTGTGTCTATCTATGGAACTGAAGAATATCTGGTAAGAAATCAGTCCAATGAATAACCTTTGTTAATCAGTTTCAATCCCACAATATTTGGGGGCATCTATAAAATGTACAGAATGTTATTAGTTGTGAAAAAGGTGTTTTACAAAAAATCTAAATACTTTAAAATCTTTGTAGGCATAAATTGATGGGTCTAGATCAAGAAATCCAGGAAAATAAACAGTTTCCCTTAGATTTCACCAAATTTCATTGAAGGTTTTTGACATATCTTGCCATCCAAACAAAGACACAGATCTGAGAACATAATATGCTTGGTGAAGGTAATAAACTGCAAAAAAAATTCTTCAAGAAATTACATTTTCATAAACCCCTTTGTTGTCTCAGCATTTGGGTTGTGGAGATTTGTCTCCACCATGATTTGTCTCCACCATGTGGCGAGCACAGAGTCCTCTTATATCACCTTTACTACTGGTTAGCCTGCAGCTCATAACATAGTCTGTAGTGGGGCGGATTAGCTGAACAATCGTTCATTTTGTGATAAAAGCATCAAATTTGGTACACTCATTGCTGAATACATGTTTAATGAATCTGGATATTGGGCCATTGCAAAAAAAAATTCTGATGGCTGTGGCGGCCATTTTTAAAAATGGCCGCCGGTGGTTACTGGCGTGGAATGCTTTGCCTACCCTACAGCTGCTGTTTCATGTTTTCAGCACCACAAATATAATTTAGAGACATGTTAAAGTGACAAAAGCTTTATTACAGTCTAATAGAAAAGAACATTAACTTTGTATAACATTTTATTAGGTCTTGATATTCACATTCACAGGCTACGGCCTCCTCTTTGGCTTGTATTCTTCTGTTAGTGGAGCGGCTAAGTGATATAATCTTTCAGTTTATGATACAAGCGTGAAAATTGGCATGAACACTCTCCATGGGTCACTTGACAAGAAAATTGTCTGAGACATTTAAAATTTTAAGATGGCGGCCATTTTTCAAGATGGCCGACACCCAAGTGGAGCGGTTAAGTGATATAATGGTTTATTTGTGTGATACAAGCATACAAATTGGCATGAGCAGTCTCTGTTGGTCACTTGACAATAACCCACCCACAGTTACTTGAAATTCCAAGATGGCGGCCATTTTTCAAGATGGCCGACACTTTAGTGGAGCAATTGAATGATATAATGGTTTATTTGGTGACACAAGCATAAAAATTGGCATGAGCAGTCTCCATGGGTCACTTAACAAAAAAATTGTCCGAGACATTTGAAATTGTAAGATGGCGGCCATTTTTTTAAGATGGCCGACACCTTAGTGGCGCAATTGAATGATATAATGGTTTATTTGGTGATACAAGCATAAAAATTGGCATGAGCAGTATCTGTAGGTCACTTGACAATAAGCAACGCACAGTTACTTGAAATTCCAAGATAGCTGCCATTTTTCAAGATGGCCGACACCTTAGTGGAGCAGTTAAGTGATACAATGGTTTATTGGGTGATATACGCATAAAAACTGGCATGAGCAGATCTGTGGGTCACTTGACAATAAGCCAGGCACAGCTACTGGAAATTTCAAGGCGGCAATTCTTTTTTTCAGGATGACTGCCACCTGCCATGTGGACCTTTAAATTATGAATTTCCTCATAGAAATGTATTGGGTTCCTCAAGAGAGGTTGTTTGACTGTGCTTTGTCTGACTCCTTGTCCACAACCTGTCCAGTTTGGTAAAACCTGACAGGAGTTCCCTCCCACCGGCGTAGCTCTCCGGGTTCACCGAGGTATACAGGCTCCCTTACCATGAGGGCTTTTTTAAATACTTTTTTAAATTACTTTTTTTATAACTAACCATTACTACTGCCATTAAACATGCCAAATAAATACTCAGGGGTGGGGAAACACAGTTGTGGTGCTGAACGGACAGTGCTCCAAAATAATAATTGAGCAATGGTTAATACTGAATGGCAATAATGACAGATTCAGAGGCAACAGCTGCTCTGGCTGACACGGAACCATGACAAACAGTATCTGAAACTATACTAGGGAACTAAACTGAAAATGTGAAAGCAATGTTACAAAGTAAAAACTGAACATGTCACAGTAATAGGCTGGTGACAAAATAGAACATAATGCGCCAATGTGGCGAGGGGAAGCCGAGCCATAGGCCTACACTTGAAAACACAAAGGACAACAAGGAATAACACTGGCAAAAGAAACAAGCAAATAAGTTCTAGCAGGGGCAATACATAGGCATGTGCAACTGAGTCCATATCTGTAGCACTTACACTTTCCAGTACAAGCCTTGGTGCACCCACATTTTGTCAACTCCCAACAACTCTCCGCAATAGGTGGAAGTGGAGTCCAGAAGACTTTCCACTCCTTGTCCTGTTTAACCCATCCCCAGTCGGACGGGCTCGGCATTTGTGGATGTCTCTTCAATGCCTGTCCCCACACATATCCAGCCTCATAAGAAGTCTGGGATCTTCTTGACCTCTTGACATGGATATCTTTGGTATCTTTAGTGTCTTTAGCAGCAGTAGATGCTCTCTTTTGGGCCCTTTCCAGCTGTGTGTTGTTGAACATAAGTTTACAGCTTGAATGATATTTTGCTCTGTTTCTTGTCAATGTGCTTTCTATGCCATCACCTTCATCTAGTCGGGTTGGACTACATAAGATAGGCAGAGCATTTATTTTATGAAATAATGGAACATTTCTTGCAATGGTATCATAACCAGTATGATCTTGGTGTCCTGCTGTTTGTTTTCTCAACTGTTATGATGGCTTCTGCAATGTCTGCAGCAAATTCAAAGGCAGAGGCCGAGGGTTTATCCTTTTACCACCTTTTAATAAGCACTTTGATGTATGGGATACAACTAAGTTCATGCCTTAACCCTACACTTAGTCCAATCGTTCATCCAATGCCATTTTTACCCTGTACGATCTGTACACCACCCGGTTAACTCAAACTACTCAGAGAGTTGTCGTCTCTTCTTTGACCAACTTTACAATTGGCTGACACTGAACCCCACTCTGAGTATAACAGCAGTGATATATCACCAGTGTGCCCTGGTAGTGCAGATACTCACTCTTGTCTAATCTGTCCATGATGGGCAAATCAACACAACTGTATTATGATGTGTTAAAACTTGTTTTCCAGAATAATCTAAATCCCAATACACTCTATGAGAAAATTTATCTTTTGAGGATCCAGGGGGCGGCCATCTTGAAAATAGAAATTTCAAGTGGCTGGGAGTGTTTTTTTGTCAACCCAAGTAACTGTGGGTGGCTTATTGTCAAGTGACCCATGGAGACTGCTCATGCCAATTTGTATGCTTGTATCACCAAATAAACCATTATATCATTCAATTGCTCCACTAAGGTGTCGGCCATCTTGAAAAATGGCCGCCATCTTGGAATTTGCGATGGCCTAATATACAGATTTGTTTGAAACAAATCCACCAACACATCCACCAAATTGTGTGCTTCTATCACAAAATAAACAATTCTGGTGATGTATTGAGCTAATCCGCCCCACAGGGGATGCACATTTTTGGGGGGTGCTACCCACACGTTTAGCCCCGTTGCTCATTCCATGAATGCACGATCCTCACAAGCTGTACCTCGTTGTAAAGGTGACTAATCAGGCTTTCCAAAAATATACAATTCATCACCAGTTGGTATTATTAAAAGGGCAGTTTTTATTCATCATTGATTTATTCGTATAACAAATGCCTGCCACGGCCACTAGGGGGTGCTTTTGAGGTGGCCCAATATCCAGATTTGTTTGAAACATATTCACCAACACATCTACCAAATTTCATGCTTTTATCACAAAGTGAACGATTGTTGTAAAATATTGAGCTAATCCGCCCCACTACTGTCCCATTCATATTCCATTAACCGCTGCCTCAAAGAACAGCAGGTGAGCTTACAAACACAAATCTTTTTACTGCCTCAGTGGAGGGGGACATTGCTGCATTCATGCTCACCTGATGCCCTGAATAGAGTAAAGTAAAGACACAGAAGTGAAATAGAAGAACATGACAAAATAATATTGCAACAATAAAAAGTATGTTCAATGTTCCCTATTGATGGACAGTTTATACATTTATTACACATTAACTACCTTCTCTATCAGTTCAGTGGTCGTCCAGGGAAAGCTCTCAGGGCTTGGTAGCATTATCCTCCATTATTGTAATGACAACTTGTTCTCGAGAAAAGGCAGTATGTATGTTAGTAATACATTTCTTCGCAGTATCGATTTTCACAGTCAAGAATACAATCAATGTAGTCTTTATTATCCCCCCGTTTCAGTTGCTTCTCTTTATACCCTAGTTGTTTGCTTAAAGTCTGTTACCAGTATTTTTCCACACTAAATCACATCACCTGTACTGCCATAAAAGCCACATTTCCCCATTAGAAAAGCTTCCCCTCAAAACTCTGGTCTGAATTTCTTTGTGTTGCGTGAAATTGGTTTGTTCTGAATCCTGTCACTGCATGCAAATCCGCTTCAATCTTGATGTCAAAACCATCCTGTGTTATCAGTGTTATTGACTATGTGGAAATGACTTTGTGAGACTGCCCCTGTGGAGCCAAGCCCCTCATGTCTCCCCTTGAATATCCCCGATTCCCTTCCTTGCCTCCTCTCCTCATGTCTCAGTTCCTCTCACCTGAGATACAAGTGGAGGATGAAACACGAGGAACCATCATTTTAAAGCAACATCAAATATGAAGTGTAATGCCTCTTTGATATGCCACGTTGATGAAAAGACTGACCGCAAAGTGTACATCTGTGCATCCTGGCTAATGCTGGCAAGCCTCTTCTCTCCTCAAGATGCATTTTATAAAATGAGACATCCTTCAAGATGATTGATTTTCAGGCCACAGGCAGGTGGAGGGAGGAGACGAGAAAGCACAAAGTAGAGAAATGACATAAGCCATAGATCTTTATGCCCCACAGCAACTTGTATTATCCAGACTGGGTGGCCCTCTAGTGGACAAATGGGGTGTAGTTCTATTCATAAAAGCAACTCCACATTTCATATTTTACATTTTTGCCTGCTACTAAGTTCAACGTGATGTTCCCTGATTAAAAGAAAGAGAAATTCTTGGAAAAGAAAACATGTTGGAGCAAAACACTGTTTTCACTTGACACTTCGATGACACTTAAGATTAGATGATAATCTAATTTAAACTGCTATCGAAGGTACAATGACTCTTTATCGACCTATGTAGACAAGCTTGTCTCTTCTTACTGTGGTTAAGCGTGCGTGTGTGTGTGTGTGTGTGTATTTGTGCAGCACCCAGACATGTATGAACGTGCTGTGCTGCGTAAGCCTCATCACAAATCCTACGGAGTGAATGTAGACCTGTGGAGTATTGGTGTGACATTTTACCACGCTGCCGCCGGGAGCCTTCCCTTCGCACCGTATGGAGGCCCCCGCAGGAACAAGCCCATCATGTAAGTTAATACATTACGTGTGGTCTCAGTTCACACGTAATGAGATCGCAACATTGACTTCGCAACTCCACCCCTTCAACCATACCAAATAAAGTAATTAAATTAGTTTCAAGTCATTTTTTTTACATGTTTATATGAAATTATGACATTAAGCTGGATGTCAAAGTACTTGTCTTAAGCTCCATCTTCACCAGCCAAGTTCAGTATTGGAAAGCATACCACCATGAAATCAGTAGATTACATTTTCTCAGCCTTAATGAAAACACCACTCAGCCATTTTAATTGTGCTAAATGCTTAGATTTCCCCTGAGAGAGAGAGAGAGAGAGAGAGAGAGAGAGGGACGTTTGCTATTTCTTCAGGAGTCCCGGATATCTGGCTGAACCTGAACATCCGTCAACAAACCATCAGCCTGACTTGCGTGTTTTGTTGTGTAGGTACAAAATGACTACAGAGAAGCCTATGGGGGCGATAGCTGGAATACAGCGGGCGGAGGAAGGCCCTATAGAGTGGAGCTACCACCTACCTCACAGCTGCCAACTCTCACAGTATGTAAAGAGCATTTGAACATGATCTCAGAGACTTTTTGATGAGAGCATGTAGTGCTAACTTTGTCTTCTCTGTCTGTAGGGGTCTGACGGTGCAGCTGGTTCCAGTACTAGCAGGTATACTGGAAGCTGACCAGGAGAGGTGTTGGGGTTTTGACCAGTTCTTCAAAGCCACCACAGATATACTGCAGCGACAGCCAGTTCACCTCTTCTCTCCGCAGCAGGCCATGGCACATTGTATCTACATACACCATCACAACACGTAAGCCTGCATTGGTGTACCGTCACACACATTAAAAACACAAACACGCGTTCCCGGTGGCACACCTGGTAGAGCGCGTACCATAGAGGCATTGTCCTCTTAAGCGGGCGGCCCGGGTTCGAATCCGGCTCGGAGCCCTTTCCCGCATGTCTTCCCCTCTGTCTACCCCTTCACACTGTTTCTTTCAATAAAGCCCAAAAATGAAAAAAAAAACACACAAAAAAAACACACAAACACAAATAAAACAGATCATAGGACTGGTTAAATTGTAGAAGGCTAAAATAAAAAACATTTGTTCTGCAGCTGAGACAGCCTTTAAGAGTCAGTAAAACCTAAAGGAACGATGAGGATGTTTTGTATTTTTTTCTCCATATTTGCCTCGATTCAGGTTTTTAATGGTGGAGGTGGAATTGGTGCTTCACCATGAAAGGAGGGAAGTGGCTTGTTTTCGTGGCTGCACACAAGATTATAGTGTTATGCAAATGTGTGTTCTCCTGGCCTTTAAATGTGCTTTGACTGTTCCTGTTATTTGGTGTTTGTTTTTTTATTACTTTGTGGTATAGCCCAAGAGTAGGCGGGGGTTTCAAGAGAAGGTGCAAGGTGGGATGTTGTTATTTTGTAGTTACTGACAACATGACTCATTAGGCAGTGATTCAACCAAAAACCTGAAGTTGTAAAGCAATTTGAGTTATGGGTGTTATTCTGAAAAACTAAAACAAAAAACCTTCTTAAATTATAGGCATGTGACCGTAGATTCAGGGCTGTAAATAATTGTATTAAGGTTTTTCAGGGCGAAAAAAATTCTACAACTGAATTTGGCTTGTAAACTGCATTATATCTAATGGTTTAAGCAGGCAATATTTTCATTTAAATATTATAATATTAAAATTACTATCTATCACCGAATTAAGTTAGACAAAAGTCACTCTTAAGTCACTCTTAAAATGTAGTCAGGATGCAGAATCAGATCTGAAATATGAAAAGATGACTAGAAGCCAAAAATGCTCTCTGTCCCCTCATTCCTCTCAGGGTGTCGGCTTTCTATGAGGAGCTGGCGTCTCAGACTGGTATAGCAGTTGAGCTGCAGCATCTGCTGTACCTGGGTCACGAGCTTCCCCTGGAGGGCAACATGAAGGTGGTCAACCTCCCGCGGACATCACCTGCCCGGCCCCTCATTCTGCTCAGCTACGGGCCTGAAACAAATACCAGCCTGCCTTTCAGAGAACGTAAGACAATCAAAGACATGTACACCTTTGATATGTTTCTGTGAAGTCTTTGGCTTTCCTCCTTCTTTATTCTTTGACATTCCCCTGGGGAGATATGAAATAGTTTTTGATATGAGGTGTATTCCAGCTTACTCAGACAGCTTTGTGAATCAGCTGTTTTATTTTGTTTATCCGCGGACCTGGATAAGTGAATGAAATGGATGGAAACATAAAAATGGATGGGCTAATCCCAGATAGAAGTAGAAAAGATGAGTGCATCAAGGGAAAGTAATCTAATTTGACATAACATATGCATACTATTATTAATGACCAGGAACACACACATGTACCCACTATTGTGTGTTTTTTTTTTCTCTCTCCTTTATAGCAGAGACTCCAGTCATTCCATCCAGGTTTGATGTTCTGGCAGACTACAATTTCTCCAAGGTACTGAGGCTCAGTTGATTGTCTTTGCCAGCCAGGCCTAATGTTATGTTCATTTTTTATTAGAATTTAATGTATTAATAAGCACTCAACCCATTGTCTGTCATGTACTCTGTCTCTGCAGGTAATGGTGGGAGTGGTCCACCAGTATCTGAGGATAGTACAGCTGCTGCACACACACCGAGAGCTGCTGCTGCAAGGATACTACAGCTACATGTGAGACACACACGTGTTGAATCAAAATTTTTTACTACACTTGCATGTTCTCACTTAATTAACAGTTAATTATCTCTGTCAAACTCTTCTCACCCTTTCCATTTTCCTCGTCTCTCACACTCTGTTTGTTCCCCAGGATGAAGCTGCGAAGGGATTGTGAAGAAGCAATGCACAGTATCACCATGATCACCGTCAGACTGCAGTCCTGTCTGAACGTGGATCACAGGACCCACACACCGTGAGTTTATCTACACACTTTTTGAGCTCAATAAAAACAATCTGAGATTTCACACTTGGGGCAATAAAATGCACAAATACATGTTTGTCTGGCATGCATAATGATGATTCCCTGTAGATAAGGTGGATGGAGCTGTAGTTGCTTTTTCAGGTTGAATTTGCCACTGTGAGTGCGATGCTCACTGTATGATCTTAACCTTGTGAACATACATTGTTGATTCTGAGATGTCATTTGCTGTTATAATTCAGCCTACAACCTCCTCCTCATTTTGTCCTTTCTCCTGCCATATCTGTTGTATCTATACTTTTCTTAGAGGCACTTCAGAAAACCATGGGTCAGCTGAAAGCAGGCAAAAGCTGCATCAGGTGAGTGGCATCAGGATGAAGTATCACAGCACAAACAATGTCAGGAATGTGGTATTTTATCTGTATTTTTATGCCATTATTAATGAATTACTGAGTACATACTGGAGAATCAGTCAGTAGAGTGTAGATCTCCACCAGGCATGTCACTCTCTCACCTCCCAAAATGACTTAAATCACACTTAAAGTCCCTCCTGACTCCCTTGGGCCACACCGTGTGCATGAGGGCTTCCTTGCTGAACTGCTGCAGCTCATCAACAAACTGAATCACTGCAACTATGAGAGGTCATTGGGCATCCAGTCATAAATGTGCACAAAAGGTTGTAATAGAGCTTAGCTGTGGATAGACAGACGGACAGATGCACAGCACACGCACAAATGACTAAATGCTGACATTTACTTATAGGGGATAAATTGCCTCACTATTGATATATGAAGGACTATATGAAGGTAGGACTGGGTATTGGGCCTTTTTATACTATTACCAATGACAAAAAATTATACTTAAGAATGTTTTACTTTGGAAACGATAAACCTTTTTTCTACTTAACCCATTTTCCCAAACCAAGCCAAACGTGCCCAAATTAAATAGTATTTCTGTGTATATACACTACTGGTCAAAAGTTTTCGAACACCCCAATTTTTCCGGTTTTTATTGAAATTCAAGCAGTTCAAGCCCAATGAACAGCTAGAAAGGGTACAAAGGTAAGTGGTGAACTGCCAGAGGTAAATAAAAAAAGGTAAGCTTAACCAAAACTGAAACATAATGTACATTTCAGAATTATACAAGTAGGCCTTTTTCAGGGAACAAGAAATGGGTTAACAACTTAACTCTATGGAGTCTCAGGCTATTTTGTCCATTTTTGAATTATTTTCATGTCTTTGTAAGTCATTTTGTGTCTTTTTTTGGTCATTTTGTGTCTTTTTTTTAGTCCTTTAGTCCAACATAAAATGTGATTTTGAATCTTTTTTTTACTTTCAAAACACTATCATGCTCAATAAAGAATTTAAAATGTTGCAAATTTTCATTAATTTCAGAGTACACTGAGACATTAAACTGCATAATTTTCAATTAAATTCTGGAAAAGTTGGTGTGTTCTAAAACTTTTGACCAGTAGTGTATATATAAAATAAAACATTTAATGCCAGCTCTGAAAAAAGACACATTTCAATCAGCACTAAAAAATGATGAGCTGTGGTTATACATAGACTAACTGTGCAAAATATTGTGTTCTAAGACCTAGGAGTTCTCTCCTTTCTTTTTAGTGTTTTTACTGAATTAGACATTGCAATATCACAAATAAGTATAAAAACTGAATAGACAGAGGTGCAACGTAGTTGGATTTGAACATATTTAATTTGAAATGCTGTTAATGTTAACTAATCAAGGATTATAGACTGTGAACCATTCATTTTGTTGCAGATTTGTTGATTGAGGTATCAGAGTGTGTGGCTGCTGTCTCTACAGGTCCATGAGCACCTGCCGATATACGCTGGTGGAATCCAAGAGTTTCAGAGCCGACTGGACCATCTGCAGATAGAACAGGCCAAGCTAGCAGAGACGCTGGCCAATGACAAGAGGTAATGCAGGCGGACAGGGATTCAAAGCTTAAGGGTGACGTCATGAGTTTTGGTGTTTAAACTCTGAGCCCTTGTCTCCCACAGCTGTCAGAAGATGGAGATGCTGCTGCAGAAGATAACGGCAATCCATCAGCATTATCGTAAAGACAGAATAACAGGCAGTATGTATGGGGTTTTTTTTGTTAGTATTTACTCTTTTTGTACATAGGAGAATTGAAAGTACCTCACTGTTTTTTGTTTTCACCAGAGTTGGCATATAATGACGAGCAAATCCACAAGTTTGAGAAGTGAGTATCCACACAGCTGCTGTCCTGCTCAACCAGCCTGTGAAGCAGCTATTCAGAGCTCACCTGTAATCTGCTTGTCACTCTTCCATCCCAGGATCCACCTGTCGTCCCACATTAAGCGAGTGAAATCTCTCCTTAGAGAGGACTGCCTGCAGAGATACAAAGAGCTGTTGGCCTCAACGAGGACATGGAGCAGGTCAGAGCAGGCTCTCATGTTGCCTTTTTGAACTCAACCGATTTACTTCAGCTGTGTTATCCCATCCACTGTGACTATATACAACAAGAGAATGGTTTTTTTGCTTTGAAAGCCATTCACACACAGGATGCAGCTTATATGAAGAAGATTAATAGAGGACATTGCTATTCAGCAGTCCCTTTCAAACAGATTAAATTGGTAGTCCGTATTATTAATCTTCACTTCACACCTGTTTAGCAAGTGATTTTGAGATTATACTAAGAGATAAAATAAAATAAAAGCCTAACATTCTTTCAACCTCCAAAAACCCAACTGCCAGCCAGGGGAAACCCTAAAACTGATGTAGTTCCGGTTGTATTTTAGCCACATATTTAACAAACACAATTGCAGAAACAAGAAGACGTTAACTTTCAACTGAAACATGCATTTCGGCCTACATGCATGCATTTGTAGATTTAGTAACAAAATGTGTTAAATATCCAACAAACGCGTAGCATGGATTAATTTTTGTGAACTAAAAAAAAGTTTGGTTATGGTTCATGTAATGTTTTGATCTTAGGAGAAAGGTCATATTAGATGAATTTATGATGAAAATTGTGTAGTTGGGGTATTGATAGTGTGTGACTTGTCTTATCTTTCACGCATCTTTTGTTAATTTAAAACTCAACACTTCTCAACATTTTCCTATTGGTTTTCTCTCTCAACAGGCCACTGGACCGTTGAAAATATGGTAGCTTTGACTTAATGGAGTGTGTTCCTTCTGTATTTGCAGTGTTTTACTGGAGATGCAGACCCGGCTGCAGGACTTCAGCTCTTTCTCCACAGGCTTGTTGGCAGACCTTGAGATGAGTGAGCAGCGCCAGTATAAGGTCAATCTTTCACTTCCTCTGTGTTAAAGCTGTGTGATCAGTTAGATTGTATGAATGATCAATTATTGTAAATATTGCTTTCTTTTATTATTAGTTTTTCTTTTCTTAATTCCTTTAAAAGGAATAATAGAATTATAATAATCTATTGTAAATATTACTTTTCTTACTGTTATCTTTTTTTTCTGACGCTTGCTTTGGCAATATGTACAGTGTTATGTCATGCCAATGAAGCCAATTGAATTGAATTGATCCAATGTTTCAACATAAAATTCAGAAAGATGTGTTCTTGCTCGATGTATATTTTTGTTAGAACTGGGACTATTATTTCAGTGGTCTTGACTCTTGTTAGTGATGTCACTCATGTAGCATCTCAGCGATGTGATGACGTAACGTCTCATCTGTCCTCTTCAGGCTCTGGACAGAATCCTTTTCACTCTGCAGTCTAAGCGAACCGGACAACAGCCTGGAATTGCACCCAGGGACAAGGACCAGATGGTCTCTAGGTGTGTGTCTTTGGGTGTGTGCGTGTGTTTGTGCAAGATAGAGACGGTGGCCCTGATAACATATCTGCCTTTGTTCTAGGATGCACCTTCTAAAGGAGGAAATGGAGATTTTGGTGAGGGAGCTGCAGTGCAACAACAGCGTTATTGAGAGGTTAGCTGCGTGGCCAGAACTTCCTGTCTCTGTTGAAACATGTACAGTGGGTGAGAAAGGATGATGCTGATTGTTTGTTTGTATTTGCCTCCTCCTGTAGTCTCGGAGCAGTGAACCCTGCAGCAGCAGCTCTGGACCCGAGCATGGCCAGACCTTCTACACTGTGACAAAAGTGCCACATCTTTGCATCATAACTCATCAGTTCTCACACACTCTCTCTGACAAGCACTCATTTTGACTTCCACTCATAAACAGTTATGGACAATTTACCGGATCTTCTTTCAAGGACCGGCTGCAGCCAGTGTTGTATGAAGAGGAAGCAGCTGAAGACAATCAATAAAATGTGAATCTCGATTTAGAGATAAGACGCACAGAATGGAGAAGGAGGAATCGCCACTGATGGATTTCTACTTTTCTACGCGTGCTCGCGCGTGTGCGTGTGGCAACTGAGTACAACAGTTCAATACAAACCTCATTAATGCCTTTAGTGTTATTGTATTTCTAATAGGCTGCCTCAGTGATGGACTGTCCGGACAAAGCAAAACGAATGCAAAGTCAGCTGCTAGAGTATTTTTATAGTGCCGTGTTTCCCCTCTGTCCCGCAGAAAAAGCAGTGCGGTATCTGGAGAACCTGAAATGATTAATTTAACCAGACTGACAATATCTAATAATGTCTGTATTCTGTCTGTGAGTGTGTGTTTGTTGAAGGCTTGAGGTGTCTGCTATCTTTTTTTTCTAACGCTTGATCATTCAAATGGTTTCATGTGACTTCATTTTTAATTTTACTTCAAGTATATCATTGTAAATTCAGTGAAGATCATTGATTGTTAGCTTCTCTAAGCACACAGTATTGTAGTTGTGTTGTGACACTTTTTCTGTCTTTCGGTTGACTTAAGCGATATTTTATTCTTTGTATTTTTTCTGTAAAAGAGAAGAAACCAAATCAGGGAAACTCTGCACTCACCACAGTGTCTCCCTTTTAACAGTAGTACAGTCAAGTGACAGTACAGCAAATTAACGGCAATAACACTAGCCAGTGTGGTTCACATGGTGGGGAAATCCCAGGGTTTATTTGTTTTTAAAGGGTCACATGTAATACATTAGTTAGAGAAAATAAAAAATCCATATATATACTTTTACCATACGAATACATTTTCCTCAATATTTTCAATCTCTTTCATTTTTCTCTCTCTATCTATCTCTTATCTGACGAAAGGATGGAATGTGAAAGTAAAAACCATTTCATGTCCCCTCTTGTATGTTTACAGTGGCACCATACCTCTTTGAGGGTGAATCACCATGTTCTGAAAAGTCAATAAGATCACAAATGAGTGTGCAACAACAGTACACTCATATTCAGTCTTTCGTCAATAACTCCAGCAGCAACAGAAAACATGTGAGCTGTTGGGACACTGTACAAAACTGAAAATGAAAGTTTCCCCCTCAGCCCAGTGGTGTGGGCGTTCTCGGGGGCTTTCTCAGTTTAGTTCGGGGGACGAGCACAACTGACTGTGGTTTTATGTAGCTCATATGACGTGCTCTTGGCAAAGTGGAAAATCTTTGAACTTTCCTGCTCAAAGCCCACACAAACAAGTGTTTTTATCAGTAGACTGGTCTATATCATGCCAGTATTCAATGAATTATGTAATAATAATGTATTAGGTATTAGGTGATATTTGTGGTTCAAAAGTAAGACAGCACTTCTGTACACGTCCACTTTAGCACCAAGAAAGACATTTACATATACTAACTGACTTTCTATTCTTGGATATTATATGTCAAAGAAAATGCTCTTTCATATTTTTTCCATACCACATATTTTAAAAGTCTTGGTAGAGTATACTTGTTAAATAGAAAACCCAAGTCCTGAATAATAGTTGTGTCATATTTCTTAATCCAGTCACTGGTAGCTTTATAGAAGTATTGTTTCTCTACAGATTCTTCATTTTGAATTTAGGTTTCTGGTTTCTGTCTTTAGTACACATGGTTTCAGAACTCATTTCTTGACTAAATTTAGAGAAAAGGCCCGGTATCATCGTGATAAAACGGTTAAAAAAAGGATAGAGTCTTCAAGAAATTGTGTGTTGTTAACCGATTAACTGGTGGTTAATATTCATCAAATAATGCCAAATCTACAGTATGAACAAGGGATTAATGCGCGCTCCTGTCGCTTTGAAGGAGGCGCGCTCACGACATTTAAAGCTGTCAGATCCCTTGCGTCACTACTACACGATTGTCGCGGGCGTGAGTTGAGTTTACATTCAGGTCACGGAGTGAAAACACGCACTAGTACACACTCCAAACAGCCAAACACACACGCATTACAAGGGAACAGGATAATGGCGACTGTGAGTGTGGTGGGGCAGCACCCGGGTCCACACAGGCTGGACTCGGAACCGCTGCTGTTCAGACTGCCCGGCAGCAGGAAGAAAATCACCCTGCCGAGGAAATCTTCCTGGGAGAAGATGATGTTCAGGAGGAGCTCGGGGAGCGGAGGGGACTGCGGCTCGGTCCCTGCTGAGGGGGAGTCTGGAAGTCACTCCTTGGCTCCGGGAGCAGCGGGAGAAGCAGCGGTGAGAGGAGGAGTGATGCCCGGCGATGGATGCGGAGCTCCCGCCGCCCCTGCTGCGCCACGTAGCCCGGACCGGGATAGACAGGAGGGCAGCACGGACTGCGACAGACTCGTCGCAGCCGGGTCTCAAGGAAGTCAGACCGGGCACATTAACAGTGACTGCAACAGCAACATTAACTGTGACTCAAACCGGAACACAGGTGGTCGCAGGGGGGCTTCGCTCAAGAGGTCGGGCATCAATGTCATGCCAAGCGGAGCGGTTACAAATGGACACAAAGGAGCGCACCGGCACCGAGACGCGCCACACGGGAGACGGGACAACCGGAGCGGAGACGGCGGGCACCAGAGCATCTCCCCCTCAGACAGCGGCAGTCTCCCGCTGGAGCGGCTCACACAGGGCAGGACCGGAGTGGTCAGGCTGGCCCGCACCGAGCCTGCTCGCAGGGAGGCCTGGTCCATCTTTCCCCGGGGAGTGGATCCTCGGATGAAGACCGAGAGGGGTGAAGGACACCGGTTCGAGTCCAAGCCGTGTACCCGGGACTGGTGTGACGCCTGTAGCCGTCAGATCACTGCACAGGCACTCAAGTGTCAAAGTAAGTAAAGTCCTCCAAATCACGTTTTCATATATATGGAGAGTCTTTGTCCATGTCTAGTGGAAATAAGTGATATTGATAACCAAATGGCACTGTTAGTATGTGAATCTAAAATATTTAATGTCTCACACTACTTTTAGTTGTGTTATCGATTGTATTTATCCTTTATTAGATGACACAGAATACACTTAAATTCAGGAGGTTTTGGTTTACTGGACTATATTATATTTCTGGTTGAATATTAGAACATTTTCTAAAGGGCACAAGTAGCCGGGTGCTATAATCCTCCATAATAGTGGCTGTGTGTTTGTACACCAGAGAGTGTGTGCATGTGCCTTTGTGACTGAGCCAGTATGACAGCGAAGGACATTTCCAAGCATTTTGCTCCACACACACAGCCAAAAGACTTCCATGGAAAGCCCATTATCTTGTCCTCCCAGCTTCCCATCCCAGTGTTCTTACCCTGGGATTTGCAGTCTGGGTTCAAAGAGTAAAAGCAAGATAGTAGAGTTAACAGCAGCACATTGGTGAAATACAGAAGCAAAATAGAAATGTCTTTAAAGCTCACACTTAATTATGAGTGTGAATGAACTGATGTGTTATTAATGATGGATGTGAGAACAAAGCATTTGTTCCAGAAGGCGAACAGATGTGATAGAGACACTGAAAGCAGCATCACTGTACATATGAGAGCCTATTTAAAGGCAATTTAAAACTTTTTACATTCTTTGTGCCTGATAAGTCTGGAGTCACATACGCTGCTCAGGCTCCGATGACATCACTCCCACCTGCACAGCCCTGGGACACAGAGAGTTTGGGTCAAGCCAATTTGACCTGGCAGTCTGGATATGTGTTTAATCTGGCTTTAGTATACACATGTACGTGCACATCTTTTGCCGGGAGCTCAACGTGAACAGTTTTTGTGTGTGGGGCAGCTTCTCCGTGCACATACTGTACATGCATGCCTGCTGTGTACGAGTGATTGTGTGCGGCTGCTGACTTGGCATTGTGTCAGCAGCACTCTGTCACGGGGAGGCTGCGGCTGCAGAACACTGTGAGATAAAGGAACTAAAGAGAGGAAAGAAGTGAGGGAATAAAGGGGAGGATAAAGAACGGAGCGGCTGAAACAGAGGAACAGAGCTGTGAGGAAATGGCACAAGAAAGGGGAAGGATGACAAGTAGTTGGAAACGGGCATGACAAAAAGAGTGGAAAGAGCCAGAGGAGAGGTGGAGGGAGGCAGGGTGATATGAATGAGGAGAGACGGAGAGCCAGGACACGAGTGATGGGGAGGAAAGAGAGCCAGTGCAAGTGAGGGATAGGGGAAAAGAGCAGGAGTTTGTCCAGCACTGCAGAGCTGTCTGATTTAGTGTGCTATCAGCAAGAGTCAGTGGAGCGAGGACAGAGATTACTGGAGCGCTATTCACACACATACCCAGAGAAACACACATGCACAGTCATGAGTTTTTATTACAACCCAAGAACTTTGTGTCTCCACTAGTCTCTTTATGGATCAAGCTAATTAGCTCTATAGTTTCCCCGCTGCCAGCTGCTGTCCAGTAGATCAAACCCTGTTTTCCGCTCCCTTTTCTCGGAAAACATCAGAGGTGAGTGCGGTACACAGCCACGGGGGTCACCAGGACATTTATGACAAGCAATACAAATTTAGGCATTTCAGGGTATTTTTGTGGGGAGAGACGCAACCAAAAACCAAAAATAGAAACGGCACACACACACACATGCTCTTCTTTCAACTACACCCAGCAAATGACAGGGAGTGAGAGACGGAGGCCTTGTAACCATAAACAACCATCATTCTGTCTCTTTGTCTCGCTGTACGCCTCACTCCCTCTGTCTGTCTTTAATTTATAACCCTCCCTGTAGATGCGTTGGCTTTGTTGCATATGAAGCTTATAGAAACAGCTATGCAGCTCTTTTCCCCCTTGGGACAATCGAGTGCTAGCAGGGCTGTTGTGATGTGGCCTTGCCCCACAGTGGAATCTGTCAATCTAGCCCGAGCTCCCAGTCTACTGTTCTGTTTTTTCATAATCCTCTGAATTTATTCCTACTGCTGGCTTTCTTCCGAGTTTGTGCCTTTTATTTTACTTTTTTATCTTTATTGCTCCTCATGGGACTTAGATGGGAGTTTGATTTATGGTATGTCCATGCAGCATCACTCACACAATATTTGCATAAATGCACTACACACATAAAGATGAGAGCCATGTGTGACACCAGGCTCTAATGTGTCACAAAGTAATGACTCATATCATCAACATGTCAGATAAGCGACAGTCTAGTCATCTATGAGCTCTATTCATCTGCTTTACTGACGCTAATCTGGCCTATTCAGTGAATTTACTCCACTTTCACTCACCCAAAAGTCATACACTCTTGTTATATGTGCAGGAAAACAAAATATAGTGCACAGAAAGAATAATAACTACTACAAGAATGTTTTTTAAAAGAGACGCTGTACAAACTGTACAAAAAGTCCACCAGTTATATAAATCTGTACAGTAGATTTGGGTCATATCCTCTCACTGCTTGTTGTTTATAAGTCTTATGATTTGATTAGTCATCTTTCCAAGTTGTGATGTCGGTCAGGGAGGGAAGGAAGGAGGCAAGGAGTTAGGGAAGAGAATGGCAGCCTCCTTAATCCCAGCTCTGGGTGTCTTCTGCATGGGATTATGTCTCAGAGGATGGAGAGGTTGGGATTACAGACGGGCAGACAGAGTCAGACGTCAGATTAATATTTAATTAAAGCTTTCAGGAAGCCGTGCTGTTGTGGCACCAGCGCTCTGACGCGCCGGGCACGCTCCTTTCCTCTTCACAATCTCTGTCAGGCAGCAAGACATGCACCTCTTACTGTATCTCCACCTGCATAGTTGCCATTTCAACCTCATTGGGGTCGCAAATAACCCTCCCAATTTATCATCTAAGGACCAGATGACCCATTAATGCTTTATAACACTTTAATGTAGTTGCAAGCCCATTTTCTATTCTATTTCTATTTTCTAAACCCATGTTTTCATCAACACCTATAGACAGATTTAAACCCATTTAATTTTTTTGAATAGTTAATCGATGCCTTATAACATGTTGTAAGGATTTGTTCATGTGCAGTAGAGTATTATTATACATGAATAGAGCTACGTTATACTGTGTGATTTATCAACTGTTTATAAGTTATGAATACTTAATGGGAGGAGTTATACTTGTTGACAAACTCATAATAAACACCTAAAAATTTCCCTTTTTTTGCTTCCAACTACATTAATGTGTTGTAAAGCTTTAACTTCCTATAAATGCAAAACACAGTAATTGTATTTATAATTAAAAAGTATTTCCCTAACTGTCAAAATGGCAAAAGTTCTATAATACAAATCACATTTCCTGTAGCTTAACATGGAATCCCCCCTGTTTACTCTATCTGACCAAAACCACAACATTTGCATTTACTATGATGAAAAAAAGCAGAAGATCTTGACATTTGTGAATCTGGCATTTTGTTTTCAGACACAATCCGAAGAAGTCAGTCATTGTTGAGAGGAAATAGCAAGCCATGGAGAATTCTTTGATATTTTTGTTGTTTTCTGGATTCCTCAGAGCCACATCAAGTCTTCTAACACTTTTTTTGTCAAGAATAAATCACATTGTCAAAATCATTTCATAGAAAGAGGTAAAAAATATTTTATTCCAACTTCATGAGTGACAGTGTATGGTTAAGTTCTAAAGACATCCAATAAACAGGCACTCCAGAGATAATTTAAAGTGGCTGTGTTTGCATTGATTTGCACCCTTCTTCTGCCCTCCACTGTGTACTTTGGATTGTTGTCCATCCTTCAGCCTGCATGTATCTGCTCCTCGTGTCAGAGCACTGTACGAAGGGGTGAATGCTCCGGAGATCACAGTTCCCCGGAAGATTTCACAACTACAAAAAGCATTTGTGAACTAATATTTGCAAGCAGTGTAGAGATCATTGCTGTTAGAGTGAACCTGCAGCAGCAGATGTGGGGTCGTGTGCTGGTCACGGCAGAGACAGGGAGGGATACTCGCTTTGACACATGGCTGCCAGGAAGCCCCACATGCACACACAAACACACCCAGACAAAATCACATTTGCCACAGACCTTCACAATAACCCTCCTGATGTATTCTTTATGCCCCGTGGCTTTCCTCTCTCTAGAGGATGCAGCTTTTCCTCAAACACCATCTCTTCCTGATTTCACCTTTTCCCCTGGCCTACACAATACAGACCTTGTCTTTGGAACCCTTTCAGCCGTTTCGCATTGGTCCTCTCAAAGCTCCATTCACAGCTGAAGAAGAAAACATAGGAAGACGGTTGTGTTAAATGGCTCATAACCTTCTTGTCCCGACATACCACAGCTGCCGCTCCGCCAGACCTGCGATGGATATAGTTTTAACTAGACTTCGGCCAAAACATTCCTTCAGAGCTCGGAAAACAAACAGAATGTGAATAGAAGGCTGAACTGAATATTAAAGAAACTTACTTCATACAGAATTTCTTTTCAGTATAAGCTGGTGTTTTGTTAAGGTCTGTTATGGAAAGAGTCCTCACCCCAGTCGCCCACTGCTTGACATTATTTAACCTTGATTTTAAAAAAACAGAAGCGACTAAATAGGGCATGCAAATAAGGGTTATGTTTTCGCAGAAAGACCTGAATGGTGTTTTCAGCTCTCCTTGCTGTGCATTGCTGCTTAGCTGTATGTATGGCAGAACAGTGGGGATTTTCAACCAGGCTATATTTAGTTTGCCCTTGGTGAATAGTGATAGGAGGACTGCAGAGGAAGAGGTGGTGAGGGCAGAGGACAAAGACATTCTTGAGCACATGTTCGTCCAGATTGATTTTTTGTTTTTATGGATTCTTTAAAAAAAAAAAAAAGCACAAAACGTCATCCTCTGTGCTGCAGCAATAACTATGGTGACATCAGAGCTTAACCTTCTTATGCCATTGATTATGTCACATGCTTGTGAGTGAAAGTGGGGAGCACATCCTGTTCCGCCAAACTCTTCAATTTGAAGAAGTAGGGCAGCAGAACTCCCAGTAGCTCTCTCGCTCTTTTTTCTCTTTCACAGTGCATATTAATAACCGTCGGACTGCGCATCACCTCATCCCACACATGCGAGCACCCCTACACACTCACTTGAGGTGATGCATGTCCTTCTCGCTGACGAGATCTGTCATTGTTGAGGGGTTAGACAGGATGGCTGACTCACTTCCCCTCTACCGGCGCTGTAGGGTTTCACACCGAGGAGACAGAAAAGGGGGAGAAGAGAGGAGGCAGCGTCGGTAACCTCCTCTGCAGTGGTGTGTGACGTTTCTGCTCTGTTTTTTGGAGATCTGCTCTCTCTTACTGAATGAAGTGTGTACAGTCAGCCGCCGAGGGAACAGAAAGGAGAAAGGCTCCTGTTGCTGGAAAGAGAGGGGAATAGAGGCGCTATCAGGATTGTGAGGGGGTCTCTGTCTCTTTAAGCTGTTACTGCAGAGTGTGTGGGTGCTGCAGTAGAGACAGAGAGAGAGGGAGAGAGAAAGAGGGGCGAGAGGATGAGAGAGCATTGATAACAGAGAGACGTCAGAGAGGGACAAGTAGTACAGAAGAGATCTAGGGCTCATGTCCGCGCGCTGAGGTGTGAGGGGGACCGGACAGGTGCAGAACACAAGAGAAAAGTGTGAGGCAAGTAGAGAGCATTAGGGATTGTGAGAGGAGTACAGGTGGAGGGGTGGCAGAGCGAGTGGAGAGGGGGCTGTTTATTCGGAGCGTGGCACCGGTGGCAGAGTGGCTGCGCTGGGATGGCAGAGGGGGGAACTGGGGGGGCTGGCGCTGGGGCAGTCCTCAGAGGGACAGGGGCAGCCAGGGGCAGGACAGGAGGACCAGCGAGGGTTACCCGCACAGGACGGTGCCTGCCGGCTGGTGCCACCATGCTCCATCCATGGCACAGATAGCACCTCCCGTCTCGGGGCAGGAGGACACCAAGGTGGAGGTCGAGGGGGGGGTCGGGTCAGCGGGAGTCGAAGGGATGGGCAGGTCGCTGCTCGGCCAGGTGTCGCTGCATCTGGATGAGGTCAGAGGTGATTCGGAGGGGGAGATGGGCAGCGCCTGCTTTGGACAGGTGTCACGCCGGCTGGGACGGCTGCTAAAGAGGCTGCCAAAGTCTCGCTCCTGGAGTGACAGCCTGCGGATTCTCCGGCGGTCCTCCTCTAACGGATCTCTGCTCACCACCTCAGGTATGGAGAAGAGAGTGGAGTGTGCACAAGTGGGGACAACTGGGAATTGAGAAGTTGTACACGGAATCCAATAGCAGTTTGGTGGTGATGGGGGTCAGTATTTTGGAAAAAAGGGAAACATGATGAGTAGACAGGTTGAGCCGGGTTGGCCTCAGAGACCGGCTGTGGGCCAAAATATTTGGGTATTGTATGCATCTGTCTGCCTATCTGTGAACTGCAATGCCCTCAAGCCCTGTTACTCTTTGTCTATACCCCCCTCCCTCTCTATATCGGCTGATCTATCCCCCTCGCTTTTGTCTAAGAGCACATAATGTCCATGTGTGTGTAAGATCGTGTGTGAGCGGTGAGGACACAGGCTGCAGAACGGTTGCAAGCGGCAGAACAGTCCAGTAAACAGGTCAGATGAAAGCAGTAGGATCTACAGTTTATGCTTGCTCTAGACACACACAGACACAGAAAACCTACACAATTTCAATCTGTCGAGAAAATCCTACGTAAATGGATTAACATATTGACTTTCATATTTGGAGCAGGAATTTGAGATAAGCGTGAGCCTGCTGGAGGCTGCAAGGTATCGATTTTCCCCATGTTTTCTCCAAATACAGGACTGGCTAATGCAGTTTTTTTAAGGGGGTGATGAATACATAATGTAACATTAGCACAAAGTGTGGCTGGGGTAAAGAGAAAAAAAAGTGTCAGGGAGAAAAATGGCTGGTTGCTGCGGAATTATTGATTCATTCACAGCAAGAGACTGACATCTGAATAAAAAAAACATGTTACTTCAGCTCTTTTGTGTGTGTGTGTGTGTGTGTGTGTGTGTGTGTGTGTGTGTGTGTGTGTGCACCCTCCTGTGTGAGCCTGATAAGACCCTAACCAAACATGACTCAGGGAGCTGCTCATCAAGAGCTCACCACTCCACCTGAGTGACGTCATGCTGCAGCCTCAAACGATTCAGAAACGGCAACAGCCCGAGCTTCCGCAGACACATAATAGATATTTTTAGATGGTGTTCCCTGTAAGGAAACCTGGTTAATCCTTAACTGGCCCGAACCAGATTCCTCACTTCCTCTTCTGATGCTTCTTCTATCTATTATTATTGTCTGTCTACGCCACAATCTTGAATGATGCTGTCTGGAAATCTCAAATTCTAGGGTTAGAGTTTCGACAGTTCCTGCCACTGTGACTGGACAATAATGACTATCACTGTAACCAAGGGATTTGTATTTGTATGTATGGGTAGGGACACACACACACACACTGACTTTCCACATAGAAGTCAGCTTACTCATCATGAAGAGTATCCACCCTATATAGACAGTTGTGTAATGTTTTCAGTGGCTGCCTGAAGTCTGTCAAAATAACCCTGATGATGTCATTATCTCAGCTTGGGCTTGGAGGCTGAAAAACTATCAACTGACTGTCAGTGTGACTGTCAGTGAAAACTAATTTGTGCTATCTTATTGAATATGTTTTCTGTGGTGATAGGAGACTTCTACACTAGGGACTAAAAGTCGGAATATCTTTAATCTCTATAAACACATATCTGCATATGGATTCAGAATCTATTAGTAGAAAAACTTGGTATCAGAAGGTTTCCATTTGTACATAGACCAGGCATGTTTGAGTGGGGTTGGTTGAATGCAGGCAAACAGTCTGTGTGGAGAGCAAAAGAGGTCCACTGGCACTGGCTGAAATTCAATCTCAAACCACAGAGGCTATCATCTGACAATGACTTAGCCTTTTTTATTAGATCTCTACTATAGATATTAACTGAAATGTCAACTGGACTTAAAACACCTGAAGTTTCAGTAAACAATGACCGGCGCACGATAGAACAATTCTTGGCGCGTAATCTGTAGTCCAGATATTGGCTGTTGCCCCCAGAGGCTAAATCATTGTCAGACCAACATCCAATGGGTTCTGAGTTTGGGATATATCAGCCTTTGCTTCTTTGAACCTCTTTAATGTTTCTGTTGGGAGTCCCCCAGCTTCATGGAGGTGCTAACAAAATGTGTTTTTAAGGTTTTTGTGTTACACATGTGAAAAATTTGACTTGATTGAGCTTGTGTTCTTGACCTTTGACATAGTCATATTTCAAAAATAAATTCTTAGCTTAACATCTACTGATTTGATTTTTCAGTCACATCATGTGGACTTCATTAGCTGTTGGAGTAAGCTCAGTTGTTGACATCTTGTGGACCGAGTAATGAGCGAAATATGAACTCACTGAGTTGAGTTGAGATGAAAGCCTGGGAAGCCTGAAAGCTTGGGAAGAGATCAACTTAATGGTGTTTGAGTTAATATGGTTTGTCAAATTAATTTAGTCATTTGCTATATCATAGTATGTGCACATCAATCTCAGGAGCATGCTATAAGTGAGACACCTTTACTTACTTATTTCTGGTCTTGGGAGAAAAGTTTTCAAAATGTTGCAAAGATGAAGTAAACCAGCTTGTTTTTATCCTATAATCTAGACCTAATTGATCCTTGTTTTCATGAGCCCAGTACTCTCAGCCATCAATAAAGCATTTCATTTGAATTATAACATAAAATCACAACACGAGGTCATTCATGAGGGGATCTTCCACCACATATTATCAAGAAGCAAAAAAAGATAGCCCTTTAGGCATTCGACTGCATCCTTTTGTAGCCCGAAAGCCTTTTAAAAAACAAAAACAAGCACTGAAGCCTGGTTCTTCTGCTGCTTGTTTGCTTAATTCAGGGAGCATCTGTAGCTTGACAGATGGATGAATTGAGGGAGGTGATGACAGAGATGCTGGGTTGATGGAGATATGAATGTCAGTATTAAATATTTAAGTACTGTTTGTGCACAAATACACACAGATGTCAAGGAGAACTGGGGCAGATTTGATTTAGGTTAAAGGAGAGATTTGTTTGCTCGTGTCTGGTGGGTCAGCATGTGGAGTGTGTCCATCCTGGACGCTCATTGAGTTTGAGTGGGAATGTGAGAGAACAGAAGCATGGTATTTTATTTATAATGTACAGTATTATGAGTGGAATGGTGTGTGTGTGTGAGCCACACAGTAAAAGAACATGGATAACCGCTCTAAATGAGCTATGATGGGATCAGACGGGCTAAAGCCCCCCAAAGCTGCTCTTAAATCCTTCTTACGACCTGCAGATCTCTCTTAAGGTTCATTAGAGACCGTGTTAATATCTTCGCCCCTATGTTTTAGCTAACTTGCCCCATTTATCCCATCCCTCCTCCCGCAGACATGGAGAAAAATACAATATGTCCCTCCCAGTGTTCTATCTGGTGCCGTACAGACATCCTCCATGACCTGAGAAACACTGCTAATCTGTCTTAACCCTCCCCTGTCTGTCCAACACCCACTGTCTCCCAGAAAAACAACAACCACCCACATCCCCTATCTTCCTAAATAGTACAGGAGATGATGCAGAAACAAAACAAATTGTGGGAGTGGAAAGCCAACAAAAGACAGAGATTTTAGGAGACGGAAGAGACAAATATGAGCGTGGAAATTTTTCATTCAGCAGCCTCCACCTTTTAGTCATTTAACACGCCACCATCGCAGCTCCTCCTTTCCGGCCTCGCAGTTATCGACCCAAGTGCAGCAGTGGAAGTTAACACAGCCACCACATATAGATTGTTACATACCGTACATCTATGCTCCCTCATCTCTTTCCACTGCACTCTTCCTCCATCGCCATCTATCTGCATCATC
This sequence comes from Centropristis striata, assembly GCF_030273125.1. Taxonomy (NCBI): domain Eukaryota; kingdom Metazoa; phylum Chordata; class Actinopteri; order Perciformes; family Serranidae; genus Centropristis; species Centropristis striata. The sequence continues at coordinate 11,494,808 of NC_081519.1, read as the reverse complement.
GTCTCGCTCCCTCTCTGCCTGGAGGAGGTGTCATTTTAAAAGCAGCCAGACTGGAATGATGGCATGAGAGACAAAGAGAGAGTCTGTGCACATATCTCCTGCCTCAGAGGAGGCCAGTCTACCATGGCGACACATAACACCACAGCCCTTCCTCTTGTTGAGACAGTACACACACAGGCTCTAGACTCTGTGGCTCTGTGCAGGAGGAGCAGATGCTGATGAGTGTTTGTGGATCAACTTCATTACAGTCATCACTGGGTGTCCTGCAGGTGTGCATGCATGTTTGTGTGTGTTCACTGTCATCAAAGTGTCTAAATTTGATAATGGCACTATTTAACAAGGAAATGCCTCACTGAGATAAAGTATCTTTTACTGGAGCATCCTCACAAAGAGAACAGCAGCTGCACGTAGAAGTTACAAAACATATCATTTAGATTTAAGATAAAATATGCGGAGATAAAATGGAAGGATGACAGTTTGAAGGGGTAGTTTTAGTTGGGATTTTTAAAAAGTGGGGTTGTATGAGGTGCTTATCCATAGTCAATGTATTTCCTGCAGTAAATGGTGATCAGCACACCCCCAGTTTGGAGAAGTAGGCACAAGTACTGGCACAGAAGCAAAGCAATTTACCGCTGTGGATTGGGGCAGCAGCAATTCTAATGTTAGCCTTCTAAACAATCAATATCACTTTAAGTGTTTGCTATATTTAGAATATTTTCACCACTGGTCTATGCTTTGTCAATACCACTAGACTCCATTGACTAAAACAGTAATTTTATCTTACAGTAACACAGGAGTTGCTGGTCTACCGATGCCTTGATGGTCAGGTTTGTTTGTGTTATTGTGTGACTTTGGTGTTTTAAAAGGTTAGTTAAGATTCACCAATGTAACACAATAACACAAACAAACTAACCGATGGAAGCAGCAGTAAACCATCAACTCCTGTGTTCTGCGAGGTAAAATGACAGTCAATGGAGTCTGGTGGCTTTGACGAGAGCATAGATTAGTTTCAGTTCCCTTCTTCTTAAATATGGCTGTCTGACAACAAGCTAGAGCAGTGAAAATAATCTAAATATAGCGTACATATAAACTGATATTGTTTTTTTAAATTCTATTTCTTTTATTTATATGGCTAAAACACATTTTGCTGCTGCCCCTGTTCTGTGAAGTACATTGCTTCACTTCTGCGTCGGTCCTCCAGCCTGCTTCGTCATACTGGAAGAGTGGCTTCAGAAACTGGCTTTGGATCAGCACCTCATACAGCCCCACTTCAATAAATCTCAAATATTCCTTTAGCCAGATAATAATAATATAATGAAAATTATAGTTGCAATTATCCAGACAAGGTATCTTAGACCAGAGGCAAATAAATGAACACTGGCAGCCTGATTAGCTTGACTTTAAATCATAAATGCTTTAAAAGAGTCCCTTGAGACAGGTTCAGGTTGAATATGGGACTAAAGTACTTTATAGTCAAAAGGAGAAGAGTACATAAAGGTATGTTAAATATTAACATCAAATGTAGAAATTAAAAGGGAGTTTCCAGAGTGAAAAAATAAGGAAGTAGGATGTGTTTCTCCAGTGACGTGCTCTTCTAACAAAACCTGTTGTGGCATTTCTGTCTGACCACAGTTTCTCCTAAAAATCCAGCCCAGGGGAATCATCCTTCCCCATTTGTCTGTGTAAAAATGTACTTTCCACAGAAGAGCAGAAGGGAACCCCCTGCAAGTCCAAGCATGGAGTCCAGTGGGGAGTTTTCATCTCAGACATTCATGAAAGAAAAATGTCACACAAGAAAAATGCATTTTTTTTGCTGACGCCCCCCTCTGTTGCTTTCTCTTTCATTCTCCTCCCTCCTGATTCTCTGTGATTATGTCTGTGTCAGCATGCCTGCATAACCTTCAGAGCCCTTCTGGGTCACATGAATGCTGCTGCAGTGTCTCAACCAGCTCATGAGCACTCGCATATATGCATGGTAGAGCATCTCAAGGAGGCACACCCACGCACCTTATGTGCATACATACAAGAAAACGTCTCAATCTCTTGAGTTTCACAATCAGTCCACAACCTTGTACCTTTGCTTGTAACACCTATTCTAAATGCTAATGCTATAACTTAATTAACTTTATCATAACCCTGGTTTGTTTGTTTTTTTCTTACGGTGTGAAACAAGGTGTGAAACATGTTTTCACAAGGATGTCAGCAAGAATACACACCACCCTTGCGATCCCAAAGTCGTCACCACACGTTTCTGTTTATTTTTGTGTACATCTGTAATTTTAGAGTACGGCAGCACTTGATCCAAAGTGCTGACTTCCTTGTGTGTGAGTGAGAGACGGAGACAGTGTGTCTTATCAGTGTGGGAATAATCTGGAACCTAGGTGAACTGTGACTTGCTGACAGCGGTGTATCTCACTGTAGGTGTGGAACTGGGATAGACTCGAAGCTTTCCTCCCATTTTCAATGCAATCCGCCCAGCAATTCCTGGCAGGGCCTTTTCTAAGAATCCACCACCCAACACAAACAGTGATTGCAGTCTTGAGAACACGGAGGAGGTTTAAAGGTACCCTGTGGAGTTTTTGGCCGTGCTATGGTTAGCCAAGCAGCAACCTCCGAGTCTGAGCAGTGCCTTAAGCTGCATTCTACCGAAAAATTCCAGCAGGGGGCACTGACGAAGGTTGCAGAAGCATTTGGGTCCATTCATTTCAATACAAAATGAGAAAACTTTTCACTTGATTTATTACCTCAGAATTTTTTTTTTAGGACAACACTATGGTCTCAAACGCTAGTAAAAGATCTTCTTCAAGACAATTTTATGTTAATAGTGTAAATCATGGCCCCATTTAGAAGAAAATAGAAGATAAAGAATCGTATGATTTGGGGCGAGGCTACCTTTACATGACAGGTCACTAACAAGGCGAGCCGTCACCAGGAGAGAAGAAAAGCAATGCGTATCCACGGCATTGTGTCAGTAAAGTTCAAAAAAATTAAATAGGGACATTTACGGTTTGGTCTCATAACTTTGACCCTTTCACACTGTGTTATCACTTAATGACAGTTTATTTGAACATTTTGTTTATTAAAAGTGTCTTGTCTCAGCGTTTGGTTGTACTAATAGACACTCAAAGGAGTCTCTGTTCATTTTTCTGAGGTAAGTAAAGTACATTTTGTTTTTCTTTTTTGCCAAAACTAACATCCCAATTAATGCTCCAGATAATGCTAACATGAATTAGCAGTGGCTTTGCTCAGTCAGGTTGAGGTGTAGAGATCCCTCCTGCTCCTCCACAGTCCATATATGGTCTGCTCCCCGTATCGGAAAAAAGATGGCGACGAGTGTCACGCCGAACTCGATGCCTCAAACGGGCAGTCCACAAACCAATGGGTGACGTCACGTCAGTAACAATGAATGTAAACATTTTCCCTGCAAATGTCAAAAAGTTTCACATTTTGAGAAATATGCTAATTCACTTGCTTTCTGTCTCTGTACAGAAAATGTAAAGCTTCTGTTAGCAGCCGGCTAGCTTAGCTTAGCACTCAGACTGAATACAGCTAACCTTGTTCCATCCAAAGGCAACAAAATCATCCAACCAGTGCCTCTAAATGCCAATTTGTTAGTTTTTTATGAGCATTATGTTTGGATTTTGTTACCTATGGATTAAGCTAGGCTGGCTCTTTTCCACTGTTTCCAGTCTTTACGCTGAGCTAAGTTAGCCGGTTGCTGGTGTCAGCTTCATATTCACTGTACAGACATGAGAGTGGTATTAATCTCTGTATAAGTCTCCATAACAAAGCAAAGAAGCTTATCTCCCAAATAATATCATATTTCTTTCCAATGTGGTTGAATAAAGAGGTAGAGGTGTAATCCAGTAAATAAAGGAAGGCCGAACAGGAAAGGAGTTTCTCTCTTCCCTTCCTGTGTGCTTCCTTTCTGTCTCTCTTTCTGCAGTGACCTCTAAACTGTCGTGAGCAGATCATCCCTTATCTTAACTCTACTCTTTCCTCAACACATCCCTCCTGTCATCGAAGCATTGCAGCCCTTCCCTCCCTGCCCTCTCTCTGCCAACCTGTCTCTGTCTCACACACACACACTTAATACTCTGACCTCTTAGCTGTCACAAGTAAAGTATCCTCTATCTGAACTTTCCGTTTTTGCTCAACATACACCTCATGTCATGAAGCCCTATCCTGTCTCCATTTACTCTCTCCTCCTTGCTTCAATAATCAGGCCTATTATTTTCCAATCCAGTGCAAAATAGATATCCAGATATCTTTAAAAAGTCATTAGGGGTTCATTTGAGGTTTATAGCTTATTAATAATAAAATAAAAAAACACACCATATATACCCTTCTACTGGTGACCTGATGTAAGCAGAGCTAGTCTCTTTCTACAATGGTCATCTAGAAGCTTGTTGCCATGGTTACGCTGGTGATGCTGAGTGTGGTGTCCCTCTCTTAGCAGGATACAGACACAGCCACTAATATCAGTAGACAGAAAAACAACCCAGGCTGAGCTCGGCTCGTTCTTTCAGCAGCCACTGCAGCAATAAAGAGGCACAACAGAAAACAGGGTGTTGTTTTGAAGCAGATATTTAAGTTTCAGAGGTTAACGGAACATTGTAGTACTTATTTTCTGTTTTTATTAAAACTGGCTCACGGCATGTAGCCTACTGCACCATGTTTTATTTAAGCTTCCCTTTTCTTGAGGACCACATAAAGGATCTGAGTCACAGTTTCCCCCCTAAACTGCAGTCCTCTCTCTGCTGGTGCGGTTTTTAAATTTCTCTTTTCTTTAGCATGGATTATCTCACCAACAGAGGAGAAGTTAGATGTGAAGCTATGCGTCTCAGTGGAAAAGCCTCTGGCCACAGTAAAGTCTGTGAGAAATAAACAAGCTGAGGCTGTCATATGTGGGACCAACTAAAGATTAAAGAACAGTGGACTATTTTGGGTAGTTTTGGGGGAAGTACCTAAATCTATTCCTTTCTCTCTGAGCAGTAACATGAGAGCTGACCACACAAGGGCTGCTATACTGTTACAGTTTGATGGCTTTGAATGTAAAAGCAGTCCGTCCATCCATTGTTGCGCTACATTATGTCTATATTACATTATGCATTTGTTTCCCCTACAGTTTTCTATGGACCTTGGACAGTATATATTGTGTAATGTGTTTTCATCAGGAGTCAGATCCACTTAGCAAAGTATTTCCTGTCATCGGATGGGTACATTTGAAATACTAAATGGATCTTTAGGGTGTATTTAGCGGGTTAAGTTGTAATATTTCAATATCAATTTTTAATTTTTACCTTTTTTGCTATAAAGAAAAAAAAACACTCCATAACAATGCCACAACTCTCTTATGTGTTGCAAGAAATAAATATGAAAGATAAAATGTGGTTGAAATATTTGGTCATATTGATGGTTTAAAGGTGAGATATGTCAAGAATATCTAGTTGTGTAACAAAAATAACACACTTGAAAAAGACAAATACATAACATAAACATAAATACATAAACATAATATACTTGAAATAGTATGGTAAATAAATGATTACATAACTCTGCCGAGACACATGTAGATTTCAGTTTGATGTGTATTATATAATATGAAATAAGAAATATTTTTCCGTTCAAAATGGTATTTGTTGGTTGTCATGCAACCAGAGCAGCTCATGGAAGTCTCAACATGCTTTGCTGTTAAAGCGCCAAAGTGAGACATTTCCGTATAGTATTTACCAAATATGTTAAAGGGTCTTCTGTCTTGTAGCATTCATACATTTATTATCCTTAACCGCTTATCCAAACTCGGGTCGTGGGGGACTGGAGCCGATCCCAGCTAGATACGGTTATTGTTGGTCTAATTACAACATTAAGTCTTGTGTGTGTAGGTCTCTAGAATTACAATTCAATCAACGGACATACATTTATTGTCTGCAGTGGTACAATGTAACTAAGTACATTTACATGTACATTTGACAGCTTTAGCTAATTTTCAGGTCAATATTTAACATGAAAAACATGATCAATTTAAAGTGATTAGACATTTTATTTAAATTAAACCTCACAACAGTATATAAAGTAGTTAGAATGGGCCTTCCTTGAAAAAAAAAATAAAAATGCTGCTTACATAAATGCATATACAATAATAATCCAATAATGTATTTAGAATATAGAAAACAATCTGAGTGGGGTACATTTTAATGTCGATACTTTTGTACTTTTACTTCAGTTAGTTTTGAATGCAGGACTTTTACTTGTAGTGGAGTAATGTCACAGTGTGGTATTAGTACTTTTACTTAAGTTAGGGATCGGAATACTTCTTCCACCACTGGTTGTCAGGTGTGTTTTGATAATGAATACGCTGCAGTCTGGTAGCTTGTTTGTAGGTGTGTGTCTGGATTTAACCACTAGATGGAGCAAATTCTCTGTACAAGGAGCGTTTGTATGACAGGACCTGTTTGATTAAACCTTCAATTCAAACTCACACACTTACAGATGACTAATTAGCATCACACTTGCTCATCCTCTTTGTGGACATGAAGCTGATCATGTAAGGTCAGGGGTCTCAAACTCAAATTACCTGGGGGCCGCTGGAGGCAGTATCAAAATGACCAAAAAAAGACACAAAATTACAAAAAAGACACAAAATGACTGAAAAAACACAAAATGACTTTAAAAAAAAGACATAAAATGACCCACAAAGACACAAAATGACCACAAAAAGACACAAAATTACAGAAAGACACAAAATGACTGAATAAACACAAAATTACTCAAAAAGACACAAAATGACAAAAAAGGCACAAAATGACCAAAAAAAAAGACAAAAAATGACCAAAAAAGACACAAAATTACAGAAAAAGACACAGAATTACTGAAAAAAACTCTAAATTACTTAAAAAAAGACACAAATTGACCAAAAAAGACACAAAATTATTTTTAAAAAGACACAAAATTATTTAAAAAAAGACACAAAATTATTTAAAAAAAGACACAATTATTAAAAAAAAGACACTAAATTATTTTAAAGAAGACACAAAATTACCAAAAAGACACAGAATGGGACCTTCCAAACACAACACGGTAAAGTGCCATTCATATAAAACTCACATTAAACTTTCATATCAAGGTGGGGGCCACAAAATATCATCACGAGGGCCGCAATTGGCCCGCGGGCCGCAAGTTTGAGACACATGTGTTAGGTCAATGTTCGATGGTGTTTTAATCACTGCTTCTCAATGATTGGTTCTGTCCTACTGTGTGTGCTCTTGTGTCTGATTGGTGTGTGTTTGTGTCCGTCAGACTGTAGCTACACCTGTCACCTGGAGTGTGAGAGCCAGGTCCGGCTGGACTGCAACAAGAAGGACAGAGAGCACGATGAAACTTCATCTCCCAGAAGACGCAGCTCCTCCGCAACCCCTCAGGTCAAGGTGAGAATGTCAAATAGAAAAGAAATGCCTGATTTTTTTTTAACCATGTGAAAAACTATTTGTGGCACTATTTTAGGGGCACTACAGAAGAGCACACATTCATCTAAAATGTAGTATGTTGTTATGTGTGTGTATGGTGCAGAAGTGTACATGAGTCATCATTGGTTAAAGGCAGAGTTCATTCTGCAGCATCTCTCCAGGCCTACACTCTTACATAACAGTCCTCCTCTTTCACAACATACTTTCCTCCTCCTCCTCCTCCTCCTCCTCCTCCTTCTGCTCCTCTGCTGTCTACTTGTGAATTTATATATGCGCTCATTTGCTTTTTTTGGTCACAGAATGTTCACAGGACAGAATATTTTCCATCACATCTGACTTGCCTCCCTCTCTATTTCACCTGCTCTGTTGCTCTTATGGCCTCCCTCCTCATCCTCCTCTTGTAGTCTCTCTGTCATCTCTCATCTGTAGTATGGGTTTGATTTATTCAGTCAGTGGTGAACCCTGATGTCCTCAGTTTCTTTAATAAGAATGACAACTTTTTATGTTCTCTGCAGGACATAGAGGCAGCCCCGGGAACAATCACTGATAAATAAATTACAAAATCCTCAGCCAAATTGTGATTTTTGAGAGGCATTACTAGTGGCAACCACTCATCATTAGGCCTGGGTGTATAAAGCTACACCCCTAAATGTTTTCTATAAAACCCAGGACTTTTCAGACCCTTTTTGCAACCTGCTGTCAGTCAGGCACTCCTCCTCGGAATAGTGTTGCTAGGTAATTTTGTCATGAGGTTGTGTTCAATTTTCCACCCTCTGTTGAAATTTGAATAATAAATACCAAGCACAAGGTGGTAGATCTGGTGTATGAACTCAGGGGGCGTCTCCATGAACACCTTCTATTTTGGTTCATGTATGTTCAGCAGCACATACCAGATTTATGGCAATGAATATAGATCAGCAGATGTGGTAATTATGAAATACTCTCTCAGCTAGTCACATCACTGGTCTTATAGCTCTGAAACAGCTGTGTTGATCACGATGAAAGGTGATATTAAAAGCCCAACCCCCCAGAACACACATCACCACAAATCTGCACCCAAAGACATATGGAGTCTGGTTTTCTACCAGGTTGTTGCTATAATAACAACAGAAATAAAAACAAACATTGATTTTGAATTGGTTTGTATTGGACCAGCTCTATTATAGCAACTCTAATTCTAATGTATCTACCCTCTTACATGTGTTTTGTACTGCAATGTGCTTCAAGGATAAAATAGAGATGTCACTTTTGCTTAAACGAAGGGTGGAAACGGGGCCATGAGCCCCATTAACTGGGTGAATCTCCTTCATAAAAAAGCAGAATATCGAGTTAAAACTGTGCAGTCTGATTTGTGTAAAGGTCTGAACAGCCTGTTACAGATGTTATGTATGCTAGTGTAATATATTCAGTCATACACTATTTCAAAACTATCATTTTATCTTACTTTCATACAGTACAAGCCACAGGACACAGTAATTATGTAAAATTCATCCTCAAAATAGTGCTTGTGTGTAGATGAACCTGACAGAGTGGGAGCCTGCATGCTGCTCTTGGCATCCCAGCTTCAGTCACCCACGCAGTGTGGTCCTCACACACATACACACACACACACTCACACACATAGCATGCACGAGAGAAAGCTGGATAACCCCACAGGCCTGCTGCAGAGCGTTGGCAGCTCCTCTGTGCCCTGGGGGCAGATAATGCAAAATTAGACCTCTGGTAGTTTGCCAGGTAGTACGCTGTTTCTAGAGAGCTCAAACAAATACACACAGTCATTCTACCCTGAAACACATTGATGGGAATGGCGAGAATTGGAGAGAGAGCGAGCGAGGAGGAGGATGAATTGAGCACATTTACGAAATGTTTTTTTACCAACAGCAAATGCTCAAACTACAGCTCAGGCTGTTTAAATCACCCCTTTAAATATTCCACATCTACTGTAACAAAATGATGGCATGTCATTTTTGTAAAGTCATTTTTAGCTTAACCACTCTTTCTCAGTGTAATGACTGTGTAGTTAAAGATAATGAGCTTAAAGTCAGAATTAAGTGAGCGTTGTTGATGATGTCTGTCTCGGAGGTATGTGAACTCTGTGACTAAGGCCTGTCTCCCTCCACACTCTTGTTTGGTTCATAGAGGACACAAATACTGCAGACAAGAGGAGATATGACAGTTCATTTCCTGCAGTTCTCCCCTTTTTCTCTGTTTTATAGCTGCAGCTGTGTGTGTGTGTGTGTGTGTGTGTGTGTGTGTGTGTGTGTGTGTGTGTGTGTGTGTGTGTGTGTGTGGTTGTGTTCCAGTTCCCTCGATCTTTACAGGCCTCTATTGTGTGTGCCTCAGCAGAAATTGATCCCCTTTTACCCCTATAAGCACATATACACACATGCAGCACACTAACCAAGCTGCATCGACTTAAAGCCAGCAGCAGCAGGAGCGTCCCTCAGAATGCATGCATGTGTGTGTGTGTGTGTGTGTGTGTGTGTGTGTAGCATCCCACCCCCTGCACGCTGCCGTCTCCCTTAGTGATTACACTGATGGAAGAGAGGAGCAGAGCCGCAGGTAATCAGTCTTCGGCTGACTCAAACCTGACAGAAAGACACCCGATGAAAGGGCGACACACTGTCCCTGCGTGCAGAAACCCTCCACTGCCATAGAAGTTTACCTATAATCATGTCTGGGTAGATATTAAAAATCATACCTCACACACAGAAACAGTTGGCGTGGACAGATGCACATTCGCTGCATCAATCTCAGCAGTGACAGGGGCATTAGCTGCTTTGTGACAAGAGGGTCACTGCCAGAGTCAGAGGGCAGATTGCAGGGTCAGTGTAGGTTAGAGGTCACTGTAATCTCTAACTGAAGCGCAATCATTCATTATTTTCTTAATCTCACCTTAAGCACTGCCCCTCCACCAACAAGGTGCAGCTGTGGACGTAATTTCTTTTTATTTCTGGGCTGTAGCTGTCCCCTGATGGGTTCAGATGTCCAAACAATAGCCCTAATTACGGCATGGTCCAACGTAAAAGCTACGTTTACATTGGTTGTCATAGCTTCTCTGCATCCTGCAGCAGAAACTCGCGAGAAAAAGCAGCCATCTTCCCCAGCCTCTCTGTCACTGCTGCTCTTCCGTATGTAAAATAGGAGGCTTCATATCTCTCACTCATCAGCGCTTCTCTTTCTACTTACCAATGCCTCTCTCTCTCTGTGTAAGAGGAAGTGGCCATGCTCTGCAGGGTGCAGTCGCTTGCAGGAAGAGAGAGAGAGAGAGAGAGAGAGTGGAGGGAGAAGGGGGAGGGTGCTTGCAGGCTGATAACCACAGATGGTTGAGCAAGGCTGCAAGAGAGTGAGGGAGGAAAACGGGTGCAAAGACAGAAAGAGAGAGAGTAAGGACAGGAGAGGAAGGGGGAGAGGAAGATAGAGAGAGTGAGAGGTTGAGTGGGAGGCATCAGTCTCTCTGGTAGTATTGCCAGAGCAACGGCGCGAAGAGGAGAGAGGAGGTAGTACGGGGGTCTGTGGACGTTTGTTGCTGCAGCCAAGAGATCTTCTGACGCTGTTTACTCTGGAGTCCGGGGACGGATGGATGCTCACACACATAAACGCTGGACTTGAATTGAACCGTTCTTTGTTATCGTCGCCGCAGGTCCTCACAGAGACACAGACACAGACACAGGATGTGGTTTTGCATGCGAGTCTTTATGAGCGTTTGTCTGTGCGTATAACAGGCTCTCAGGTGAGCAGGGTTAACTTGAAACCAAACTGTAAACTGACTCCATGACACCAGCCTGTGCCTATGTGTGTGTGTGAGATGGTTACATACTGTGTATGAGTGTGTACATGTGTGCAGCTGCACATGAGCAGGTGCATATACTGTATGGTGTATTTGTGACACCGGCATCAAAGCACACACACACACACGCGCGTCAGGAGGAAGTGACACGTCTGCGCTTGCTCTCGGATTTCCTGGTCCCCTCTCCGGTGGCACGCAAAGCGCCGAATCTGAGCCGAGTTCACCTGTCTCGCCCTCACAGGTGGGACTTCAACTTCTTCTGGATGCATCAGCAGAGGAGCGCTGACTTTTTTGGGATGAGTAAAGGACAGTTAGAAGCGTGTGGACTCTGATTGTGACTCTGAGCGTCACATCGAGATAAACCAGCACTTCCTCAAGCTGTCAACGTGCTTCTTCTGGTGCTGTGCCGGTGCCGGGGCCGGGCCCATCTCTGGACCTCCCCATGACTGTCAATGCCGTGGTGACCCCCTCCATGACCAGCAGTAACAGCATGAGCAGCGGGTACTGCAGCCTGGATGACGAGAGCGAGGACTTTAGCTTCTTCACAGCCAAGACCTCGTTCTTCCGCAAGCCCAAGCATGCACCTAAGGTACAGAATCACGGTAACGTTTGCTCTGATAGATGAAACTCTAAAAGTAAGGCAAACTCAGAAGGGTCAGATGGTGGGTGTTTCAGTTTGGCTGGGAACCAAACTACCATTTATACCGAAAACATGCAACCAGAAAGCAGAAGTTTGTAGAGGAAGTGGTGGTGTTTGTGCATTCTGACGCAGGCCTCTAGGTGTGTGAGAGTGCAGGAAGGGGTTACTGTTGTACATCTGTTGTGTCACATTGATCTCTCGGCCTTGTTCAACAACCTTGATGCCTTTTGGCAGCTCATTCGTCATTCGAGGCCAGCGTAGATTTAGCAACAAGGCTTAAAAACTGAGTTAACCTACAGATTCCATAGAGGCTTCTTCTCTGCTGTGTGTGGGAGAGGTTTCTGTGGAAACTAAGCTGATACTTCAGCACTATAACAAGTGCGTGTATGTGTGTCTGTGTGTGTGTGTGTGTGGTGGTGGTGGTGGTGGTGGTGGTGGGGGGGGGGGGGGGGGGGGGGCGGGGGTGTTAACTGTAGCAAACCATTTTTCTAGTTACCATAGCAACTCATGGTTTTGTTGGCACCCACTTCCTGAGAGTTGGCTTTGCCCTACTGTACATTTAATTACTTCACACATAACTGTGTCAGATCCTATAACTCCTATAACTATATATTCGATATATATGCTCACACTGCAGGGTGTTATGTGCTGTGTGTTGGTTTACTGGGGCTTATCCCAAGATGCACAGCAGGTGGGGGTTTTTTTTATAGGAGAAGAAGGAGTGAGAAGTGTGAAAGCTAGAAATGTGTTTCTGGCTGCACAAAAAGCCTGGAGAGGAAATTCTTGAAACCACACAACATTTGCATTAATGTAAAACACACTCAGCCCTCTTCCTGCTGTCCTTGTCCTGGCATTGCCTTTGGTGTCTGACTTGGAGAAGGTATAATCTCTGAATAATTGACCAGCTGTGTTGTCAGCGTGTGGAGTTAGGGTTGCTGCCGTGAGGAGACAGAAGGGTATTGGGGTTAGCTTGTCTGGGCTGTCGGCGAAGAAGCTGCCAGCTGATGGTGCCTGATTTCTCTGGCACTGGGCAGCCAAAGAGAAATGGTTTGACATATATTACAGCAGCACAGTCAGCTGAAGAGTGCAGGGGGGGAATGCTTCTTGAATGGTATCCTCTGGTAGAGGATTAACAGTGGCCCTGCAGGGAATGTGTCCTGTTTTTATCCCTGTGTTTGAATATGAAAAGGAGATGATGCAAAGACCTGTGAATAGAGATGTTTTCATATATGTGTATAAAGATGTCAAAATGTGTCACTGTGTTAAGTCGTTTTCCATGCATGCATGCATTTATGTGCACAGACACAAAGGGAGATACCTACATTCATCAACAGTGGAAGGGAAGTTCACATCTTCTTTTCTTTATGAATTATTTCCAGAGCTGAGCCTTTTGCTCCAGATTAGCCATCCAGCTTTAATGTGTTTTGTGTATATTTTCAGTGTGTGTGTGTGTGTGTGTGTGTGTGTGTGTGTGTGCCACTGTGATGAGCAGGGGGCATGTTCAGCTTGTCCTGTTCTGCTTTTTGATGCAGTGAAAATGAATGTGTTACATCTCATTTGTCTAAAAAGCCTATTCACATTCACATTTACTGCATAACTCTCATACACTGCACACATTAAACAACATCGGTGTGTGGAGGTGGACTTAACACAGAACTTATTATAGAGCTGTACTTTAATTAAGTACAGTTTTGAAGTATGGTACTTGATGAGTATTGTTTTCTTCAGATGGAAATGTATGATGTCACAGATAAAGACTGCTCATACAAACCTAATTTATGTTATCAGTTTATGTTCAGTATCAGTCAGCTGCTGACTATGTAAAAGAATACATAAAATAAATAGCTATATGACACCATTTCTAAATTGAGATGCACAGTTGTGCGGTGGTTAGCGTATGTGTCAGCCTGTGATAGTCTGGCGACCTGTCCAGGGTGTAGACCGCCTCACTGTCAGCTGGGATTGGCTCCGGCCCTCAAGGGAACCTAATTAGGATAAGCAGATATGGATAATGAATGAATGGATTTGACGCCATTTCTAAATCACCCCATTATATGTTCTGTAGATGTTTATATTGTCAAATATCAGACACCAATACTGATACATACCAATAAAATCAAAAGTTAGTTAGATTAGTGCCAATTAGATCATATACAACAGATCACATAGTCTGTGTGTGTGTGTGTGTGTGTGTGTGTGTGTGTGTGTGTGTGTGTGTGTGTGTGTGTGTGTGTGTGTGTGTGTGTGTGTATATGTGTGTGTGCGTGCGTGCGTGCGTGAGTGAGTGAGAAGGACAAGGTTTAACTTTGTTGTTATTACGATGAATATTATTATTCTTTTGGTATCATTCCTACTGGTTTGTTTGTGTGTTAGTGTGTTAGTGTGTGTGTGTGTGTGTGTGTGTGTGTTTGTGTGTGTGTGTGTGTGTGTGTGTGTGTGTGTGTGTGTGTGTGTGTGTGTGTGTGTGTGTCCTGCTGGCAGTAGGCGCTCAGCGGTCTCTGAGCTGTGAAATAGAATCAGCGTGTGTGTTCTCCATCAAGCTTCTCCTCCTCACCACTTGACCCAGTAAAGGCATTGCTCCAACACACGCTGTTATCAGCATCTGTGCATTTGCGTGCGTGTTGGTTCATGAGTTATCGATAAATCCTGTCCACAGTTTTCGCTCTCTACTATTTGGGTTTTGTTATTTCAGTTCTGACAGTATTCACCACGTCTTCAATCTTAGCCAGCTGTAATAGATCCTAGAGTCTAGTGTTACCTGAAGATCATGGTGTCAATCACTCATTCTCACACACACACACACACACACACACACACACACACACACACACACACACACACACACACACAGGTTTGACTGACTGAAGTCAAGAGTTAAGTTCAAATTGGCCAAAAGGTTAGAAACACAACCTAGTTTGGCTCCAGGTTTAAAACTTAGCAGTTTGCGGGAACATTTCCAGCAGTGATATGACCTCACTTGTCTGATCTCATCAGAGTGAGAACATCAACACTTACTCATGTCACCCTGAGGGGTGTTTCTGTGTGTGTGTGTGTGTGTGTGTGTGTGTGTGTGTGTGTGTCTGCATGTCATGTGTACATATGTGTGTGTGCTCCTTATGTAACAGCCCCAGATATCTGAGATACTTAAGCTGCTTTACATCTATCTGAATCATCCATCATTTAAACTGGATTAGCTGGCCTGGACCTGTCACCTGTAATATTGTTATTATCAGACAGTGACTCAGTCAGTCAGTGGAGTCTTATTGGCAGAGGCAGTTTTTTTCTGGGTAATACTAACTTTTAGTTGTGGGATTCTTGCAGTAAAAAGGACATATTTGATCACCTGTGTCAGGTACAGTGTTAGGACACTACATGTCTAGCACTCTGTATATTGAGTAAATAATTAAGAACCTGAGAGGTTTAACTGTGAGAATGAACTGTGTGATATTTTTTATCAAGTTGACCAAATATGTGGTCTGACCAATGTGCAGCCTGCAGAAGCCCTTTCAGTGTTCACATCTCTCCGTTTCTGTACGCTGCCGGCCGGTCGTTGGCTTCCTCGGGGCCTGGTCCAAGTGTCCCAGGACTTTGAGGAACTTTCAGGGGCGGAAACTGCTCTATTGTCCCCTGACCACTCTCACTGGTATGCAGAGGGCAGGGCACTGCCTCTGATACATTTAGAAACTTGGATACAAACACAGGAATTCCTGCGAGGTTCTTTTCACTTTGTTGCAGTAGACTCGGAGGAATTTTGAATACAAGTCAACTCCTCCGTATCCCTCAGACTCTGTACCCAACTCTGGATTTTGCCATACACACTTTAAAAAGACTTAAAATTTAATTAAACATATTTCACACACACACAAATAGCGGTAACAACAATAATAATTCACATATCACACATTACATATTCAACAACGTAATAAAATAAAAACAATCAGATAAAATAACAATAACAACATAGAAATACTCCGCAGATCATAGCCATTTAAAAATGGCTGTGCATCTTTGATGTCCAAGAAACTCAAATTATCTAGTTATGATAGTCAGTCTGTCTGATACAATACAAGATGCCATCTTAACACATGTATGAATCATCAATAAATCTATTTTTTCCCAAGATAAAGCTATCATCATCCTTGCCTGCAGTCCAAAATCAATAAAGTTATCAGTTTTTAATTAACAATAAAGTTATTTGGATATACACCTCGTACAAACATCTTTGTTGGTGAGGCACCTTCACAATGTCAGATAGAGTCTGACCAACTTATCCAGTATTTTTGAAATTTCTGATAGTCCCATACACAATGAAACAGAGTACCTACTGTTAGTGCCATACACAATTAATGAAGTGTTCGTCTACCTGATTTCTACTAAATGTATGTTTTTTTTATTGAAAATGATCATGTAGTCATGAGTCGGTGGAGGTGCAGAATCAGGGCCATAAACTTTTAATATTTAAATGCGTTTGTGTCCTAATTAAAAGGGATTTCAAGAGTTGAATTTGCCTCATGCTGTAAACATGAAAGCCTCAGCTTCTTTCACTGCTGTTTTGCTGCAACGTGGACATTTTCCATGATAGCAGGGCCATAATTGCTCTAAGGAGTGGCTGATGATAAGCGAGGAAGAGATAAGAGCAGCAGCAAAAAGTATGAGCTGTGCTCTCGTTGTTTCCATTCACATACAGACACACAAAACCACACACAGTTCTGTCCCATCTGCATCGAGATTTAAATGTTAAAATGTCACAACCTCTTTTTGCTGATCGTCAGACAGGATGAGCTCACCTACACTTGTGCCGTGTGTGTGTTGTTTATTACACTCAGTTTATGGTCTGTGTGTGTGTGTGTGTGTGTGTGTGTGTGTGTGTGCACCGCAGAGACACACTAATGCATCTGTGTTGAATGAAAACAGTGACTTCATCGCAGAACCCGAGGACTCCCCTACAGAAACGATTCCTGCCCTGCATTCTCTCTCTCTCTGCCCCAGAAAATACAAACGAACAGAGAAGGAGGGAAAAAAAGCTATTGTGAGATAGAGAGGATGCATCCCACTGTACTATAAATAACCCAGTCAAACTCTGTGTTGCTAAGGCTGGCTCAGCAGCCGCTCTTTCATCATTCCTCACCCCTTACTCGCCTCCCTCGCAGCCTTGCTCCTTTCCTTCATTGCTTCTTCCCCTCTCTCTTTCTTCCCCATTCCTTGTCACAGAGGGATATGAGTAAGAGTGAGAGGAAGGCAGCGCTGTCAATATTCTCGTGCTGTGATGCTGAATGCGTAATGTTCCCCATTCACAACATTTCCTGTCCCCATGTAGAGCTGCGGAGTTTTGAAACCATGCTGAGTAGAAAGAGATAGTGTAGTGTCTATAGGAATCCCCCAGCAGTCAAAGAAGTGGCTTTTGCTTCTGAAGTTGGCAAAGATGGAGGATAGGAGAAGGAGGTGTTGTGCAGGAGCCAGCCTGTCATGTTTTAGCCTTGTTTTCAACCAAATATGACACCTGATGCACCTGCAAGTCAGTCAATCAACTGTTTTTAAAAAAATGTTTAAAAAGTGAATGGATTTCTCTTGATTCTTGTCTATTCAGATATCTATTCATAAACTTCAGCAAAGCAACATAGAGCATTTTTACAGGACTTGTCGAGGAAGCAGCACCATCTGCTGGTCAAAATAAGATAAAACTACTACCAGATATTTGAATATTGACAGCCGTTCTTGCTTTGTTCTACAGCAGAAGGAAACAAAAGAGGAAGAGGAGAGAAGAACAAAGGATCTATCAGAGGAAGAGGTGCGGACAAGGATAGAAGAATACAACGCTCAAGTCTCTGAAAATGGCATGAACCTGGTGAGTTTGGAAAACTTGTTATAGTTGGTGAATGTACTGAACTGTATAATGTCAAACGCACAATGCAACTTTAGAACTTCCTGGCTTTCATTTGATGAACAGAAACAGGAAATTGAGCTGCGACATAAAAAGTTATATAAAAGAAGGAACAAAAGTAGGTTATCAGTGTGGCATTGATTACAAGTTTTTTCCACACTAAATAATTTGCAGTGATGTCACCATTAATGATTAATGGTTTCAGCAAAATAGAGTAACTTTGATATACATGGGAAGAAAATGATTTTTTTTTTAATTGATAGGCAATGCATTCTTTCAAATAGCCAGCAGAGGGCAACTCCAGTGGTTGCATAAAGTCCGATTGTATAGAAGTCTATGAGAAAATGACCCTTCTTCTCTCTTGATTTATCACCTGGTCTCAATTGCTGGTTTCTAATCTCATTCAATACAAAATAATGGTCATTGTGTAATATATCGTCAGATTTAAAGTAAAAAGACGATGTCAGGTGGAGGCAGGTTGCTGGTATAGGTTGTCATGCATAGTGTCCTCTGGTTCTCAGTCAGATTCAGCCTCTTATCCAAATATAATCACTTCTGTCTCCAAAAAAAACAAAGGGGAAGACCAAAATGACAAACTTGACGTTCAAAACAGAAGTTCACAAACCAATCCATGACGCCACATGTTCATATATAATATATATATATATATAATATAATAATTATGAACGTATATGTATATATATATATATATATATATACATATATGTTCATAATTACATTTCTTACTTTAAGGCCCAAGCTAGCTTTCCCCCGTCTATGCTAAGCTAAGCTAACTGGTTGCTGGCATTAGCCTAATATTTACAGTACAGGCATCAGTGGTATCAATCTTCTAATCTAACTCTTAAAAAAGTGAATAACTAGATTTCCCAAAATTGTAAACTTTAAAACGCCATACAGTACTTCTCTCCAGTCTTGTAATAACACACATATTA
The DNA here is from genome assembly GCF_030273125.1 of Centropristis striata. Lineage (NCBI taxonomy): Eukaryota > Metazoa > Chordata > Actinopteri > Perciformes > Serranidae > Centropristis > Centropristis striata. The sequence continues at coordinate 11,476,078 of NC_081519.1, read as the reverse complement.
ACACTGTAATGTGCCTCCACTCTCTTATTGTCTCCATCCTCTAGGCTTCAGACGGATCTTACACAGGCTTCATTAAGGTCCACCTGAGGCTCAGTCGACCAGTCACCGTCCCCGCGGTGGAGGCGGCGGGCTCAGAGGGAGCGTCCAGGCAGACGACTGGCGGCACTCAAACACTGTCAGAGTGCCAGGAAGGAACAGACTGTGGGCAGAGCGAAAAGAGAACATCCTTTTATCTACCATGTGACTGTGTGAAGCAGATCCACATCAGCTCTCTGACCACCACCAGCGAGGTCATCCAGGGCCTGCTGAAGAAGTTCATGGTGCTGGACAATCCCCGCAAGTTTGCACTGTACAGACAGACGCACCGCGACGGACAGGGTGAGAAAAAGGCACCTGTTTGCTAGCCTATGTGAATAAAGTGTGTAATAGATAGCAGTGAGTGATGTTTTTCTTTGTGCTTTTTCCCCTCCAGATCTGTTCCAGAAGCTTCCTCTGTGTGAGCGTCCTCTTCTGCTGAGGTTGATCGCAGGGCCGGACCCAGAGCAGCTCAGCTTTGTCCTGAAGGAAAATGAAACTGGAGAGGTGGAGGTGAGAAAACACACATACTTAAACACACACTTTTTGTATCTGTTGTATGTATTTTTTCTCAAGTGATAGGAAGGTTGCTTTTAAGATGTAACCAAATACACGTGTGCCCATAAAGTCGGAATAAAATATTTTTTTTACTTCTTTCTATTAAATAATTGTGACAATGTGATTTTTTCTTGACAGATAAAGTGTATATCTTCTCAAAACTTTATTAATCAATCTCTTCCAATCATATCACAATGAAAATGAAACCACTATTAACAGAGGATTGTGTCTGAAAACAGAATTATTCCAGCTTTATTGGCAACCGTGTAGGTTACAGATAAAGGCTTACCCTGTTAAGAGTGTTGTAAGTTAAAAATGTTTAATGTAATTTATTCTAATTACTATATCAAAGTCACGTAACTTATTCCATATGATTGGTTTTTGGTGACTTTTCTAAATTTCAATTTAATTAATTCATAGTAAAAAGCTCTTTTGGAATCAGTACTAATTACTCATAATTTTGTAATGCTTTATTTGGCAAGAAATGTGAATTATACAAGCTGCAGAGGCAATATCCCTTTTTAATAGACATTTATAGATGACAAGTAACAAAAACCAACTTTGTGCAGTTGTATAATAATCTGTTTCTCTCATTCTCTGACAGTGGCATGCATTCTCTGTCCCCGAGCTACAAAACTTCCTGGTAATCCTGGAGAAAGAGGAGTCGGAGCGCGTACGGGCAGTGGAGCAAAAATACTCTGTGTACCGGCAGAAACTACAACAGGCCCTACAACAACATGACCCCTGACCCCTTCACCTGTTACCTTACAACCTCAACCCAGGGAGAGACTGACCCTTTGACCCCTGACCCCCCTCAAGACCTGCGATCTATTCAGAGACTGGAGCCGGAGCTGAACTTGTCTCCACCCTCCACACACGCACCAAAACATACAGTACATCCACACACAGATGCATACCCTTTCTCAGGACGCATACAAGCCCCCCCACCACCCACACATCCACTCCCAGAGTAGAGATTCAGGGGTTGAAAGTGACATGAAAGGCTACAGGGTGTGTGATCTGAAGGCTGATTGGACGAGCAGTGTTTTCATTGCCAGGGACACACACAGAAAGATCAGCAACGCAAGATCTGAAACTCCAACTTGAGATCTCAGTTGGGACTGATATTAATCATTAGTGTTTTTAAAGATTCCCTCTTCTTCTGCTACTGCTGCTGCTGCTACTGCAAGTGTTACTTATGCATGAGTCTCTCTCAGCTCATCCCCCTGCACATAGAAACAAACAGAAGGCATGATTACTTTTTGATGGAAGGACAATCAAACTGAGTGTTCTCTTTATTTTTCTTTCCTCGGAATTGATGTTTAAGGCTATCCCCAGATGTGTTATTTTGTGCTGGAATATATGACTTGTGGATTTGTGAGGAAGGTGTTGGGGTAGGTTCTACAGGCTGTGTTTTGCTTTGGATGCAAGAACAAGAAGGAATGGAAAGTCAAGAAGGCGAGATCCATTCTCTGATTTTTCTCAGGGAGCATGCATTGAGCAAAGAGAAAATTTAAAGAGGGGAAAGAGCCTAAATTCCACCCTACAACACCCCATTGAGCCCACTTTGTCCAAAATCTCAGCCTTTTAAAAAGAAAATTTGTTCCTATTGTTTTATTTTCCTACTTTAACGCTGCGTGAAAAGACGCTGTCAGGTGCTTTGCTGACAGAAAGCTCTTCAATCCAACCCAGTTACCAAAACAAACCTTTCTCAGACGATAACTGTGATTGAATTTTACGTCTTTAATCCCAACAAACCTTGCATGAACTGCTGAGTGAGGCAATCCACATACCATTACAGATTTTACACTTTATTGTAAAAGTGATTTCACACTGTTATTATTTGGGTTGCATTTGAATGTGAGAGGATTTTTTTTAACACCAAAGCTTAGAGGGACGGATCTATAGGGTGGACTTTAAAGGAATAGGGAAGTTTATCAATTTATAGGTGGTGTATGTAAAAAAAGATTAAACCAGCTTCTGTTTTTTGCACTTATAGATGCAGGTCGCTGAATGGCCCACAACTCTGGGCCTGGGCATGCATTTTATTGCTTCTCTTTTCTTTTTATCTCCCCACCTTCCACCTAAAAAAAAGAAAAGAAACAAAAAACATATAAAATTCATAATAATGGCTATGATGTACCAATGATGTGTTTGCAATGCATATGTATTATGTAGACACTGGAAAAAGAGTGACAAGGTTAAACTTTGTTGTTATTACGATGAATATTATTATTCTTTTGGTATCATTCCTACTGGTTTGTTTGTGTGTGTGTGTGTGTGTGTGTGTGTGTGTGTGTGTGTGTGTGTGTGTGTGTGTGTGTGTGTGTGTGTGTGTGTGTGTGTGCGCGCGCTCACCTCAGCCAGGGAGGATAATGTGAATTGTGATTTTATAATGAGTGTCTGTTTGTCATCAGCGCTCCCTCATTGGGCCTCACTTATCAAGTATTAAAACATGCATCAAGTGGACATGAAATAGAATCAATTCAATTCAATTCAACTGCAAGTTATTTTGTTTTGGAAAATATATTTGACATGCATGTATCATAAAAAGAATGCATTTAACCAAAGCATTTCCTGTACACCCACATCCTTTTTTTTAATCTTTAATGTAGTACAGTAGAAATACTGATAAATGAGGCCCATCGTCCATAAGCACATGCTTCTCAGTGAACCTGTTCTTTTTTTCTTTTTCTTTTTTTACGTCACCACCCAAAGCCCAGGCTGTTCCTGCTGGCAGTGCCTTTTGTTTCATGTCCCCAGTGGATCTATGTAAGGTGTGTTTCAGCACACAGGTGCCTGAGTGTATGTGTGGGTGCTTCATGTGTGAAAATCTGTGTTCCTTGGGTGGTGTTGTATGTATTTTTTTATTTTTTCCCCCCTAACCTTAAATGCTTTCCTGAAAAAAAAACAACCTCTGTGTGGGTGCGTGGGTGCGTGTGTGCGTGCGTGTTATTTATTTCATAGTCCACCACATCCATATGATATTAAGTCAAGGATGTTGAGACTTAATGCTTTTTTTGCAATTTATTTTGTTTAATTTGAAGAAGTGTGTATAAATATAGCAGTAGAACTGTACAGAATATCACAAAGAAATAAAAAGGTCATCCCTTTATTGAAATGTTCTCATATCCTCTTGTCTCTGGCTTTAACATTGTTTCACTGAAGGCCAAGCAAACAATGAAACATAATACTGGAGGTTATGTCACTGAGGCCTCTTCTGCATTTTAGATTGTCCCACATTTCAGTGTGTCTCTACTTCATGAGGCACAAAATGGTTTCCTGTGCATAGCTCTTCAACCCTAATCACATCATGCAATCAATCAACAATAAGACTTTATTAGGGCCCGAGCAGGCAACAACCTGCGTGGTCCCTATTGTATTTCGAATTATTTTTTTTTTCTTCTTCCCAAATGATCGCATTTTTCACTGCCTGAACATATCCCAAAACTCATGAAACTTTAAATATAAGTCACACCTGGCGAAAAATTTTATAATCTATTGTCATCCTGAATTTCCACCACTAGGTGGGGCTATAATAAAGGAAAGTGCGTTTTAGCTAATAACTCCCACATACTTTATCGCACATTCAAAAACCTTATGTCCACGCGTTCACTGAGTTGTGCTGAATCTCGTGATATAGGCCACGCCCATTTTTGCCTCGAGTTTTTTTCCCGCAGTGTTATAGTGTGGCCACGGTACCAAATATGACATTAGACTGCCACCACAGTGCCACCTAGGGGCCGATCAATAAAACCTTAAAGGGTTATCCTCAGGAGGGCATTGACAATAATTGTACCAAGTTTTGTATAATAATGCACAAACTATCCCTTTAATCCTCATACAGTGTCTGAAGGAGGACTCTTAACTGATATGTATAAGTTAGAAGAGGCAGGTAGCAATGGTGGAAAGTAACTATGTACATTTACTCAAGTACTGGACTTAAAGTACAATTTTGAGGTACATTTATGTACATTTTATGTAACTTTATACTTCTACTCCACTACATTTTGAGACATATATTGTACTTGTTATTCCTCTACATTTAGCTGACAGCTCTACTTTCTTTTCAGGTCAAGATTTAAAATGAAAAACATGATACATTTAAAATGATTACCCATTTTTATAAATTAAACCACTTAAAAGTTTATTAGGTAGTCAAAATGAGCGGAGTGGAGTCATTTCACAGTGTGGTATTAGTACTTTTACTAAAGTAAAGGATCTGAACACTTCTTCCACCACTGTCTTTTTTACTTCTTTACTTTTTTAAAAACTTTTTTTTACATTCATTTTTTTTCTTTATTTTATTTTATTTTTTATTTTTATATATTTAATTTTTGAATTTTAATTTTTTTAATTTTTTAAAAAAATTTCTGCGTTTCTGCGCATGCGCGGCCTTTCCGGCTTCTGGGCCGCGCATGCGCATTGTCCCCAAAGTCCGCGCGTGCGCAGAACCACAAAAGGCAAAATTAAAAAATTTTAAAAAATAAAATAAAATAAAATAAATATATACAAAAATGTAAAAAAAAAAAAAAAAAAAAAGTAAAGAAGTAAAAAAGACAGTGGTGGAAGAAGTGTTCAGATCCTTTACTTCAGTAAAAGTACTTTTACCACACTGTGAAATGACTCCACTCCGCTCATTTTAACTACCGAATAAACTTTTAAGTGGTTTAATTTATAAAAATGGGTAATCATTTCAAATCACTTTAATTTCATATTTGGTACCGTGGCCACACTATAACACTTAAGGCAATGAAATTCATAGGGGTGGTATAGACTGGCCCCTGTAACGCACACACCCCGACGGCAGCATGCCCTGAAACGCGTGTACTGTGAGGGGCCGTTCAGTACTGCTTGCAGTCCTAGTTTGTATAGAATGTTTCATACAGGTTAGTGCAGTTCAAAAGGTTTTACAGATGACAGGCTGATAAACTGTAGACTGAAAATAACAAATAAAAAGACAAAAACAGTCAAACAATTTGAGACCAAGGCACGCAGACAATAATGCAGCTGGAAACGTAATAAAATAGATTTAACCCTTAATAGGACACGAAATTGAAATACTTGCAAATTCCAAATTTCAACCCTAGAGAATATTGGAGGATATTACATACAGCCAGAATGTGTAAAAAAAACCATACGAAAATAATATTTTGAGAAAAAAGTTTACGAGATTAAAGTGGCAAATCTACGAGATAAAAATGTGCAGATTTATGAGATTTAAAGTGGTGAATCTGGGAGAAAAAAGTTGCTTTTTCCCCATTTTTTTTTAAAACTGCGACTTTTTCCACACAGATTTGCCACTTTAAATCTCTTAAATCTGCAACTTTTTTTCTTGTAGATTTGCCACTTTAATCTAGTAAATTTGCAACTTTTTTCTCGTAAAATTACCTGAAGTTACCAAATATAGTTCTTTGCATGATAAAGGGTTAAGAGCTAAAATAAGAGCAACAGGGAGAAATAAAACATAGGTTAAAGAACTAGATATAAAGACAAAATAATAATAAAATAATGACAATAAAATTGATTTAAAAGCTATAATCAAAATAAATATAACAAATAAAAGCTAGACTAAAAAAAATTATAAAGATAATATATCATAACAAAAGAAGAGCTAAAACAAAAAAGAGTAAGATTTACAAAATAAATACAACAAAATAATGTAAATATTGTCAGTAAACTATGGTTTAATATGTAGGTTTTAAGTTAAATTTCCACACTGCTCTCAGATCCTTAGGCAGACTGTTCCAGCGGCTCACAGCATAATAGCTAAAAGCTGATTCACCAAAGCTTTTGTGAAAGCTTTTTATCACACCACGGAATATTTTCTCATACAGAAACTGTCTTTCTCAGAAAGTTATAAACCGCATCCATTACCTTGAATGAAAAGGCATTTTTCTTAGTTCTTTCATACGGGTTGCTCAATGCTGTTATTACATCACATATTGTAGACAGCAAATTCAAGCTTTTAGTGCCTGCGGGTTGTAAAGATTGTGTTTATTTATATCTTTTAAGAGGCAGACTAAATGCACAATTTAGTGGAAATGTGCTGTCCAGACATGCCCCAAGTAGAAAGAGCTGAGCTTTTCATCCAATGTTTTCATCATCAAAAGCGTATTGCTTTCAAATCACCAGCAGGTGGCAGTGCCTCCTCTAAACTGCAGGTACAGCATCTTAACATACAGAATGGAAGCTGTTTGTGTATGCATCCTCTGATGCATGTGTGTGTTTTGGTTTTAAATGTTCTGATATGTTGACATATTATCACATTTAGGTTTCTGCAGTGATGTTCACAGTTTTACACAACACTTTCCCTTATTTCCAAAGGGCATTCAAAATGAGGTGTTAGTCCAATAAACCCACAGGTGTCAGTGTCTGTCACAGGCCCTCAGACCAAATACAGCCAGAATCCACAACCCCCACAGGAGCCTATAGGTAGCTGTGCACCTGGTCCCATCTCTTGCTGTGGTTGTAAATTCACTGGCTGTGATTAAAGCGCCTCTTCGCCCACAAACTTACACCTTGAACCCTTTTGAGAGGAAAGTGCAATAAGCAGTTTATAGTTATTGTCACCCTACTCTCTCTATACACCACCATCTAAGAATAATCAGCCTGGCCAAGCTGGCCTTAAGAGCTGGCTGCTGCCCAGAGGGCCACCTAAAACTGTGTCACTATGCTTATTTATGGCAGCAAATATAGACAGACCCCTCTTCTCACCTCTGAGAAAGAGCTAAGATTAGCATCACCCTCTGCCCAGCATGTATCACCGTCTGAATTTAGCCTGCCCCCCTTCTCACTCCGTCTGTCCTCTGCCCTGCCCCTAACTATATCTAGCCCTGTATAGATCTCCATACCCTCTCCAGTTTCAGCCCACGGTTCAGCTTTCCTCACAGGGTTTGCAAAGTGAATGACCAACAGCACTGTGTGGGCCTGAGGAAAGGTCTTCTTGGTCATTGGTCTGCATCTGTTGCTTTGTTTCATTATCAGGTCATATGTTTGATATGTATCAATGTGTTTCTTTAATTTATAAATATTTTAAAAAAAAATAGAGAATCAAGTAAAAAAAAAAAAAGCCTGATACAATCTCTCAAAGGCTAAGCTGACATTTTAGAAGTCTGCCTGACACTCCAAACTGAAAACAAACAAATAAGCAACGACTTACAGCAAGTCAGCACAAAAAGGACTTACTTCTCTGGTGATCAACTAACATGCATCATGCTAACATCTCAAACATGCATCTAAAATGTTTGGATTTGTATGGTATTGCAATGAACTATTTAGACTTAAAGGAATACTCACCCCATGTTACCTTAAATTACCAAAGGAAACTTTATTTTGTTGCATATCTCCACATGGAAGAAGAATCCAAAAACTGAGAAATTCTTGATGAGCTGTAGTAAATTGAGGCAGCATTTAATAAGTTACATCTCACACGAGTTGTGTGAGAGCTTTTTTAAGGAATGTTTTGATATAATTTTGCTGTTGTTAGATGCTGCCCCCATTTCCTTTTACTCATCAAGGAATTACTCTGTTTTGGATTCTTTGTTCACCATTAAATCAGCTGAGAAAAGCAAAGTTTTCTTTAAAAAGTTCAACATACCACGGGGTGTGTTATTGATATACAAAAGCTCATTTTGGGGGTTAGGTTTAATTTTTCTTTTCTTTTCTTTTTCCCCCCAGCTTTACTAACTAAATATTAACACTTACCGCTTCAGTCTTAGTTGCCACTATTACCCCCTAATAACTATTTGTCAAGATTTGGAACTTTAGCCTTAATCCTATTTATTTATTTATTTATTGCCCTTTTTATCCATGACTTGACTTGAATCAGAATCACAAATAGTTTATTGATACCCAGAGGGAAATTTGGTTTCACTACTGTTTACTCCAACCAAGAATAGAAAATATATAATTTTATAAATGATAGAAAAACAGCAAAATATAGAGACTTGAGAAAATATAGAAAATAAGTAAGGTCAGCAGGTCACACTAAATTCTAATAAATTAAGGTAGGGTGTGTGAATGACTCAAAAGCGAGAAACCCTTGTGATTAACTCTATGGAGTCTTGGGCTGTTTTGTCAATTTTTTAATCCTTTTCATCCTGCCTGTATACGCTGTATACACTTAAAAAAAAATGTTTAAATGCCATGTTGGTCTATTTTTTTCCTCACCTATATGACCTGATAATTATTTTTACATCCTGACTTACTGGATCAATAGTTTGAACCCAAAAGAATCAAAGAAAAAAACAACATAAAATGTGATTTTTAATCAGGTTTTTTTTTACTTTCATATTTCATTTTTTACTTTTTTTCACTATCATGCTCAATAAAGAATTTTAAATGTTGCAAATGTGAACAAAATATATTTGACCTTGTCTCCAGTTTTACTTGGTATATCATCATCAAACTGAACGTACTGTACTGTACGTCTGGATGTGATGAAGAAGTCATGCTTTGGCGCTTTTGGTGACTTCAGAGGATTAATTAACGCTGTATACTGGCAGTTTTCTATGAGAGCAGCTCCACAGAGCGTCTCTTGGCTCCGGTGCAGAGCTCCAGGTGGCCGCTGCGGGGCGCCCTGCTGCTAGCCGTCTGGATGCTCTAAGCCCCGCCCCGCTCCTCCCTCTGTGTGCCTGCTGACTCCGGCTCACTGAAGACGCCCTTAGCAACAACACAGCTGCGTCGAATAAGATACTCCTACCGCGGAGAAGACGGATTAAACACTGCCGCCTTATTGCACTGAGTACAGGTGAAGCTTTCCTGCGAAGGGGATGCTCCGGTTGTTCCTGCACTTAACATGGGGCTTAAGTTCAGCTAGCGAGCTAGCCCGTTTTGGCTAGCCATCCCTGAAGACGAGCGAAGCGGCCCCGAGCTGTCCCGAAGGAGGACTAAATCGTGGGGGTTCACCGAGTGGTTGCACCGTTGCAGCTTGCTAACTACAAAGTCAGCTAACCGGGAATAAGCACGGGAATGGTGCTCTGGATCGACTCACTGTACCGACAGAGAAAGGCGAGGGGCACACGGGTCAGACAACCAAGCTGTAATATTTGGACTCAAACTATTTTTAACAGAGGGAGCGGCTCTCCGGCGGACCAGTGTTTTTGTGGCTGTGCGAGCTAGCTGGCTAGCTAACTGAAGGAAACGACCCCCACCGCCTGCTCAGGGTTTTCATTACCGAGGCTAATGTTAGCCAAGGCGAGGGCTGCACGCTGAATACACAACCCTGTGGTTTTAATAAAACAAGGAGAACTTACAGTAAAGCCAAGAAGAGGGCTAGCTAACCTAAAGGAGTTAGTTAAGTCGAAAGCACGACTTAAGGACTCTTGGACTTCTTAGCAAACACTACTATCCACAGCAAAGTCATAAATGCTGTTTGATAAGTTTGCTACGTGACCCTAGTTTGAATCTTTGTTTTTTTTTTCTTTTTTTTATTCGGATTTTTTCTTCACTTTGGATGCTGGCATCACATATTAATTGCAATCATGATGATAATAAGCAGAAAGCCAGAGGGCCCAATAGCAACAGGTAACCACAACAAAGTATTTGTCAGAACCTTTTGTTTCCTAAGTGTTGCTTTTGTTTTAATGCAAATTAGACGTTAAAGTGAAACCAACACTTGCTGCAAGCGTGGCGTTAGTTTAAACCTCAAGCAACTCATGTTGGCATTTACAGAAATACCTTTGTGCCTAAAATTGCTTTGATTGACATTTTCTCTTTCTTGGCTCTCGGTTTAAATGTCACGTCGTGTCATTCTGTCGGACAGAGAACGGACAGATGTAGCTGCCGATGGCATTTCACAAGACGTAAACATGTTTTCTTTTGCTTTGCAACTCCATATCGATCACGAGACTTCTGTTTGTGCATGTTTTCGAGGAAAATCCAGGAAGCTCTGCGTTGTTTTTACGTCTTGCTCGTAAGCATTTATATTCTTATCAACATTTGATAAGCCATAATCTTTATGTCAGCCACTTTTTAAGAACTGTTTTGAAACTTGTTCCCTGGCTGCCATCGTTGTTATTGTTTATATATAAATGGTCAATGACCTCATCTTTCTGTTGTGCTTTTGAGGTAGTAGCCATTTTAATGTGTAGTTAGAAAATGTAAAAAAAAAAGACCTTGTGACACGTGCTTAAGCCATATGTATTCTATAGTGTACATGTTGTCTACAAAGGTACACTTTGTTCAGGATACCAGGAAGAGGAGGACAAAAAGCTGTGACTTTACCCCACCACACTCCAACTCCACGTTTTATGACACATGATTCGCTGTTCAGCATGTCTATCTGCTTGAACCTTGTTCCCTAGCTTTTGCTGTGCAAGGGGGGCTTTCACAGCGTGTAGAGCCAGCTGGATGTTTGGAAGTTACATAGACGTTTGGGCTCTTTGATTCTTTTATTTTTCCCAGAGAAAGTTTGCTTAGATGACAACAGAACATGCTGAGCCACCACTGAGTAATCAGGAGTTTGCAGAGAGTTAATGAGGCCTTTGCTTGCCTAATATTGTGTGTGGAGCCCTAATGCCTCTGTTTGCTGTGCTGCACAGGTCTAATGCATCTGTATCCTGGCAGCAGGTCTAATCTGTCCCGGAGCGGGTCTGTTGACGAGCTAACGCCAGGGACATGGGCTCTGACGCACCTGTAACACTCAAGGGCTAGTCAGAGAGGACTCCAAACTTGCCACAGTTTTGGGCTAATGAGCTAACTCAACACAATAGCTGTATAAATGGCTTATGCTAACTGGCTGCTTAGCCTTATTTCAAGCCATCACAGATTACTACTTCTGTAGCGGTGGCAACCTGTGGGTTAAATGACTGCTGGGATGAACAGCCGGCTGATGGAGGTTTGTCATTTGAGTAACTGGATTCCTCCTACAGTCCCAAATGCTCCCCTTATCCATCTACTCTGTCTGTGTCATTTCACATTAGGTGGTTGGCCTGATGCCACAGAGGTGAGCATGCGCACACAGCACTATTGAATGACATGCACCCGCATCCCTTCATATGAGCTCTATTTCTGAGCACACCTGGTGTGTGTGCACTACATGACTCTGCCTGAATGGACAGATGGGCAGACGGAAAGATGCTGTCGTCACAGAGGCATCTGTTACCCCCATTAGGCCAATAATACCACTTGCAGCGCTAGCGATCTGGGACCCTAAGCCCTATCTAAGCTGGTCAGGTCGGAGCTCTGGCCTTGGATACAATGTATTGGACACAATAGATACAATGGCTGTATCTGCTAATAATGGCCTTTTCACAGTAAATGTGGGTTAGGATGTTGTAGCAGACAATATGCATCCCTGTTGGTCTGCAGAGACTGGTGTTGTGGTGCTGCCCTGCTGAGGTTAGCTCTCAGGAACTGTTGTGCAAAACCAAATCATTTGTTTTACTCTTAAGGTGGCCATTGTAGCTGGTCGGTTGATTGATTGATGAATTGCCTGGTTGGGACAAACAAGGGATTGCCTGCCCCAGTGGAGATTAGATTCAATCTGAAGACGTTGCCTCTGAACGTCATCCTCAGCCTTTATCCCCATGTGCGTCTGTGTTGCAGATTTGATGATTCCACGTTATCAGACTGATGTATTTGTTCTTCCCTCTTCCCTTTAGCACGCCATGGTGATGGTCTGTATGACTCGTACATGAGGACAGACCACATCCTTAAAGACGAAGCGGACACAAACAGTCCGTCTGGGTTGCCCCCTATGCCCAAACACACAGTAAGTACGCACACAAACACGCATACACAGCCAGCAAAGCCCTATTTCCTGTGTTGGAGCACGCTCTGTCTCCAGACATCCTGTTCCTCAGAGAGATATGCCCCACAGTTCCCATCACATTTACACCCCTCCTTCTTCCCTCAGCCTTGATTTGCAGGCTTAGCTCTTGTCTTATCTCTTATCTCCAACCTGTGTAATTCAGTAAGTGTTTATACCCTTCATTGAGAATAACATGTGATCATGTGAGTAATATTGATTGACTGCCTGCGGGAGTGTGAGAATGTATGTTGCAGAGGGCAATTCTCAATGACTGTCAGTGTAGCTAGAGTGAAGTATCCATTTTGGCTAAGTAAACACAGAGATCCAACAGCAAGAATTTTATTTCAATAAAAGTTGCTTTTTGCTGATCAATATTTATGGTGTTATCTCTTTTTCTAGTTCTATCTTTGAATACTATACCACTGTGGTTTGAAAGATAAGCATATTTAGTACATCACTTTCAGCCCTGGTAAAACTTGTCTGTTTACCACCAAGGAGGTCTGCTTAGCTCAGTTTGTTTGTTTGTCTGTAGGATTATTGAAAAGTTCTAGCCAAATGGTCATTAAACTTGGTGGAAGGGTTTAGCATGGGCCAACGAAGAGCCCATTAAATTTTGGAGCAGATCCAAAATTCAGGCTGGATGCACAAATTATTCCTCACCTTGTTAACACTGAGATATACATTATTTAGGAATCATGTGTGGTTGGAAAAATTAGTTTCCAGCAAAATTTGGGAACTGGAAAAATTAATGTGAACACTCCAATGAAGTCAGAATGTTAACATCTCACGATAGGGCATGTCTCGGCGGAGTTCTGCGTTCCCAGAGTGCACTTCAAGTTTTTACATTAATACATTTATCAAGACATGAAAAGTGACCTAGTGTGGTACCTTTCCGCTGTGTTTACCTCTCTGAAAAGCCCCTTTTGGCAGAAAATGCACACGCACAGACAATGATACTCCACCACCTCCCACACCAGCAGAGGGGGGAAAAACTGGTTTGATATATTGTTGAGATTTATTGGGCTTGAAAATTTGACCCACAAACAAAATCACCAATCAACATTCTCCTTCCTTCCTCCCCTTGCTTCTGTCTCGTGTAATCCGCCCATCAGCGTTGCTTGCATAGAGGTTAGGCCTACTTTTCTATTCTAGCCCTGTCCTTCCTTTGTATTTTCTGTCACGCTCACAGAGGTAATATCCTCAGTTGGATGTGACTGACAGTGGCTTGCCCCAGTTCATCGTGTTACAGTGCTCAAAGTTACCCCGTGCTCTATTAAAGTAATAAAATTATGTCATCCTGTTCTTTGTCACAGACTGGGACGAAGTGGTAAAATAATTTGTTGCAGCACTTAGTTTCGGGACGTAATATAACAGAGGGACATCTTTTTGTGTCTGTGACCCAGCTTGTATCTCTACATTGAGTACGTTGAGTTGTGCAACCGAAGGAGAAAAGTATGCTTAGGCGTTTCTGACAGCAATGAGATTAGCTCATTCCCATCTGTTGCACCAGTGCAGATTGGCACACAGAGGACACAGAGGAGAGTATTACTTGGTGTTAAAGAAGATTCACGCTCTCACAGTGGTTTTCATTTTCATCATTTTCATTTTTTTCCTAACAGCCCCCCCCCCCCCTGCCCAGTCAATCAATAATCCATCACAGTTAGTGCTCCACATTAGAAAGCTTTGATTTTTTCCAGCCAGCGTTTGTTTGTGAGTGAGGGGACACAATCAATGACATTCACTGTGTTTGTAGAACAGCTTTTGGACAACAGCTGCATGGGACCCTGGGTCAGCAGTGGGTCTGTTGTAATAAGTTAAGGTTACATGTATGGAAACTCATCCTGCATTCCGCCTCTATTTTAAGACTCAAGCATACAACACAAACACACTCAGAGCTGAGTCCTGTTTCAGTGGAACATGTCAACACCTACTTTTTAATGTGCATTTCCTTGTTGTTTTTATCAGCTGACATGGTTTCAGCTGTAGACCTGCTCAGCTGTGTGCACAAGCCATAGCCAGCAGCTCCACAGGGCGGCATAGCAATCTAATGGGAGAAAAGAAAACATTAGATCCAAAGTCTTCCGTCCCTCCGATTGGTGAAACCACACTAAAATAAGAAAGTGTTCATGTGAAAGAGAGACAGCTAGACAGGCCCAGTAAATATGCCTCTCCAGTATGTCTGTATATAAGAAGGCCAAGCTGAGTTTATGTCAGTGTGTCTTATTAACAGCCGCACTGATTCCACAGTTTAAGAGTATAATCTAACTTTAATGACTGTCATTTCCCTTGAGCTCCATAATCTTGTGGAGGGTTCTTTTCCGCTGGTAAGAGAGAAGAAGAGAGGGAGAGACAGAGAGCGAGGAGGAATGAATTCCTGGGGTTGCTAAAACGAAGCAGTTTACTGGCAGGCAGGCGAGAGCACGACTCTCTCGAAAGTTCACTTCTTGAATGCTGTCCCAGGCGAACCTGTCACTTTAAAAAAAAGTTTGTAAGCAAATTTGTTCAAAAGGAAAAACAAATAATTAAGTTATTCCCTGACGCTTAATCGCACATTTTCTTCGTGCACTGTGCAGTCATATTGAACGTTGTTAAAAGCAGGAAGTGACAAATTAAAAGATTACTGCAGTGCTAAGCCAAAGATTGCTTACATCTGTCTGCTAGCAAACAAACAAAAAAACTGGCATGTGGGTCATTTGGCAGGAGTTTTGTTTGGGGGTGGGTTTGTTACTCTTTCTATTTCCTGTCAGACTGGATCTTAATCCAGTTTTGCTGGTTTACCTGCCTCGTGCTGCATCTCTGCTAATGGCTCGCTGCCTGCTACGCTGGAGATAGTTCATGGTATTTAGACTGATATCAAACAAAACATGGCCTAGATTTGCTACCTAGCGCATTCTTTTTTTTGTCTTTCTGTTATGGGTCATCTTTGCCTGTAATGCGAGCCTGAAAGACGGAGTAAAACAATATTTATATCCTTATATAGAATAAAGACAAAATTGGGCCAAAAAATTAATATCTAGTGCATGACTATGTTCGTTATAAGTCAATTGAGGTTTTGCTGGCTACAAGTAGTTGCTGTTGTGCATAATGTGTCACTACTCCTCTCCTCACTCTATTGAATACATTCATACAACACAGTAAAATACACGTCTTCTACATAATGAGGTACAGTGTCCACACCCTCTTCACGAAGAAGCTACAGTGGAGTGTTTGCCAAATTGATTTTCTAATAGCTTCCTTTGTCTCTTCTTCTTTTCTTAGGTTGTCAGTAACAAGGCTGTAATGAGGGATCAGGTAACTGTGCGAGGTGGCCAGCTGAAGGTCAAGTACCTGTATGAAGACTCGACCAACAACCGAAAGATCAACGCCATAACCACAGCAACCACTCAGAACGGTGGGACCACAGGTCAGATGCCCAGTAAACCTGCCCTGGTCTCCAGCCTTTCCAAGGAGCACAGTGTGGACAGGTGAGAAGAATGCACACATGAAAACACCATTAACCAGTAAATACATTTACCAGTGGAACAAACATCACTTCAGTTGTTTAACACCTTGTTTCTGTCTTGTTTGCTGCAGCACTGAGTCCAGTAAAGGTTCCAGTGACTCCTCCGGCTCCCATGGTGTTGGGAATGGAGGGAACAGTGGGAAGATGTGCGGCCCTCTCACTCCAGACCAGGCTCTGAGACTGTACAGATCTCAACTGACCACCCTTGAGCAGACGGAGATCCACTCCTACCCGGACATCTACTTCGTGGGACCCAATGCCAAGAAGAGGCCTGCAGTAGCTGGCGGCAACAACAACTGTGGCTACGATGATGAGCAGGGGGGATATATTCATGTTGCTCATGACCAACTGGCTTACCGCTATGAGTTCCTCAAGGTCAGACATAATGTGATATTGTGAAGTGTTGGTAGTCTGTCTCATTCCCTGTTGAGTGTCTCTAAAACTTTAATGTTGTCTCTCAATGATGTTTAACTAACCCACTTATTCTCTCCTTCTCTCTTGCCCTCTTCAGATCATTGGTAAAGGTAGCTTTGGCCAGGTGGCTAAGGTATATGACCACAAACTGCAGCAGCACCTGGCTCTGAAAATGGTGCGCAACGAGAAGCGTTTCCACCGGCAGGCGCAGGAGGAGATCCGCATCCTGGAGCACCTGCGCAAGCAGGATCGCAACGGCACCATGAATGTCGTGCACATGCTTGAAAACTTCACCTTCCGCAACCACATCTGCATGACCTTCGAGCTGCTGAGCATGAACCTGTACGAGCTTATCAAGCGCAACAAGTTCCAGGGCTTCAGCCTGCCACTGGTCAGGAAGTTTGCACACTCCATTTTGCAGTGCCTGGAGGCCTTGAGCAGGCACAGAATCATCCACTGTGACCTCAAGCCGGAGAACATCCTGCTCAAACAGCAGGGACGCAGCGGCATCAAGGTAAGACACCTGACACATGCCTTGTTGGAGACCTTTAAGACCTTACACATGTTTTCTACATTGATTCTTTCCTCTCTTGTCTCCGCCAGGTGATTGACTTTGGCTCCAGCTGTTTTGAACACCAGCGTGTTTACACCTACATCCAGTCTCGTTTCTATCGAGCTCCAGAGGTGATCCTTGGTTCACGTTATGGCCTTCCTATCGACATGTGGAGCTTCGGCTGCATACTGGCTGAGCTTCTGACTGGCTACCCCCTGTTCCCCGGCGAGGACGAGGGTGACCAGCTGGCCTGTGTCATGGAGCTGCTGGGCATGCCTCCGCAGAAGGTCCTGGAGCAGGCTAAACGTGCAAAGAACTTCATCAACTCCAAGGGCCACCCTCGCTACTGCGGAGCCAACACTCTGCCCACTGGGGCCACTGTGCTGACGGGGTCTCGCTCTCGTCGTGGCAAGATGAGAGGTCCCCCAGGTAGCAAGGAGTGGAGCGCGGCACTCAAGGGCTGCGAGGACCCCACCTTTACTGACTTCATAAAGAAGTGTTTAGACTGGGACCCCTCATCTCGTCTCACCCCTAGCCAAGCCCTCAGACACCCTTGGCTGTATCGGCGCCTACCCAAGCCCCTACCAGGGACTGAGAAGAGCCAAGGGGCCACCGTGAAACGGCTCCCAGAGCACCACAGCACCTCGTTCCCCTCTATCCTGGCCAAAGGAGGGCCCGGCTTAGGCACCACTGCTGCCAACAACAAACTGAGGAGCAACATGATGGGAGACTCAGGGGAGGCCATACCTCTTCGCACGGTCCTACCCAAACTTGTCTCTTAGAGAGAGAGCCCTGTAATCTCCTCTCATCTTCCACTTCTCCCTCCTCTGCACTCCTCAGGAGGAGTCAGAGTCAAGGAGGAGAAAGTGGTGACTAGGTTTTAAAACTTGTTTGGTTGTTTTTTTTATTTGTTTTCCACTGAGAGGTGTCGACACCCCAGTTCCTGGTTTTTAATATTAGCTGAACAGAGAGAGAGACAATAAAAGAAACACTCTAAAAAAAGTTTTTATACAGAGGATTTCCTTGAGCGGCTGTGGAATTTCTGTATACAGCCATTGATGAGGTTTAATTTAGATAACGCTTTATAAAAAACCTTTTCGAATGAGTGGACAGCTTCGTAAATGAGCAAATGTTTTTAATCTGCGTGTGTTCTTACATGAGTGGTGTGTTTTAGTAAAAACACACTAAAGCACACCTGCACTGTCACTTGCCTCACTTCACACTCTTTCTTAACACTCAGAGGATGCCTCCCTTTCTTGGGAAGTGTTTATATGAGTGAAACTTGAAAAGGGCTACAGAGATTACTCTTATCACATTAAAGTTGGTTAGCAAATATTTGCTCAGCCAACATGACTTTAATAGAAATAAAAAATCATGCGCTAGTGTTTGGGCCCTGCACACACTGACACAGTTATCCCTCGTGTGTACAACATTAAAAGCCTTTACACAGTTTATGGGGGATTGGCATTATGTAGTGAAGAGTTGAAACGTTTTTTTTTAGCAATAAGGCTTCACTTCTTTGTCTTTTCTAATTGCGCTCTTTTTCTACCTTTCCTGATCCCTGGTGCTTGCATGTCAGCTCAATATGTGACGTTAGTATGTGTGTGTGCTTTAGCTTTGTGGTGCTACTGTGGGAGACATTACTGAGAGGGCGTCGGACAACCTATTTACAGCCCCCTCCTTCTCCCAACTCCCCCGTTCGAGTGAAAAGAAAGGGGGGTGGGGAGGACAGTAGCTCCACTCAAACTCAAACTGTCACAAAGGTGTCACCGTCACACTCGGTACTTCACAAACTGAGCCTGCCATGTGAGGCCGGCTCACATAAACTGATATATATATATATATATATATATATATATATGAGAGAAGGAGAGCTGCAAGTCATTGCACATACACACCTGCAGGGTGGAAAGTTGGTTGTGGAAAGTTAAAAAAGTTTGTATGAGTGTCACCTGCCCATGCCCCCTGATTGGCTGATGTGATTGTTGGCAGTGGTGCATTATTGAAACAATAGTGCAAGGTGAGATAGATCAAAACGGAGAGCGGTATGCAAAATACAAGCCAAGTTGCTTTTTATTTTAGGGGAGTTGTAGAGGGGTTGACAGGATGGGCCAGTGACAAAGGAGGGTTTTTATGGTACTGAAGAAAGAAGTGTTTCTCAGGGAGACAAACTTGATACATCCCTTAATGTTATATTAACTGTATTCCACTTACAGTCCTCTGTCCCGACTATGGATGAACATGCATGTAGTTCGGTCCACTGAGAGCGAGAGAATGCGTATACGAGTGTGTCTACGAAGGCAGTCTGCATGCTCCACAATCTGACCTAGATTCCCTCTCCTCCCCCCACCATCTCTTTCCCTCTCACTCTTGTCTCATGTAGGGCAGGGAGCCTCTTAAACTCACACATATATATAGGGAATTATGGTGCTGTCCAAAACGCACACACACACACACATACACACCCGTCAGGTGCACGTTGTATGGACCACACCGCTCAAAGAGTTCTTTCTCTTGTCTCTCGTTTCCTAAGTGAATCTGTCAGGGATTTCTACTCTGTCTCAGTTTTTTTTTGAATAGAAGTGATTTCTACTTGCTATCCAGTCCAGAATATCAGAGGATGTATGACGCAAAAGTGGAAAAAGAGAAAGCAGTATCCTGTCATGTTGTACCTAGTGGTGTGCGTTAGTAGGAGGGTGTTTGGTGTTCCAGCATGAAATCACAACCTGTTATCAGACTGAGTGACTATGAGAAGAGAAACTGTACAGTAACCAAATGAAGTTGTGATAGTTTCTTTTTCTAAAGAAAATAAAAATTATTAACTGAAAGGTGCTGCTCTGGGGTGATTTCTGCTTTGAAACTGTTTTAATACAGATAAACTTGCCACGGTCACATTGTAAAATCACAAGTGCATTTTATCAGGTGAAGTAAACATTTACTTTTTGTGTCAAGATCAGCCAAATTCTGTATGTGCTCTCCACAAAGCAAGATACAGGGTTCATACAAAGCGTTAATTTCTCGCGTTAACTTAATTTCTCCCATTATCTTTTCAAGATTAGGAATATGCATGAATAAGAATAATCCCCTTCAAAAATGGTTTGATTTTCAACTTAATATGGTGTTTCATCTACACAATCACTCATGTAAACAAAAAATCTTTTAATATTTGAAATGAAACAATCCCATCATGTTAGTTTATTGGTGTCACATGCCAACTGAGCTAAGCTAGCTAATAGCTATATAATTATTATCTCTCTGTTGATCCCTTACTCTGGAAATTAGCAATCATGATCAAAAGGTACAATTAAAGTTAATATCAATTAACTTAATTGGGCATAAATTCATTTTGTAAACTATTTTTGACAATTGCATTTCTAGTCCCGGTCTGGAAATTTACCCATGAACACTGATTAACAAATCAGTTCTGAGGAAAGCTCTGTTTTCCGTGTAGATTTGCAGAGATAGCGAGACAGTAGAGTCAGAGAAACTTCCATCATCCCTCACTTGCAGTCTAACCTGGTTCTCTTGTAACCAGCGGTGACTGTTTTTGCTATGTGACACCTGGGTCTGTGTTATGAAACAAAAGTTTCTCCAGACGGGCCCTGGTTGTTCAGTCGGTACAGTGGATCACTATAAAGTGAGTTAAATTTCAGTCAGTGATTAGGTTACTGATTCATTGAACGCTGGGACACTGATGAGTCAGTGGCCTGTGACAC
This sequence comes from Centropristis striata, assembly GCF_030273125.1. NCBI lineage: Eukaryota > Metazoa > Chordata > Actinopteri > Perciformes > Serranidae > Centropristis > Centropristis striata. The sequence goes on along the minus strand of NC_081519.1, from coordinate 11,455,505 downwards.
AACTTAGAGCCGGCGTGTGATACTGACACTAACTTGTCGTTACGCACTGTCGTGAAAGTCACGGAGAACACATATGAGTGTAACATATGAGTAAAGTGTCTCAATCGTCCAGGTCATGGGATTTGCTGACGTAGCACTACTCGATTGTGAAACATAAGATATCATCATAAAAACTTAACAAACGGGAGGTGTCACAACAGGGTAGACGCAGCTGCAGCTAATAAAATTAATGATGGGTACAGGTTTGTTTACAGTGAGCTAACAAGCAAGCGTTGACATTATTATTGTTAAATTATAGCTGCAGCTGCATCTTCCCTGCTGTGACATGTGAGATGGGAAGGTTGGGTGTGTAAAAATGACCCTTCCAGTTAAAAAGTGAACTCACATGCTCATTAACATATTAGAAAATATCAAAAGAGTTGGATCTGTTGTGACAATTCTGTTACTTGTTGAGTTCACTAACTCTTCAGCTCGGCACTTAGGGACCAAAGTATGGATAATTACAGAGTCTAAAACAGCTCTTTTTTTTTTTTTTACACCTCCACATTCTGGTGTCCTACCCCTGCACTAGCATTATTTATCTTTTCAAAGACTATTTTATTATCTGTTAAAGCACATCACACCTTAAAGTGTGCTTCTGCCCCTCATACCACACGATCTGCCGTGTGTCCCATCTGCACATGTAACAGAACAGATGTAGATCTGTGGGAACACCACCAGAAATACTGCTGTGAAGAAAAGAGTGGGAAAAGATTGACGCTCACTATCCGGTAATAATGACGGTAGACTGATCATCAACGCTGATGATTCACGGCTGTTTACACTCGCAGGCTGGTGCCCTGAGGGAAGAAAAAGTCAGGTACACACGCAACAGGGGGGAGGAGGTGGAGGAGGAGAGAGAACCGGTTGAGCGACATCGCCTCCTGAAGAAGACGCAATCGAGATGGTGTTTTGGTGAGTGGGTACTTGAGTATGTGTAGGAGAATTTGACCCAGGTGTTTAATGCCAGCTGATCTTGAAAGGATGAGGGCTGATTCGTGGTAAAATGACGTGGGTATCTTTGTTTTCCTCATTCAGACTGGGTGTGGCTCAGTCTTTCCATCAACAACAAGGTTTCAGTGTTTAGTCAAGTGATTATGAGATCAGGGTGAACAAACAAACCTTTTGTTTTGGTGAGCATAATAATAGTTCATAATTTCCTTTTCAGTTTAATTGCATGACTTCCTCTTAAAATCATAAATACATTACAGTAAGTTGTTTACTAAATGATTCTGTCTCTCTCTCCTTTCTTTCTAATAGTTTAAAGCTGATTAGATCAATCCCATTAGACACCAATCCAGTCACCTTCTGACCATATGGCCTACAGCTCATGTGTCCCTACATCCCCATGGCACACTGACTTCTTTTCTCTGAACCACACACGGTAGAGCTTATATCCCTTCTCTCCTTTCCTCCTCCTTTATATTACATCTATCTATCTATCTAGCTAGCTGTCTGTCTATCATTTAGGCAAGTTAAACCTTTAACCCATTAGAACCCAGACCCAAATATCCTTAAAGTAAAATTATGGGGATATACCACAGACCAAGTGGACCACAAAGAACACATTTATGATATTTAAAAAAATAAATGCTACCCCTAAATGATCTGTGATGTGACATAAATGTTATATTGGGTGTTTCTGGTATTTGTGTTCATAATATTTCTTATTTTAAAATAAATAAAATAGACATTTTCTGCTTACAGAAACACAAATTTGACTTTTTCTTTGCATCTCCACAACATTTATCAAAATTGTGACATTAAAAGTGCTGTTTAACAACTAATTATTTTTCAGATTAGTTTTTAAGTAACACATTAATAATAAATATTAACAAATAACCATTTGCCTTTTTCTTTGCATCTCCATCACATAAATCAAAATAGTGACTTTAATTAGTTCAGTAACTCTGATCAGAACCAGTTAAATGTAATACAGGACAAACTATTAAAGGGTTAGAGTTGTTAAATGGGTTTAAACTGAGACTCTACGAGATTTAAAGTGTTTGTTACACGGGTGTCACCATAGGTTCCTATGGGTTAAAGATTTGCATTTTTTCGTCTCTGCCATTTTACTAGCTGCCTTTAGGATGCATGCTTATAATCTGGAACCTGGCTGGTTACTACAATTTATAGACTATAGCGTTTTTTATTTATATTTTTGTATTTATCCAGCCGTCATAAGTGATGAATGACAGTGATTCTTGTACGACTATACATAGAAAAATGCACAATCCTACTTTTTGTGCCTTTAATTTCATGTTTTATTCATTTACAAACATGAAAGTGTGCTTTTGATTGGAACTAAAATGGCCAAAATTTGAACAGGACCCAAAAAACAGCCGCAAAATGAATTCATTTTTCATCTTAGGAGTCTATTAATTATTTGCTATTGTGCAAGCTTCTTTTCTGGACAATGGAACAAAAACAAACAATAAAGCTTTAATCTTCTAAAGGTCATACATTCACATGATTGTTACCGACATTGCTTTAAATATGTTAAGGTGTGTTTTGCTTCCACCATAAAGGCAAAGTAGTCAGAAATATGCTAACTTAAACAGTGTACTTTTCTTTGTTCTTCCTGTAAATTTTCTGTGACAGCAGACTTACTCAACCTGTATTTAGGGATGTGACAGAGAGCCAGAAACTTAAAGCTTTGCCCCAAGGGCTGCTTATATAATGTTTGCTCACAAACTGAATTTGCCTGTTAAATAATATCCTTGAAGTGGTTTGTTTGACCTCACTGCGAGCTCTTGTCACGATCCACCAGCAGAAGTGGTGTTGTCTGGACCTGAGCTTCGACCAGAACATTGAGCCACCACTACATACACACACACAGAACTATAAACACACACAGCCCTGGGTCACAGAGTGCAGCCACACTCCAGAGCTATGCGTGTCGTCTGGCCCGGGTCCACTGGGACAGCTGAGGTACGAACCAGGCGATGGAAGCAGCAGGAGAATGCCACATTAGTTCCCCCACTGTTGGACCAACACACAGAAAGAGACACAACACATGTCCCCACATGCACAAAAGCAGACTCCAGCCTACTGTTCCTTACTCATATACACACAATGACACACTCACAGCTGAGCGCACACCAGTCACACACACAAATGCACAGCTGAGCACATGTCTACACAGGCTGAACAGATGCAGATCGTTGGGAGAGGTGGGGTTGTGCTCCAGGAACATTTGCCCACCCAACCCACCAATCTACATTCCACACAGACTGCAGGGTAGAGGAGCTGTGCAGTTTTGCATGCTGTGGGATTGTTTTTCTGCAAAGGGCATTTTGTTGAGACCTTTAACTTCATTTTACTGGCTGATCCTTAGCTGCCAGTCTGTTACAGTCACTGTATTGGCTGCCTGCATATGCAGCCCCCATATTTAGGTTTTCAGTCTTGTCTTGTCTTGTTTACATGACCCGGCTGGGTCACAGTTGGGCCTGGAATAGGAGATGACTCATCCCCGGTCTACAGAGATGAAACTGTCTGTTTCTGTGTGTGTGTGTGTGTGTTTACGTGTGTGAGTTTCAGGTGTTTTTACTGTCTTTCCAGTTCTCTTATAGCCCGAAGGTAGCAGGTCTGCATAGCAACACTCTGAGAAGAAGCTCGAAGGGCACATCAAAGCTATCGTTTTGCACTATCTGTAAACCCTCCTACTCAAAAACCTCTGCAGAGACTTTTTCCACTGTCTGCTCTTCTTCCACTGAAATGAAGAGGCAGCTGAATATATTTATCTGATAACACAGGTTCAGAGTTATTTCTGTGATAGATTGCAACCCATGAATGTAACTGCAGTTTTGCACACAATAATGATCTACTATACTGTACAAAAACAAGCCAGCCATTTGCACCTTTTATTACTTTCTGAGCATGGACGGACTGTGAGAAAATAGGCTCCTGGGCACAGACAGGTAAAAGGACCCCAACCCTTATATGGTGGTGGCCATCATTTACAGTCTCTGTGGTCATTTTGGATCTCTATGAAGTTTTATTGAGTCTGTTTATAATTGTTTTACATCTCTTTGTAGTCTTTTTGAATCTGTTTGTGGTCATTTAGAGTTTCTTGTAAGTTGATTTGATTCTCTTTGTAGGTGTTTACTGTCTTTTTGTGTAGTTGTTTTTCGTATTTTATGGACATTTTGTGTTTTTTGTGTCTTTTTGTTGTCTTTTGTTGCTTTTTAGTCTTTTCAATTTTTTGTTGTTGTTGTTTGTTAGTAAGAAAACTGATGCTGCAGGTCCAGGGTGCCTAAGCCCTCGGCCCATCACAAATAGACCCATTTAATTATCCATCCCAGTTTATTAGAAACACAAAGAAACACACATCTGATGCATCTCCCCTTATACCTCATACTCTCTGTTAGTTACTTTCCTTCTTACAACTGCAAGGGCATGTTATTTGTACAGCACGGTTCAACAATATGGCAACTCAAAGTGATTTACATAAAAATGCATCAGGAATAGGTACGAAAGAAAGAAACACACACACACACACACACACACACACACACACACACACACACACACACACACACACACACAAACATGGGATTTTAAAAGAGTAAAATGAAAAGAAAATGGTACAGAATGATTAAATAGCAGAATAAAAATATCAATGCTCTGCAATATATAAATGAAGAGTCCCAAATGTAATTTAATAATGATAGGAGTCTATCCAGTGCTGTCTGTGTTGCGTTTCTATGCCAGTTCTCATGTTCATTGTGTAACCTCTGTGATGGAAGGGAGGCGGAGATTGAGTGTATGTCCTTATATGTACCCATAAAAAGACACCCAGCGGTGCCTCACTACTGTCCTTCATAAAACACAGAGCACTGTATGATAAAATCCCACCTCCTCTGTTCTCTTTTGTCTACGTGCTATTCCCCGCTCACACACACTTTCAAGGTTACAATATGTTCTGATGAGCAGGGTGACCCAGGCTGTCCACTTTAAACATATCACTGCGATGTGACAGTCGCTTTACCACTACAATGCTACATGCGGCTCCATGCTCTAGATGTGTCACTGACAGAATGAGACTGTAGGTTATCTGTGGTGGAGCTGTGGGCTCCTATTGTCTGGTAAGGGACCTCCAGTCTGGACGCTGTTGTCACAACCTTTCTGTTGCTGGGTAAATGGGATATTTATGGTTAGTTTCAGGTTTCACTGAGAAGACAGGTCAACCTTTAGCGGGAAATGTTTGGAGTTTGGGAGACAGTCATCTGCTGATGGGAAACTTGGCCCTTGTTGCTAGGCTACCTTTAGTTTGACTCTTCTTCTTGAGGGCTGAGGTCAACACTGACGGTCAGGTTACATCACAATAATTGACATAGATTCGGGACATTTTTAAACCAGGGGAATTGCATTTGGAGAGCAAAAGAAAACAAGCAAAAAGAACATTCAAATGTCTGCCTGTCCCTCTGAGTTTGTGGTTGTAGGCTTGTGTGTATGTACACAACACAAGCTCACACACTGTGAGTAAACACAGACTCATCAGTATCTATCACAGGCTTCTTCTTGTTTGTACTTTTACTGAAATTGCTTTCCGAGTACTAAATTCAATATATGGCAGTGTTACTCAGAAAGACCAAAGAAGTCTGTGAAATTGACATTTTGTGCTGCTGTCAATGAGAACAACCATTTAGTGTGAGTGGGTCATCTGTACTTCAAGAGTACAGTACTTCTTCAGCGGTTAGTAAGTCAATTTATGCCAATTACAGTTCATTTTGTTTGCAGACAACACGCTGCTTTACTCTGTCACGATGGACAACAGCTCCTTTGAATTATTCCCTGAAGGTATAAAACAACACGTTATATGGAAATGTTTGCAGGACAGGACCAGGCGCCAGCAGTGTACGCAGCAGATATCTATATATATATGTTTATATGTTTGTGTGTGGGAGTAAGCCCCATTGGCCTCATTCTCTCTGATGTCCTCCTTCTCTCATCTATCCACCTCTCTCCCTCCTTTGTAGCAGCTGTTGGCTGAATTGTTGTCCTAAGAGCTTTTTCCATGGCAGTGTGGAGAGCCAGTTTCCGTCTGCTTCTGACAGGAAACGCATTGACCTGCTGAGGGGAGAAGAGGAGATGAGAGGAAGCGTTCCTTTGGCAGAGAAATCATACTTTGCATGCTATGTTCTCTATGTTCTCCCTTTCCTTGTCTTTTTCTGTGGCACTCACACCCCCACACAGAATCTGAGGGAGACTGAGGAAATGTTTGAACATAGCCCATCAGCTGGGCATCAATAATTCAGTCATTCTGCACTGCGTTAATGTTTATGTTTCACTGGTGGCTGAACACAGAAACTCTGTGCTATATTAAGGCCTGGAGTGGGGTGTTGAGAGGAAAACTGTCTGCTTTGTAAAACATCACACAGTTATCGAGAACATCAGAGGCAGAATATTTTAGAAGTGCTAAAAGAATAACAGATGTACAATAGCACCCCCAGTGTTAAAGGAGTAGTTCAACAATATGGGAAATACCCTTATTATCCTTCTGACAGAGAGTTGGATTAAAATATTAATATCACTCTCATTTTTGTTCATTGAATACAAGGCTACAGCCAGCAGCCAATTAGCCTAGCTTAGCAAAAAGACTGAAAAACAAGGGGACAGCTAGCATGGCTTCTGAACAACGGTTACAATATCCACCTACTAGCACCTCCAAAGCTCACCGATTAAGGGCACGTTATGTAACTTTGATTATGAAAATCCATCTGATGTTACAAAATAATGAATTTAAGTTATTTTCACTTGTTTTTTCTCATTTTCATTTAAGTCGAATGAAATAGCTGCAAGTTAACGCTAGCTAAAGTAATGTTAACTTGCTAACTTACTATTAGGTGACTCGAATACCCAAACAGTTACTGTAGCTAACGATACGTGGAAATCTTAGTCATGGGGTAACCCAGCGCTCTTATCCGTTGTCAAAAGTCTAAATATACTTTAAAAAATAACCCAATTAGCATACGTTGTTGTAGCATTTTTTTTAAAAGCTTAGTGTACGCATTAGCTTAGTGGCTGGCATGAGCCACCTGTCATAGCAGCACATCATAGTATCGACATATTGAAATATTATAGAATTAAATTAGGTCTCCACAGGATTACTGTGGTGCAAAATGGCAGCTATCAGAGTCAATATCATCATAAGTTGCCTTTGAGACTTCCCCATTTCCAAAATAAAAAGTTGAGATTTTCCATTGAACTTATTGCTTATTGTAATAAGTACTGCTATGCTGTTAGAAATGAATGTTGGTCAAGCTCCCACATTTAAAAATAAATAAATAACTATACGCAGACAATGTACATGCAAACAGCAAAATATTATGCTAATTTTAGCATTTAATTTATCATGGATGGACCTTCATTTAGCAACATGACTCAGTTAGCAAGTTGACTGTCTGTTTAGCAAATTTATTCAAATTTCAGAAAGGTTTTTATATATTAATTAATAGTTCACTATCACAGGGTGAACATGTTAAACTTGACAACATTCAGCTACACACATAATGTGATGAAAATACAAAATATAAGTGTAAATACTTCACAAAAACGTCACTGAGAGCCTCATGGGGTTTCTTAAAAGGGCAGTTACCCCACAATGACAGGGTGGACTGCAATTTCAGGGACACATGAAAATGTTTGATATGATTATGAAAACAGAATATATATGATCAAAATGACTCATTTTTAACAAATAACTTGTTGTGGACAATATAACCATGTAATTTTTTTTCTGAATTAGTATCATTTAACCACTAATTACACACACTGTAGTAAGTGGAGCACTGTGTGGGACATGCCAAAATAACGTACATCCAATCAAACAAAAACAGTATAAAATGAAGGAAAACACATTTCAGGAGACTTTTCATTGTACTAAAATGTTTATAAATGGTTGGCCATTAATAGCAAGACCTTAGAGTTTCATTATTTTGCTACATGACATTTTCATGATGACAGCGATTCTGATGAGGACACCAACAGGCACTTTATACTGATATTGACTCACCAATGAAAAAAATAAGCTATAGCAGAACAATGCTGTATTGCTGTTCCTGAGTGTGATTTTGTGACATTCTGTGACTAACCCTAACCCTATGATACAGTAATTCCAGACTTTTATTCTAATGTTTTCCATGAAGGGAGCAGCTTGAGAGGTTAAAAGCTATGACACTTCTGACAGATGACCAAATTAAATGAACACTGAAACACAAAAAACACTGTTGGACAAGTGGGATAAAGTCAGTACACAACAACACAACAATATATATCACATACGTCTTATATATATCACATACTGCCGGACTATTCCTTGCCAGTCAAAGTAAATGAATGCAGTTTCTGCTCGACAACTGCTCATCTGACAAACAGTTCTGATAGAGTATACAGACCCCAGGACTCTCTGCCAGAAAGCAAATAAGCATATTTCCCAAACTGCCAAAAGACCCATAATTAGCCCACAGGTGACAGGGAACCTGCATACACGTAGCAGCAGGGTGAAACTTTGCTCATGGTGGTTGTCTGCTGTTCACAGTCAAGGTCAGAGTCGAGACTTGGCTTAGACACAAACACACATATAAACAGAGATAAATACAAAACAAAACAGTGTGAAGCCTGTCGGATTGAACAGTGGCAGTCCATCCTCTATGTTCTCTGAATGCATTAAGTCCTGAGTTCAAGAGTTCAGGGTTTAATGTTACTAATCCTGGCAGTTGGTGAAATGTACACTGGAAACGTGAGGCAGACAGTGCAGTATTATGCATATACTGTACCGGCAGTATAGGCTAAGGGTCCATAATGACGTCTATTTATGTCGCCTATGTGAAAATGGCACAAGTTCACGTCTTACAGATAAACAGGTGTGTGTTGCATATCCACGTGGACATTCTGTAAATGTATGTCAGGAGTAGGACAGCTAGTTGGCATGAGGTGTGACAGGACATGATATTGGCTGAGGGGAATATATGTTTGAGGAGTGAGCTCCAGGAATGGAAATCCACACCAGTGGGGCATGCTGGTCTGTGGGTCATACAACCGTACAAGGGCATGGTAGAGGCAGAGGACCGTCATACCAGCCCCTGCACATGCACTCACATCTATGTGGGTGTGTGCATCTGTGGTGAGGAGGAGGAGTGACAGGGTGGTAGTGCCAGCTGGGCAGCTTAAAAATAGTGTGGAGTGCAGCATTGCAACTGCACGGGACTCTAGGAACACATGACCGCAACTCCAATAGTAATTCACAGCGGATTTCTCTCAGCTTTGTGTTGACGGACAAGACAAGAGAGGACGATGATTAAACTGAGTTGTCTCAAAGGGTCCTGTCTGAGCTGTCTGTTTTTAATCAAGGAGAGATAGGTAGAAGGGAAGTGAGTGTGCTGATGTCACAGGTATGCCAGGTAGGGCTGTGTTACAGGTGTCACAGGGCCAGTAAGTCGAGGAGAATGGAGTCTGTGGTGCAGTGAGCTGAGCAGACATGCAGGGGCAGTGGGGCAGTAGGCTGAGTCTAGGAGGTGAAACGTGATGGGGATCAGACTGGTAGGATTAAAGAGCACTCGACTGACCTCAACTGATGCACAGAACAGAGGGAAGGGATGAAGAACTCAGGGGGAGGAGGATGCAGGAACAGCTGTTCATTAAAGAAGGACCAGCACACCATGCACCCGCCTCCCCCCACAATACATACACACTCATGCAGATTTATTTACACATGTGGACACATAAGCATACACACAAATGTGCTAGGGTGCACATATACAACATACACAAATGCTGGGAGTGATTTAAATTGTAGGATAATCTCATGCACAAAGTGGCTCTTTCACCTCACGTAATCTCAGTTTGGATTAAGATGGATTATTGGATTACAAGGGCCTCCCAATAAGGGGGAGAGACAGACAGAAAGAGAGACAAAAAGATTGAAAGCTGAAGCTTGGAGAATCACTGTTGGATTCAAGGAGGTTTTGAAAAAACAAACAGAAAAATTGCCCTTGTGAATGCCCCTATAGGGCATTATGAAATGCCTATAAGGTGCCCTTTCATTGGAGAGCCACACATGCAAGAAACTCTCTGCTTGCTGTTGCCCCATCACATGCAGCTCATCTCATTTTTTATTGTTTTGCCTGAGTCTACTACTGGGAAAATAACCCTTACCTTTTAAATTCTCCTGTATCCCCGAAAACTGTATAAAAAAAGTGGATGCAGACTCCGTTTCTTAAAAGTGAAGCCAATGCCAGAGGGGGGGTCCACACGATATGTATGTATAGAAGTCTATGAGAAAATGACCCACCATCTCACAATTATCTCAGTGAACATTATCTTAATTAATTTATGGTTTCTGTCCCTATCAAGTCTTTATCGAGTCAGCATGATGTTCATTTAGCAAATTATGGCACCATGTAGAGTAAAATAGATGATAAAGCAGGGTTTGCCATTTGGCACAGTAACCATGTGATTGACAAGTTGCTACCATGGCAACCTCTCGTCCAAATAATCCCTTCTGGCTCTAAAAATCAAGATGGTGTTGGCCAAAATACCCAACTTGAGACTTTAAAACAGGAGTTGTAGACTTTAAAAACAGGTGACGTCACGGTGGCTACACTCTCTTCTTTTATAGGCTATAGTCTATGACATAAGCATAAACCTCCAGTGTGACAATTATGCCAATATGTTAAGGAAAATGCATACATAACTAGATAAACTCATATTCACATAGGCACTAACTTCATATTCACAAAAAGGCTCCTTGTAAGCCCCATCATATTCTAGGCCACTATACTGGACTTGTTTGCCTGTTTCAGTCCAAGTGCCTGAACAGACACATTCAAGTGCCTGTATGAGTGCTGAGCGTGACTTGGTATCTTCTCTCAGAGACTGGGTCAGCGGCCTAGAGTGAATCACTGAGAGAAAAAGCAGCATGACGTTGTTGTGTCTGTGAGGAAGTCAGTGTTGTGCCAAAACACCAATAACTGCAGAGACACCCTCTGTGTGGGAGAACTAGAGCATCTTGTGGCCCCACGTCACTGGGTCAGCAGAATCAGAATCTGTTGCATGTGTGCAAAGATTTGATAGAAACAAGAGAGAGAGACACACACAGAGAGAGAGAGAGAGAGAGAGAGAGAGAGAGAGAGAGAGAGAGAGAGAGAGAGAGAGAAATATGGGAGTGAAAAAGAGAAGTGTGGGTGTGTGTACAGTATGTGTGTGGTTGTTTGTCAGCGGGATGAAAATAAAATTAGGGCATTCTTTACAGCTGAGTAGGGCAGAAGACGAGCTGGCAACGGAAGTAGGCTAAATAATCGTCCCCCTATCATCAAATGGCCTCTTGTTTATCGGGGGGCAAGAGGGGGGACAGGAATGTCCATGTGACTAAAACGTGAGAGCCACTGCTAACACATAAGCTAAGTTGTTGCCCCACTAACCCCAAAAGAAACAAAGAATGAACTTCAGCAGGTCACTTTTCATGTTTCAATTTTTAATATAATTATCGGTTATTTTGCATCAGTTCCACACTTCCCTCTATCTTTTTGTTTCTCTCTTAGTCACCCAAAACTTTCCCTCTCACAGCAGGCCTGGGGTCAGTTTGAAAAGGCCAGCACACGCCACCACTGAGGGCCCTCATGCCTCTGCAGGGACCTATGTTGTTCAGGCTCTGTTCAGAGATGAAAGGGGGATTCCAGTGGCGGTCACATGCTCCCTGCAGGGCTATAGAGGAGGCCGTGCATTTCATGGATGACAAACCATACACGATTTCCTTTGTGTGGATGCATGTGCAGATTCCTATAGCATTGTGCAGCTCTTCTGTTAAAGGCAACCTGTGCTGGGCGTGTGCCTCTTCATGTTTGGCTTCATATGTGCAGGTATTTATGTGTGAATGTGAAAGAGAGAGAGAGAGAGAGAGAGAGAGAGAGTGTGAGAGAGAGAGAGAGAGAGAGAGAGAGAGAGAGAGAGTGAGAGGCTTTTAAGTGGAACACACAAGCAAGCAAAAGTTTTTCCTCGAGAATGTGAATGAACCACTATTGAAGTAATCCTTAAATATATATGAACAATATAAATAAATTAGAATCTATAGAGTCCTGTAGCACAGACACATAAAAACCACAACCATCTCCTGCAGGCCATGGCCCACTTCTCCCTCCAGAGACCTGTGCTGCAGCGCTGAGATTGAAAGTGCACACTCTGTATCGTTCCATCACAAGACTGGTTTGCCTTGGAGCTGATAATGACCGTGACTCGTCAGTGGGATTTTTTTTACGGCCTCGTGTATGTGTGTGAAATTGGGAAAGAGAGGGAGAGTGCATGAAGAGAGAAAGGGAGGATGGATAGAGGAAGATGTAGCTTAGTCAGCCACTGCCCTTAAGAGCTGTAGTCTCTAAGGAACTGCTCAGCCGTCTCCAACGCTACCAGAACAGGGAAAGCACCTCTCCAGAGTTTTATCGTGCTTTACTGAGGTGAACCAGGCCGGGAGCGAATCACGACACAAATAGACCGACAAGTAAACAGGCTGACAGACGGACTGACTGAAGTTTCTAGTTTCTGCAGAGTCTCTAAGGCTCAGTTAAGAAAGGCCATGTGTAAACAAATGCATTGCAGTGGTTGAAAGATGCAGATAAAGCAGGGTTAAAATGAGATCATGTGTAAATGTGGATTGTTGGTGCTCTACATAGCAATTAGAGAGGGATGGAGAGACAAAGAGAGGAGAGTGAGTGAGAGATCATAGATGGGGATCATAACGGTGTGTGTGTGTGTGTGTGTGTGTGTGTGTGTGTGTGTGTGTGTGTGTGTGTGTGTGTGTCTGCGTGCATCAGAGGGGTGAGCAGGTTCAACAGGTCCCATGTTGGGAGGCTTGCAAGTGTTCAGGTGCTAGAATCCTATATCAGAGCCAGTGCTGACCACGGGTCTATATCAAGAGCCGGCTAGAGTTTCAGCCCCAGGCGGCGATGGAGGATTATTCTGACAAAGACGGGTTCTGGCCAGCCTGAAATAACTGATCCAAACTCGCTCTGACTTTCGCACACTAATGAAGAACAGAGGGTAGAGAGGAGAGGGACAGACGAAGGGACATGCACCTCCTGCCCCTGAGATTTCCTTCCTGTCAGGAAGTTAAAAGAAGTGCTGTGAAACACGAGAGTGTGTCAAGGGAGCATTCTGGGAAGCAGTGGAGAAAAAGAAAATGTCAGCACGCCAGATTCTACAGTGCACAGGCCTCGCATTCCTGATCCTTGTAACTTACTAACACTCTTTAACTAACACATAACCCACCAGTTATAGACAGAAACCTTCTATGTACAGCACTCTTTGATAATGAATAAAGATAATAATGGTTGAAGCCATGATGCTTTCCCCAGGGAGAGCACTGTAATGAACAGGCCGTCCTGAGTGTCTGGGGAACAGCTATAACTGAACCTGCAGCTATACAAAGTAACCGTAACTCTGTAGCTTGCGTTAATTCATCAGCACAAAGCTGTCAAAGCTCAGGCAACAGTTTCCAATTTCAGACCCTTCTCCTACATAGCATGTGAGTGTCTGTGTATGTGTGCATAGGTGCTTTAAAAAGTCTACTCTGTGTGTATATGGGATCCATGAGAACATGTGATGTGCTTCTCTTGCATAACTGTGAAGAATAAGTGTGAAATGTATCCAACTGGAGACTACACAAAAGGACAGTGTCACTTTTCCATAGGTTGGGAACTTTTGAGTCTTGTATAATATGCTTTATCATATTTTCTTTTAAAATATATGCTGTAATTCAAGACATTTTTATCATTAAACTTAAAGGCAGGTATCCTTAAATTATTATTGAAAAAATGGAGATTACTTGCTGGAATACAGGTGTAACATAATGTTTTGAAGATTGTACTAACAGCATGTTTTTAAACTAACTGGCAGTTATCAGATCATGTCAAGTTATGTGTACAGAATGGATATTAGTTGCTCAAGAACCCAGCTCTGGATTGTAATGGGCAAGCTGTATCAATAACATCTTTGTACACACCAGATTATTTGTCTTTGTAGTTGCCAAGCAACATGGGGTATTACATAAATACTTTTTAATTAAAGGCAAGTCAGCAAATTGATCGAGATGGACATAACATTTTTGTGGTGAAAAGTTATAAAAGGAGCATGCCATCGATTATTCACATAAAGGTCATTTTATTCCTCATGGGAAGTCATCTGGTGAAACTGTTTTTTTCTGATAAAATAACCCTGATGTAGTCATAAGGGTGATCTCGGCTTGTGCATGTTGCTTTGAGGGAATTTTAAGGATCCAGTGTTTTTGGAGCTTGACTTGAGACTAAAAGTGAGAATCTCTCCCTTCGCTGAACACATTTTGATAATTTTGTTTTCAAGTATGGCGCTTGTGAAATAACATCACATAGAACAGAGAAGAAGACAGAAGTTAGGTTCTAAATCATTACTGTACCTTCAAAAAAACATCCTCCTTAAAAAAAAGGGGTTGTTTGTACAAGCTGCTTATTATATCACATATTTATGGTCATTGTTAGGCAGCAAATGCTGGTGGCCGTGGTAAATATGATGCGAGCAAAGGAGGAAGTCAGGTGATCTAGTATAAAGAGAGAAAAGTCCATGCAGGGAGGAGGTTGAGGTGGATGAACAGGTCAAACATGTACAGGACTTTGACCCAGGTGACTGCTGTTTGTGTCCTGAGTATGACCTAAGTACGTCACGTTGTACATCCTGTTCTACATCACATATGTAAATGTGTCAGAGAAGACAAAGATGTTGCACAACATAACTGTAGCAGCATAAATCTTAGACGCACATATGAAACTTATTTCAATATTCCTTCATCAATTTAACTTGATCTAGCAGTTAAGAAGAAGTACTGGGAGGAGAGTGAAGTGTGTTCCCAAAGGTGGAAGTGGAGTTGAGGAGCTTGGTCTTGGCCCCTCCATCCTATTTATACATCACATTACACAAGACTACTGTATACTGTGGAGGCACTCGATGGCTCAAGACAAATCTCATGACACGTCTTTGTTCTGTGAACTCAGTAAACAATTTTATGTCCTCTAAATGCTGTCATTTGTATGAATAATCTATCTGATCTTAAGTGTGATGAATGACAACCGTGTACAAATAAGGTTAAAATGAGGTTAGCTGAGTGCATGGCTTAGCTGATGGCAAAAGAAGCCAAAGTATATGCATTGTTTAGGAATTAGGTTTGCAGACATGGTCCACGTTTTTCAGCTTGACCTACAGCACATAACTGTGTTATTACCCTACAAACTGAGGCATTTCAATAGTTAATTCTTCCATTAAGGCAGCCAAGTCTGATCAACATGCCGCTCAGGGATGAGTGTATTTTCACATTAATGTCATACTTTCATTAGGATCGAGGTGTTTTTCAGGAGGATAATTCAATACAGTACCCTAGATTTAAAAAAAATAAATTAAATGAAACTGTATTTATTTGGGTCACATTGTGTGGTAAACCCTATTATCCTGATTCATGCAGGTTTGAAAACACGTATTGCACATACAGAGTTGACCTCTGCTTTATATATGATTGACAGCAAGGATGTGGTTCTAATAAAACCTTTGACCGGTCTGCCATCTAGTGGTTATTCAAAGAGCTGCATTAAAGACCCATATGGACAACAGCCAGAGTCCAAGAAAAACACTTGTAAACAGATCAATTGTTATTGATGTCAGAGTAAACAACACAGAATATTGGTTATATTAATGTGAGATCATATCAAATTTAAATGGACCAATGAAGCAGCATAAAATGACTGTATTTTCTGCGACCCTGGTTTAATTTATGTTTATCATTCTATCACTGAACTCTGATAGCCCTCCTTTAAAGGTTCATTTATGATGATTAACATATAAAAAAATAAGTTACTTTGATGTTCTTGGAGTTAGTGTACATTAACTGTAAATGGTTCATTTTTGTACTGGATAATTCAGTCAGTTGGTTTCATGTGCATCTTTATTTTAAAAGAAACAGCACTAAAAAGTGAACTGCTAAATACAACTATAATCAAGTATGCATCATAGACACTGCCATAATCAAATAACAATGCACTAGGGATTAAGTTTTGTTTATCTAGATTATGTTTTTTATTATAATTTAACGACAAACACCCCATTTATGCTGACTCCAATACAGAATGATGGTAAGCTTAAAGGCAAAATTACTTAGTGATTAGAGTGTTTTGTTTATGGGACAATGTTGAGGCACCGAGGCTATCAGAGGAAACACTTATGTGTTGTGTATGTGCCATGATGAGAGAGCGAGGGGGGGGGGGGGGGGGACTTCCTTTTTGGTGTCTTGGGGTGGGGAAGGGCGTGTAACCAAATGCAGATTAACAGTTGCTTTTACCATGTTGCAATACTGAAGAACAGTACAACCAATGAAAATTAGGCATTAATGGGAGAATTCAGTTTTGATGACAGGCAGGACTACAGCATAGCTCTCTAACCTTGAGGTACCCTAAAGGACTCTGCTGTGTGATTACAGCGTCTATTTTTGTCCCTCTGTCTTTACTATCAAAACATTGCCAAGTGGGTCTCTTCAGATCAGCAGAGGGTTAATCTGCTATGACTGCTGTGGGAAATGTCATTTTACATTCAGGAACATAAAGACCATGATATAAAAATTGATAATGTGTTGGTTACTTTTGGTTGCATTAACCAGGTTCAGTTTGTGTTTCATAGTAACACTATAACGCTATAACACTATAGCGTTATAGTGTATATACAGGTAAGATGTGTTAGAACGATTCCGACATGTATTAAAAATAGTTGTTTACATGTCCAAAAGGGTTTTATTTTTTAATGGTGGTTGCTGATGTTGCAATGGCTGTGTTAAAGCAATCAAAGAACACTTACTGTATGTCTCTGTAACGATCACTGTACGCTTACTTTACTCACGGTTCCTCTCATACTTGGAGAGTACCTTCACTGAAATAGGAGATAAAAATCCCCAGTGCAGACCAAGGTTATTATAGTTAACGAAAACTAACGAAATAACGAAAACTAGAATTGAAAAAAGATTTTCATTAACTGAAACAAAAATAAGAACTAGAATTTTTTTTAAAACGATAACTAACTGAAACTGTATTGCGTGGTTCCAAAACTAACTAAAATTATAGTGAAAATGTCCTTAGTTTTCATCAACTTTTTTCATTCATAATTCAGTGTTTCTATTTGAACATGCAACACATGGTAAATATGTTTACTGAGACTTGGATGTCTACACTCGAACCAAAATTCAAAACACCCTGAACTGTAAGAGTTAATAACCTTATTGGGGCTGAGATGGATAAACCAAAGGATATAAAGGCAAAATTTATTATGACCTCTTTGAATCTGGCACCCAACATATAGCCCATTACAAAAAAAGTAAAACTAACACTAAAACTAATAAAAACTAAACGAAAACTAAGCATTTTCAAAAAATAAAAACTAAACTAAAATTTTAAAACTCACTCTAAAAACGAACTAAAACTAACTGAATTTGAAAAAAAAAATTCACAACGAAACTAATGAAAAATCCCAAACTATTATAACCTTAGTGCAGACACAATAAACACAGTGATTCATAGAAATAAATTTCCTTTGGAGGGTCCGCTTCATCTACGGTGCATCCCCCACCCCAGTGCAAAGACACTGCCTGTACAGTTTATGTTTACACCCCTGATGATAATTTAAATTGACCTTCAGTACACAACTATGTTATCACCCTTCAGTCCATCAAGGCAGTGAAGTCTGATCAACAAGTCCCTCAGGGCTGAGTGTATTTTCACATCAGTGTCACTATTTTCATTAAGATTAGGGTAATTGTCAGGTGGACAACTCAATACAGTATCCTACATTTAAACAAATTTTTTTTAAAACACATCAAATAAATGTATGACTATTTGGCTCAAAAATGTATTGTATTGTATTGTATTTACCTGCACTGAAATATGAGCTAAAAAGGCCCCCTTAAACACAATAAACAGGGTAGTTCATAGAAATGAGATCGTAAAACTAATTTCCTTTGGTCTGAAAACCTTCTGAATGTTTGGGGACCCATAGATGGGGTCTAAGCTTACAAAAAGTGGCATCCAGGGAAGGGCACATATCCCGATATTTTTATTGTAAAGTGAGAGCAAATGTTCAGTCAGAGTCAAAGCCAAATATGACATGTCACAAGTAATTTTATTGAAACCATTTATTTAAGTGAACATAAATACTGCATAACAACAGAATCAGAGCTCCATGAAGTGCACATTTAAATAAAAAAATATCTTGAATAAAAATAGCCTATGAAATAAAATAGGCCAATAATTTCCTGAAATAAATATATTTATATGAAAAAAGAATAACGAACATTACAAAAGAACTAAATATGACAAACCCTAGTAAGGGCAGCATTTCTATATATAAAAAAAAAAAAGAAAAAAAAAGATCTATATCGATATATGCGATATGGTCTAATTCCATATCCCATTTAAAAATATATCAGTATATTTTTTATATCGATATATTGCCGAGCCCTAATCCAGGGTGTCTTTGTAGTGGAAAAAATGTGATAAAGTAACTAATTCAGATCTTAAATCAATATTTCACTATAAATGTATGACAACCTTTTGTTTGTGCTGCCCCACCGCACACAGCAGGTGCCCTTTTTGTTATTTTTGCCCCTGCCCCTCAAACATCCTGAGTCCGCCAGTGCCCTGACTTCCACTTTGAGACTCACTGCCTCTGGGGACTTAAACTATGATATAAAACAATTAAAGCGTTTGTTACTTTTGGCTGCATTACGGTGATCAGGACATAAACCATGGGTCTCAAACTTGCGGTCCGCGGGCCAATTTCGGCCCTTGTGACGATATTTTGTGGCCCCTACCTTGATATGAAAGTTTTATATGAACGACACTTTACCGTTTTGTGTGTGTGTGTCCCTTTATTGCGCAAGCTGGAGCTTTGTTTCACTTGTTTCTATGACGACATTAACAAAAAGAAAGGCAGCTGTGTTGTTGTAACTGGACGAAGTGGAAATGTTATGTAATGTAATTTTGTGTCTTTTTTTTGGTAATTTTGTGTTTTTTTTGGTAATTTTGTGGTTTTTTTTGGTAATTTTGTGTCTTATTTGAGTAATTTTTAGTCTTTTTTTTAGTAATTTTCCGTCTTTTTTTGGTCATTTTGTGTCTTTTTTAAGTATTTTATGTTTTTTTGTCATTTTGTGTCTTATTTGAGTAATTTTGAGTCTTTTTTTCAGTAATTTTACGTCTTTTTTTGGTCATTTTGTGTCTTATTTAAGTAATTTATGGTTTTTTTGTCATTTTGTGTCTTTTTTTTAAGTAATTTAATTTTTTCTGTCATTTTGTGTCTTTTTTTTTGTAATTTTGGGTCATTTTTTGTAATTTTGTGTCTTTTTAAAAATAATTATGTGTCTTTTTTTGGTCATTTTGTGTCTTTTGTTGTAATTTTGTGTCTTTTTCTAATCATTTTGTGTCTTTTTTTGTCATTTTGTGTCTTTCTTAAGTAATTTAGGTTTTTTTCTGTCATTTTGTGTCTTTGTTTTAAAGTAATTTTGTGTTATAATAATTTGAGTTTGAGACCCCGGCCATAAACTTTTTAATTTTTAACCACCTGTGCCTTGTGCTTCATGCTCCAGTCTAGTCTCTCTGTTATATAAACGGTCGCTTCCTCTGTCGCACTTCTCCTTTAAGCGCCGAAAAGTCCCCGGCCATGACGTCAGCAGTAAAACCTGCTCCGGCTGGGTGTCTGTCCGTCGGAAAGTGAAGTGTTTGGCGTGCTGCTACTGCTGTCGGAGTTTTCCCCCCCTGTTGTCTGTCTTTCGTTGAGTGTTATTGTCGTTTTTTAACTCCACTCGCGAGCTTTTACGTTACGAATTTAGAAATCCCAGTGAAACCCGATGTATGGGTTGTTTTAGAAAAGTTCCTGAAGGGCTCTTTGAGGAACCGGTGGACGGCAGACACCACCGGAGATGGATAAGCTAACCCATAGCTGAGTTGTTAGCCGAGAATCACAGGTCAAGAATAGGATCAAGCTAGCATGCTAACAACTAGCTAATTTAGCATTTTATCGGCTAACCAATTGACTCTGTTTAATCTGTAACGTCAAACTTAGTGCCGGTCGGTTCTCGGGCCTGGTTTTCTACACCGTGAACAGTTTGTCGAGAGGCCGGCTAACCCAGGAAGAAGACTCGATTTGAATTTTAAGGAAAAGGACACAAGTGTTGTTGAGAAGGGGGCTTCTGTTCGTCTCTCAGCCCAAACCAGGAGCATGCTGTCCAACGCACAGAACCATCCAATGCCCTCCTTACAGATCAAGAAGAATGCCATAACAGACGAATACAAGGTGACCAGCCAGGTGCTGGGGCTGGGCATCAATGGCAAGGTGCTTGAAATCATCCAGAAGAGCACTGGAGACAAGTATGCGCTGAAGGTAGGTCACATTTTAGGTAAAGAAACTGACAACAATGCCTGGGTATCCTATTTTTTGGTTTAAATAGTTTTATTGTACTGGAAGCTCTGTTTCCAACTAAGGTTAATCTAAAGTGTCCCAACTCAGGATACACACACCCTATGAGGTGAAAAGTAAAATACCATGAAATGTTAGTCAATTGGTTAATACAATTTTAATGGCTTAGTAAGCACAGATTTTTCACTAAAGTAAGTATTTACTAGTTCTCCTTGTCCTCTTTGTTCGTAAATTGTATCTCGTTTACTTTTCTGGTCACTGGTCTCTCAAAACAAACAACCCGAACATTACCTACAGCTCCTGGAAATGTGGTTAGCAATTTCTGACTCTTTATAGACATATTTATAGATCTGTGACTGCAACACTATCTTTTATCCTGATGATTTTTTTTCTCGTTGAACCTTTTAATCGTTTGGTCTAAAAAATGATCATAAAATAATGAGAAATGTCCATCCCAGTTTCTCAAAGCCCTGGTTGTTTTCTTTAGGTGTCTTGTTTTGTCAGTCCAAAACCCACAGATATAGAGTGTCGTATTATATAAAATGGATAAAAGCAACACGAGTCTGAAAACAGAAATTTCTGCCATTTTAGCATGGAAAATTACTTTTACCATTATCAAAGTAGTTTACTGTCAATCAAGACTAATCATTGCAGCTCTGACCAGATTAACACAGAAAATTTGCAGATGAATACAAATGTTTCTTTGTGAACATTTATTGCCTTGTGAGGGTTGTGATAGGATAGAACCTTTTAGTTTTTATCACCACTGGCCATGAAAAAAAATGAAGAAAAAAAATCCACTATTTGTGTTTACAGTTACAAGCCGGCTATCTGCAACTTAAACACCTTATAGTATAAAGGGGGTTCTTGTATTTTGAGGGCAGACAGTGATATTGGTGTATGTTATATTTTAACAATTAATTAATGTGTCATACAGACACCCCCATCTCATCTGTGATGTGCCGACCCTTATCGCGTGTGGATTGTTGTCAACAGTGGAGTCCAGAGCACGTTGCTGGACAGGCTATGTGATGTTGACACTGTTTCGCAACCTGCTCAATTGTTTTGCATATCATCCACCATTTAATGTGATGACATAACACTGTGATAAGGAAATAGTGGTTGGTAGGTTAAACCCTCTGTTTGTCCTCTGGATATAAATACAAGCACCTTCCGTGTCCTGTAAATTACAAAAAGCTGAGGGCGGGCTGTAAAGTGACTGCAGTGATAGGAACTACAACTAGAGATCACTTATTGTATCGGTCAATGATTGATAAAAGACAAACGTCACAACAGCTAACCACACATGGGTGACCGAGAAGCGACCCAGTAAATCCATTTATTACCGTAGGCCAGCTCGGTTATTTCTTTAAAAGAGAGCGCAGTGTGAAGTTTGTTTAGTAGGTATTGCATTAGATCTTCGACAAGTGAATCACAGCCTGGGAACATCCTGTGCGGTGGTTCAAACTGAAATTGAGTCTAAACAACCGGGTCACAGCTGCACTGGAGTGTGTGTTTATTGAACATGAATGCACACGCTCTTTCTCAAACCTGTTTGATGTCATGTTGTGATGGTAATCTATGAATAATTATTAGTAATCATCATGAAAAAGTCACATTACCCTTTGTCATCCAGTGTCAGGTGTCTTATCACAAGGTGTCTGCTGTTTCCTGTAGAAAGTTGCATTTGTTGAAGTTTTCTGTATCAAGTGTAACATGTTAGAATTTCAGATCGGGACAGATATTGCACCTTGGTACTGGTCCAAAGCAGTCTGTGAAGAACAATATGCATCAGTCCGGTCACTGAAATATAAGCAATTGTAAGTGGCCAAAAATTCAATTTGACAACTTTTTTTCCTTCATGATCTTCCTCATGCAAGCAATTAAACATCATAACATGTCACTTAAAATCCAGGCCACCTTAGAACAAATTACTAATACTTAAATTCACAGTGAGCCATCTGTAAGCACAGTTCTAAAATAGCTGTGGTGTAGTCTCTTCCGGACAACATAAAATGATCAAACCCTTATCAGGGGCCTGTCTGAATGGGTTGACGCACATCATGACCCTCCTCTCAACCTGGATGTAGACGTGGGTTTGATGCTGCCTGGCTGTGGAGGTGATAATCCGATACCAAAGTTTAAACAGCCTTTTTACTGACTCACCGAAAAGAGAGAGGGAGAGAGAGAGAAGAAAAGAGTGAGAAGTTTTTATAGACGTAGTGTGCACATGTGGGCCATCTGATGTTTTCATGGTAGAAATATCTTTGCTCATATTTGAATTCAATCTCAAAATTGAATAATTGTGTTTAATAATAGTGTTTCAATCGCATAATTTCCGTAACTGATAGAATCAACCATTAGTTTCACACAGCAAACAGATGTTACTTTGCCAAACTTTGTTTTACCCCACGATGCCAAAAAACATCTGGGAAATTTGGTACAAATTAGAAGCTCTAGTTAAACAGACTATTTTTTGCCCATTGCCATATGCTGTGCATAAAGATGGGATGTGAAAAAGCGAACTTGTTTTTAAAATGGAAAGCTCGATTTTTTATTACGAAATTAGGTGGTACTGGTGTGAAAATATATATCTATATATTTCTATTTTCATTCTTGATATAAATCATTTGTTGTGTCACTCAGTATAATACAGTGATTTGTGCAACAGAATATGTACTCTGATAATCTGAGTGCTGCTTGTTAAACTTTCTACATCACAAAGGCACAGAGTTCAGGAATTTAGGGATACTTCTAAGAAAAGGAAGTTGTATTCACTTGTATTTAGGGGTCGTTTTAAGGCTTAGTCACGTTTCTCTCATGTTTGTAAATGCCAGTGGAGCTTTGCTTAGACTGCCCAGACCGGGTTAGGATTAGGGACATTCATGCTCTTGTGGCAACCTGCATCCCTGAACTTTCAGGGCCAGGAAGGTCCCTTTGTACATAATATGAATTTAATTATAAGTATCAACCAGAATTGTGTTGACAATAATGGTGAGTTTGATGGGTAATATATATTTTAATCTTTGCTCACAGGAGCTCAGAGTTGCTCAACTACTGTTCTCAGTGCGTTCTCAAGTATGTTTTTCTACAACGGTTCCTTGATCATTTTGAGCATGGAAAAAAAAACAAAGACCAAAGATGAAATTTTATTAAAATGTACACTTGGCTGAGCTGGAAAAGACAGAGATAAAGATGCATCAAAGGATGATGGAGACAGATTTCTCAATAAAACAATGCTGTTGCTAGATCTGCCTTTGCTCTTTCTGTAGACACACCAGCAAAATATTGTTGCCAGCCATTGCTACTGCCTTACAGAGAGAAACCCCATGAATTGAAAAACAAAAAAGGTGACTCAATGGGAGGACAGACAACATCAATTCATTTGAAAGCAGCAGGGAAATGCTATGATTTATCAGAGCTACATGAGAGGTAGTGGAAATATTGCTCAACATTTGTGTATTTTGTGGAGTTAAAAAAATGAGCTACTGGACGAATGGGATCTGTTGGCTTCCTTTCTCATGATAGAGCTGGAAATTATCTCTATATGTCCAATAACTGCATATGTATGAATACACATGCATCTACACTTGATGATTTAAAGGCCACTAAGTGACGTGATTGTGAAAAAACTCCTATACTTTATTGAAACCTCTCCAGTTACTCTTATAGCTCTTAAAACTTGTTGCTTTTGGGTGATGGCATGTAATATGTTAACCTCACTGATCATTTCTGATGCTGTTCTCTGTAAGACAGACTGTAACCAAACAGATTGTTGCCTTCACTGAATGAACTAATGTCCTTGTTGTTCCCTTCACTGACGTCAGCTGAGTCAGCCCTGTCTCATCTATTGTATTCATTAGGCTTGCTTGCATTTGATGCCAGGACCAGGAATCAGCCAGACTGGGCCAAGGTGACATCACCTTGTGAAACTTTTACCTGTCTGTTGAACCAAGTTTTGCGCTGACAGTGCAGCGGAATATTGTGTAACTCTGAGTGTCAGTGGGAAAGAGATTTGCAGAGTAAAGGAAACCCTAAAGTCTTCAAAGTCCTAAGAATACATATTTGACTTGTAAAGTATTACTCTTAATCTAACCTGTCGCAGAGAATCAATACCTTTTTGAATTTGTTGCTTTTGTCAAAGACAATAAGCCATGTGCCCTCCTCTCATGATTGGTCTGTGCCCCGCAGCATACACACTCTCAAAGGGTGTGAGGCATCTGCAGGTATCGTCTTACAGTGACTACATTTATATGCACACAAGAAACCAGGTTGTTGCAAGCAATCAGGTTAAGGCCACATTCTGAATGAAAATAGAAAAAAAAAAAAAAAGAGGGTGTGTTTGTGTGGCCTTGTTGCTACAGCATACGGGTAAGACAATGACATTCTTTCACAAAGTTCACACGTCTATTCATTTTTATCAGAACAAAACACTGCACACTTTTACAACTTGTAGTACAGTAGACAGTAGAGTCATGCAGTTTTGCATTACAAGGCATTTAACCTTGAATCTGCACTTGAGTGCAACACACTGTGGTACTGGATAACTTTGCATTTTGTTGCAGTAAAAGTTGAGCAGTGTGTGTGGTCAATCTTTTTTTTTGCCAGACACCTATGCAGTTTTTTGTGCAACCCTCGGGTGTCCGGACCTCCCACCATGCCAATGCAGTGGTCTCATTGCAATAAATGAATAGGCTGTAATTTTTTTTAAGTACAAACAGTTGTTAGTTTGAGGAAGTTGTAGAATACATGAGACCATTTAGTTTGTACATTTTGAGGCTCAGGACTGGCCAATTTCCTGTGTATTACATAAAAGGATCAGTCTTGCTTTCTTTTTCTCTTAAAGTATAGCTCATGCCTTGCGTTAGCCTTCTAAGAAATTGGTTAAATAGATGAAAAAAACTTTTTTTGGGGTTTGCAACATGATGACCTGTAATTGAGCTTGTGCGTAGTTCTGTTATACATTATGAATGAACTGTCAATGAAATGTCAGAGTTGACATTTTTAAACTAAACGAGTATTGGAAGGAATGATCATTTTTACACCACCCTCATTTTCATTGAGAAATATGTTAAAATGATTGTGGCCGGGACATCTCTGCAGTACCACAATGCATGATTCAGAACAGTATGTTGGCAAATCTTTTGCCTTTTAACAAATATTTTAATATTGCGATTTCAATAAAATAGCAGATGATATATGTTATGTCTAGTTGAAAGTTAAGTGTGTACAATTATTTAAATTGAACATGGTACTCATAAGGAATGACTAAATGACCATTACACAGCTTTTCTTAAATGCAGCTGTGCCTCAGTTTTATTCTATATATGACAAGAATTCTTTCTCTTTCTCTAATTATAAAGATTGATGGGATTCAGCTTTGATTTTCATGTACTGTAGATCTCTACTCTCTAGTGAGTGAGCAAGCACCGTTTTCTTTAATCCAGGTGTCTGAACAGTTCTACCCTTAGTTTTTACTTTCATTTTAGTTTTAGTTGGACCTTGAACTTAATTTGAATTTAATGAACCAATTGTATCTTGATCCCTGACCTCAATTAAGGAAAGGTTTCTTGTTTACGTCATGTGGATCTGTTTACTGCAAGAAGCTGACAATAACCAGATTACTTGTGAAGCCATTCAACAGACCAATATGTTGCTGAAATGATAGCAGACAAGAAGTTGTGAAAAACAAACAAATTCTACTCTTTAATCCTGGATCTGGAAAGGAACTCAGTGAAATGTGTGCCGTTAAGGTGATGTAATCATAGACATTGTGACCAAATGTTTTTGCCACATTTTGTGAGTCGTTGAAGTTGCTCTTCCTGAAATTTGGAAAGATGTGGAAGTCACTGTGGTGAAGTAAACACCTGTCAAGTGTTGGCTGAGAAAAGAGGAACTGGAAACATTTGCCAGTTCAAATGGGAGCTTTTTCTTGTTTATAGGGTTGAATTTATAAAAAATAAATCCTCTTGGACTACACTAAAATATAAGAGTCTAGACATTGTTTGAATCACCATGCACACAGCATGAATCTCTCTGAATCTAGCATTGACACAGTCAGCATGTCTGATCAAAGGCTAAGGCAGAGGAAGAGCCTGGCCCATGCTTCAATCATGAGATGGTGAGAGAAAGGAAGGAAAAGGAGGGAGAGAGAGAGAGAGGAAGGAAGAGGTACTCTGGTGGCCTTCTGAGTTGTTTCTCTGTCTAACTGTACCCTTATGAGAGTGGCATCTCTAACAGTGTGTTCAGACCGGACGCGTAGCGAATATTCGCGTCGCGTTACTCGCGCGAATTGATACGCGCGAGAATTGAATTTAATTCGCGTCACTCGCGCGAGTAACGCGACGCGAATTTTAGCCCAAGAGACTATTTAGCGCCAAATAATTGCCTCCATTTCATTCTGTCATCAACCATGGCTGACATTACAAGCATAGCGTCCCTGTACCTGCTCTGCCGTCGTGTCTGGGTGAGTGACATCATCCGGAGGTGCACTCAGCACGGAGAGAGGACCGCAGAGTACTTCCACCTTTTTCCTGTCCCTCCTGCCGACCCACTCCTCCTTCCTGCCTCTTTTCTCCTCTCTCTCATGTATGTATCTCGGACACTGTCGTCCAGAATCTCAACGCTGATAGGCTGTCCCGACACAGCGTCACGCGAATATTTCGCCAAAGTTGAATTTATTGAACTCACGCGAATTCGCGTTGTTTCATTCGCGCCGCGAAATTCGCGTCAATCGCGGCATTCGTGTCGCGCGAAACCCGCGATTCGCGCCGCCGGCAAAAATTCGCGTCTATTCGCGTGTTTGCATTGACTTTGTATGTAATCTTGTCGCGCGAAATATTCGCTACGCGTCCGGTCTGAACGCACCGTAAGATGTCTTTTGTTCATTGCAGGAAGAGAACCTACTTATTCCACTATGCCACTGATTAACTGCTTGAGCAAGAGAAAAAAAACCCTGCTTTCAGCATACAATTCATTTATCATCACTCATTTTTTCCTGTTGTGAAAAAATGTGTTTTTGCCTCAGCAGTTCTTGAACTGGTAATGTCCGCTATTCTATAATAACTCATTGACAACAAATGTTCACCATGAAAAAACGTTATCATCCAGAATTATTACATAATGGCCTCAATTAATTTGCATGTGTTGTACAGTCAGATTTAAAAGCTGTTGCTATTATTGGTGGGGGAAATGTTTTTAGCATTCCAAGGGGATAAAAATTGACAATGACTATTGGCAATAATAGCAGAAGATTATATGTTCCAGCTGTTGTACTTCTGCTCATGAAGCTGGGCTCAGCAGTCAGCAATCAATGATTAAAAATGCAAAAAGATGCAAGCATCTAATTCGCCAAATATATCGAATCCTCTGCTGAGCAACAGTCTTTCTGTCTGAATCAAGCACTACATAATTTCATATTGATTCTGGCCCATTGGTCTATTGGAACTACAACTTTGTGAAGTGAGAAGTAAAAAAGTAAAGTCTGAGGAATAGTACTTTAACCCATTGACGCCTAAAACGCCTGTAAAACCTCTGGGTGATTTTAAAATAAGCCCCTAACACCAGAAGTTTTTCTGGAAATTCAACAGAAGTGTCAACGCTTCTACTAAATAATAGATTTTTCAGCCTCTGTAGCACATAGAAATTAAATTCAAAAAGTATTTGAGAGCTTATACAAATACTACAAAACGACGTATCCGCTTTCCAGGCTTCAATGGGTTAAGACACTTCCTCTGACTGCCACTTATCAATAGAAGGTGTTACACAACTACTAGAGAAGTGTATACCCTTATCTTCAAGGATAGTGATTTATTTTGCCAGTAGTCACAGCCTTATAAACTAAGGGGCTGAGACAAACAAGCCTGTTCATCTCTAAAACACATTTTGTCTTCTTCTGTATTTTTCCCTTGTCCAGTGGAGTGCTTATGGTTTACTGGACTGGCTGTAACTCAGTGATCAGTGAAGGGATCTGGTTTAAAGCCTGTGGTGTTGAAGTCTGCATTGTTTGATGTTGCTATGGGAAAACTATGACAAATCTCTTGGTGCCATAAGATCCGGTTTCTCCCATCAGATTATTGTGAAAATATTTGTTTGACATTTGTTCACAAACAAACGGATTAGCTGAAGTAAAAGCTCCTTTTGGTAAACATTTATCTTGGTGTTGTAAGCTTCTTTGAAATAATATGATTTACTGATTGTAATTTATATCGTCTGTGATTGACTGCAGTAGCCACCAACCCCCATGCACTGACCTCGTCTGTCTCTGTTCCCTCCCTTTTTGTTGGGGGAAGTGTGTTTGGTAGGATGTGGTTTTGTAGTTGTACTAGACGGACCCACAACCTGGTAACCAGTTGTATCTGTGATACCACGTAATTTCCAAGCTGATGCGGCGCTCCATCATACCGAAACAGCACTGCATGTTTAGTTGTGGATACCCTCTTAATGAGCTCTCAAGAGACATTTCTTTTACTGATTTTATTGATGCTGGATTTATTCTACACAGTTTTTTTTTTGTGTGAATGTTTTGCTGTGCTTTGGTCTTATGATCGGTTTCCAATGAGGAAGCAAAGTGGTTGAATAGTGCTGAATGGTGTTAACGGTAAAAGGAAGTGAGTCTTGAGTTCATTCATATAACGAGCCACATGTGAACTCTGTTGCTGTTGCATAAATATCTGTGAAAAGACTTACACGAATCAAAAAACAAATTTCTGTTTTGTATATTTTGTAAGAGTAAGTAAGTCTGCACTTTTCATAAACTGTAACATGCAAAATGATGGTGTTTTTTCTTCATAAATCAAAAATTTAATGAATATGGTGATTTTAAAAATTGTCATTCTATAGGTTTTAGGGATGGAATAATGCATCTAAATTTTATAGCTGATAAATAGTCAGCTGATAATAGGAAGCCAAGTTGCTTCCATAGACTGCGCAGCATCTACACACATAAATACATCAGCTGGCAGTGGGAAGTCAATTCTGAGTTTTTTGTTTTAATTAAGCTTAAATGTTTTATATAATACAAATCATGTTTGATTTTTTTATGTGCTTTACGAGAAAAATTAACAAATGAATGCACATTTGAACCATTCTTTGTGTTCACAATAATAATATCAGTTGGATTTGGTTTGGTCGGAGCTATAGAATAATAACTTATCCATCTTTGCTCACAACAGGTTTGCCTTTCTTACCTGCAGGTGAGCATAAACAGGTTCTGAACTTTTTTTAAATACAAAATGAGAATATATTGGTATCGGCCCTGAGAAGCTGGTAATTATCAGTTATTGCTATCACAATAATCTTGCATCCCTAATAATTTATTGTCAATCACCTAATTGATAGATGGGTTTTTATTTAACAGTGTTTTCTTTTGATTTTAACATGGTGGGGAAAAGTTGGACTAATTTTTACATTAAAATAATTGAGATACAAGCTTCCCTATGTCTTGTCCCTATGTCTATGTCTTCCCTATGTCTTGATGTCTTGGCAGGGACCGTTAGACCGTTAAGTTCCTGTGTAAATATATTAATGTGCACACGTAGCTTATGAAAGGGCCAAATCACAGCTCTCCCACATAATTTGAAATCATCTGATAACACACCAGCCTGTTCTGCGTTATGTATTTATGCAGTGAGGTATGCTGTGTTGCGTATTATCTGATGCGTCAGGTGCAGTGGGGGATTCACAACATGAATCACAAGGTGTCAGAAGGGAGGAGTTAGTGAAGCCAGCTCAAAGAGACAGATAAAGGTAGAGGCTGACAAAAATGTGTGCCAAATTTCTGTAGTCTCTCGTTGACTAATTTACTTTGTAGTACCACTGATCTGTTCAGTATCCCCATCTGTCTTTGTCTCCAGCAAACCTGCTGTTCCTCTTAAAAGACGGCACTCCATCTCTTTCTTTGTTTCCATGCAGATCTGCCAGCCTTTATCAGGAAGTGAGACAGCTGTTTCTCTGTGTCATACAGATGTCGTACTCTTTCACTTCCTCCCTTGTCAGCAACTCTTTTTTTTTTTTAATGAATGGGTGTTGTGTACTATGACACCTGCTGGCTAAAGATACTTGCCCGCAAGCTTTTTTTTTGGATAGCTAGGATGTCGACTTTCCTCACAGAACTGAAAGAGCTTAATTCTAAATATATATCTTAAAAAAACATGAAGCAGTTCTTTAGAATGTGAGGATTTTGTCTTTCAGGTGTGTTCAAACTCAGTGTGATTGAAGGATTCACTGTTTTGGCATTCCATATTTGTCAGCCTGTTGTGCTAAATGTACAGACATTTGCGATGACTAAGTAAAAACTTTTGCACCAAGTGTGTCAAGCATATATTATGTCTGGTAAGGCTGACTGATCTCACCTATCAGTTATTGAATACCTTTTCCCTACAGTCTCAAAGTGGAGTCATTTAACCTTTTAAAAGACACACATTATTCATTAAGTTAAAACAGTTTGAACTAGTAGTGCGTCTGCACAAGAGCATGATAACTAGGCCTGGGGCGATTTTGCTGGACGATATATTGTCCCACAAATTATTGCCGATAAACGATATTATTGTCAACATGATAATATATCATAATAATGCACACCCTTTCAAATACGATACACTTTTATTTCTCAGTGTTTTTTACCATTGTAATTGTAATTTTAAGAACGTTTAAATATCCTAAATAAATAAAACAAACTTTTTTTTTTTTTTTTTTTTTTTTTAAAGGGCAGTATTTATTTTGCGATGTAGCAAACTCCACTTTCTGTGAGCGCACAGCGTTTATATTGACTTTGTCGACCAGTGTTGACTGTCGGGACGAAGGCTCTGCATCTCCAGGTGCAGTTTTTTTCCCCAGCTGGGAAAACTGGGTCGGGTGGTTCTGCTTTAGATGGGCATGCAAGTTTGTTGTGGTGGCTTTTTTTGTTGCCACCACTTTTGAACAAATTGGGCATACAGGCTCGTCCGTGTGTTGATGGGCTCACCTTTTTCATTCGGTTTGAAACCGACACATTCCCACACCGGGGCTGTGGCATTTGGCTTTGCAATCATCTTTTTTCCTCGCGTTGCTCCGCACGAGGCTCACCTGCTGCACTCTGTGTGTAGCCAATGCTAGCGGCCCAGCCTTCCCAACAGAGACCCAAAGAGCCTGGATGACTGACAGGAGGGTTCACTCCGCTCATTCTGCTATGGAACAAAAGCGCCCAGGTGCTGAGATCCAGCACAGAGTGAACCCTCTTGTCATCCAGCCTTCTTGGAGGCAACACACGAGGAAAACAAACACGCATGCACATGGCGATATATCGAGGCCGGCAAAATTATTGAGTTCATTTAATTTATCGTGCGATTAATTGATTTATTGATTATCGGCCCAGGCCTAATGATAACAACTTCACCTTCAGTCTGAACAACCCTTTAATTGCACAGAATGAAATAAAATGGTTACCTTTTGTAGCCACAAGAAACAGTGAAGTTGTTTATATGCATTGCATACATACATTCGATACATGATTAATACCAGTGTGTACACACACACACACACACACACACACACACACACACACACACACACACACACAGAGACAGATGCTTGTCTTGTGAGGCCTAACAGATGTCATTAATCAGATCATGTCCTATTGACACAAACATGTTTGTTGCTCCACTGACCGCACAATGGATAAGTCACACACACTTGCAGAGACACCTTCTGGTATATTGTTGTGTTAACCCTTTCTGTCAGGTTAAGAAGCTTTTCTGATTGAGCCAAGCTTAACCTGTTACTCCTCAAAAATCTCCACCCCAGAATTCCACTGCTCTATCACTCTCTCTATTTTTGTCTGGTTTCACCGTATCCTCCCTTGACTTGTCACTGGCTCATGAGTGGCAGGTGGAGGATTGGTGCTCCTTCAGCTTAACCCCATCCCACCTCCCACTGTCCTGCCCCGGGCCCGGGAGCTTTTGTGTTGGCTAAAGGAAGTGTATTGTGTGCCCATCTGCCCCCCTCGTCTCCCTTTTTCTCCACTAGCTTCACTGTTTACCCTCAAAGGGCTAACAGCAGATGGGGGGCTATGCAGTCAGGCAAACACCAGCAGAGAGGTGACGGGGGTGTCTTCTCATGTGCAGATTGTGCATGTGTTAAGAAGCCTTTGTTTGTGGAGGGAAGTCTGCTATATTTGGATGTACTAATGTTATTTTAGGCACATGATTGTTGTTTCTACTACATATCTATTTTTTTTAGTTCTTCTTGACAGTTGGGCATCGCAGCAACAGGGTAATAATTGTGAATAAACTCAACTGCTCAGTGCAGCACAGTGTACTATACTCCCTGTTATTTATGAGTAAGTGATGTTCATTTAGGGGCTACATGGTGGTACAGTGGTTAGCACTATCACCTCACACCTGTGCTGTGAGGTGATAGGTGATAGACATGTTCGCCTCCCATCTTTGTGGAGTTTGCGTGTTCTCCCCGTGTCAGCGTGGATTCTCACCGGGTACTCCGGCTTCCTCCCACAGTCCAAAAACATGCACTTTGGTGTAATTGGTGACTCTAAATTGCCCTTAGGTGTGAATGAGAGCTTGATTGTCTGTCTCTATGTATCAGCCCTGCGATAGTCCTGCGACCTGTCCAGGGTGCACCCTGCCTCTCGCCCAATGTTAGCTGGGATTGGCTCCAGCGAAATAGTGAGCCAGGCAAACTGAAATGAAAAGGAGAGGAATCTTCTCAATGCACGTGTGGCAGAAGTCACATGGCCATCTACTTCCTCTACATGTCAACAGTGGAGGTAGCAGTGGCAAGGATCACAGTGGTTAAATTCCAAATCGAGCAGAAAGTGGGAAGCTATTTATGCTAATGGTAGTCTATTGTTATTGAATTGAAGTTGATTGTTATATTGTTTATATTTGAGCTACTTGTTTTTAAACTATTTTGCATCTATGTAACATGTGCAGTTTAGTTTCTGTGATCTCAACAAGTTGCACATCAGTGATAACACAAGAGAACTCAACCTAATGTTGTACAGTGCTTTAGGTGTTTTGCAAGAATGTCATAGTTAATTTTCTTCTACATTCTTATGACCTCGCCGTAGTGGCCTACCAATGGTTTCCAGGAGAGAGACGCCATCAAGCTATTTGTGGTTTAATATGGCTATTTGAGAGTTTCTAAGAGTTTATTGTACAGAAAATGCTGTTGTATATTCCTGCAGTTGAAACCTTTATAAATCCATTTTTACTTCCACATCTGTAGCAGAAGTAGTTACTCCTCCAAGTAGTAAAATAATATTTTCAATTATCTTTTTATTGAGAACAAGTTATAGAAATACAGTCATATACACAGATAATACTTTTTGATTTTTTACAGAACACACATACAAATACAAATCCCCCCACCCCCCACCCTACAACAACCCGGGCAACAATATTTTCTACCTACAAACTGGATATCACACTTATCACATGATTTTGTGGCTCGGTTCCATTGTCAGTCAATCACGAAATGGCCTATTTCCTTTTACTTTTTTTAGAATGTATACATTTTGGCACTTGTTTCAACACAACATTGAAAAGTGACAGTGAAGTGAAAACCTCTGCTGTGCCGAATGTTTGTGTCCGAAGGGTCATGTGTCTTTTTGGGCGTTTTTCCTCTCTGCTGTGACGCAGGAAGTATGACCCACCCTTGTTTTTCTTTTAAGTCCCAAAGGGTGGTTGAACTGTGCTGTCTGTCCACTGTTGAGATAACGAGTGGAGATTAAATACACCAACTAA
The DNA here is from genome assembly GCF_030273125.1 of Centropristis striata. Classification (NCBI taxonomy): domain Eukaryota; kingdom Metazoa; phylum Chordata; class Actinopteri; order Perciformes; family Serranidae; genus Centropristis; species Centropristis striata. The sequence continues at coordinate 11,421,261 of NC_081519.1, read as the reverse complement.
CTCTTTCTGGTAACAAGGACAGATATTTTTTATTGGTCTGTCACTCACTTCTCAGATCTGTTATGTAATATGGCAGTACATTTGCAAACCTTCTTCATGATTTGAATGTTAAGTAACAGGACTGTTATCACTCAGTTTAGAAGTATAAAAGTCAAAATTTGCATGCGTCTCTTGGCTTTGATGTGTTGGCTTTCCTGTCTGTTCACTCACTGGTCTTATCTTAGTTTCTGTAGTTTCTTTTCCTCTTGTAATACATTTTTTTTTTTACCTTCTTAGTAAGATTGTTGATCTCAAATCAGAAGGGCCATTTTATATGTTCATTCAATCCCTTGTTTTATCAGCGTCTTTAAATAAATAAATAAATAAATAAGGTGAGGACATAAGGTGACATGCAGAGGATGGACACAGTATCAGTTTCACTTTCCATATTACAAACTAACCGAAGCGTAATTGTCAAAAGACTGCATGGATGTTATTGAACAGGCAATATGAATTTGGTGGCTTTTCTTAATAAAAAAGAAGACTGTTTATCAGCTGACTGTCAGGAGCTGGTAGCCATTAGCTTGGAAAATACTTCAACATAGTTTCAAGTAAACATGCTTCAATCACAGAGCTGGCTGCAGTAAACTCAACACTAAATTTCGTCTATGTGACCAAAGAAAAACCTGGAGTGACACAGAGAAACAATGACATGACCTTTTAGAAAATAGGTTGTCTGAATGCCACACTGCTGTAAGACGGGCCCTGTAACATCTTATTAAATTGTGCAGGAACATTTTTAAAAGAACATTGCAATTGGGTCAGAACAACAGAGAAAAAAATCCCAGACACCATCTAATATTAATGTAGTCAAAATGTAGTTTGTTTTTGGCAGATCGTGCATCAACACCCAAAAAAAATTAGAATTTCTGTTTTGATCTCACTCGCTATGCTGAGGGCAAAAAAAACTGTGTTGCTTGGCTGTTTACTGTTTAGCATTCACTATTCAAAATACCTAACTAACATTTATCGGTTACAGCAAGAAGTTTTTGTTGCTTCTGCTTAAAATGTCAATATGTCAAAAACCATGTCCACTGACTGAAGTCCAACTGAAATGACATGCATGAAGAAACCTTTAGAAGTAGAAATAAGTCACAGAACATTTGACTGCTGATATTCAGACACTGCTCTGTCTGTTCTCTCACTGTGCCTTAGGCCCAAACAAACAAAATCCTCCGTAATAGTTATATTAAGGAATAAATGCTTCCAAAATATAATGAGGTTAAGAAGGTTTAGAAATCCAATATTACTGATCTGGAGCTTGACAGTAACCAGGTTACCACAGTGAATGTATCTGATTTCCTGAGTAACCTGGTTTCTTATGTACATGTAAACATAATGACAGTTTTATGGGCCAGTCCAGACAGCACACTGCATACTCCGGCTCAGCCAGGATTCACTGACTGCTGGAGCGAAGCCCACTGTTCTGTTGTGACCGTGGGCAGGGTAGGAATGTAATGCAGCACAAATAGACAGACGATTGTCAAAGCCACAAGGCTGAATTCTTTCCATTGACTGACAAGGATATTTTAAGGTTTCACTTGGAGTCTTGTATTAAATCTACAAACAAACCTAGTGCTTATTTAATTTTTAGATATCACTACTTTACAACTAATACTTTGAGCAGTTGAACCACTGAAAAGTTGCAAAAAATCTAAGTCAGTTTCTTTATTCCCTAAATTATTAAATCATTTATATGTATTTATTTTACAAAGGAGAGCCTGTCTGAGTAAATAACACAAAAAAAGGAAACTTGAAGCCACAAAAAATATAGGAAATTGCATGCAAATTAATTTAGATCATATTTGTATTTTTTGTTGCTAAATTCAAATAAATTCTTATTAGTCATTTTGTATTTTAAGGTGTAGCTGTGTGATCAATTCTGTCTCTTGTTCTGTGAGTTTAAAGATTTTCTTATATTTAGTCATTGAGACATGCTGGAGCTCATAGTTCAGAGGTTCAGGCCTATATTTGACCTAGCAACTCTTTTTTTTACTGCTGCGAAGGAGACGCTAGTTTCCTGTGAGGATCATGTGGCATTTGCTGTGTTATTTACAACTAGCAAGGTCGTAATACACTACCCTGTCCAGAGGAAGTTCTCTTTTTTTTCTTAAACGGCACTAACCCATAATATAAACTCATGATTAGTAAAAGGATAGGATAAAGGATAGGTATCCTTTGTTATTTGAAAATTTCCACAAGTGAGGACTTGTTCTAATGAGTTGTATCTCTGACTATAGATCCTGTTGAGAAGGTTTTATTTACCCCTCACACTGATTTAAGAGCTGATTAAGTACATAGCATTTATTTAGCTATGCACAGTTTGTGGCATAAACTGTTTGCATATTCTGCTTTGTCTTATGAAATAAAATAGATAAAGCTTGTTAGATTGCCTTTGTGGGCAGCGTTCAAACGTTGCAGCTCAGAGGGCTTCACCAACAAAAATATTAAAATAAACAATAATCAGAATGTTAAATTAAATGTATAATAAATGATCATGCCTCTTACTTTTAATAAAGATATTAAATTCTTGCCTGAAATTATTATTAACAAAAACAAAACCTGTGTAGATTAATGTCATTGAATGACCAAGCCTTTCATTATCTGCTTGTTTTCTACCATGGTGATGAGCATAACAACATTTGGTCACAGGGAGGAAAAACAATCTGCCCACACACAACTGCAAGCAGTGCAATACTGAATTTAATTTCACCTGGCCATAAGGCCTGAGTCATGCCAGGTACCATAAGGCCAGGGCTCCTTTGTGTCCTTGAGCTGCATTATGAATTTCTAAGTGTTTCAGAAATATTTCTCTGCAGCAGACGAGTAGGAGTGATATTTTACTGTCAGGGATTAATCATGTAGCAGCAATTAATAGATACATAAATATATTTAGACAAAAAACAATTGCAGTTTCTTTTGTTCAGTGGTGCACTGACCTAGTGACACAGAAAGAGGGTGCTGCTTTCACACAAGACCGGATCGGAAAACTCAACAGCATCTTTTCAGCGTTCTGCCAGCTGATGGCAGCACTGCTCTTCTCTCATGATTACTATTGATGCAAGTTGTAGTCGCATCCAATTTGTCTGCAGTTGGTTCCCTGTCATAAAGTACAACACATAATTTGATGATTACCAGGGGCCCCAGTTCTTTCATATGCCCAGTAATAATTACGATTGTATATGAGATGTTAATCAGCCTCCTTGTTTCTGCCCTCCTGTCCAGATGCTGAAGGACTGTGCCAAGGCCCACAGGGAAGTGGAGCTCCACTGGAGGGCATCACCTTGTGCAAACATTGTGCGCATCATTGATGTCTATGAGAACCTCTATCAGGGCAAGAAGTGCCTGCTTATTGTCATGGAGTGGTAAGTGCACAGTCTTGGTGACAGACAGACACACACACACACACACACACACACACACACACACACACACTTATATTTTTTCTTATAGATTTTGCAACGTGAAAAAAATAAATTCGTTTTCACCAGATGTGAATTGCTCTATTTTGAAAGAACAATAATTTTGGAATTATTCATGCGATTTTGTGAGGGAGAGCATCTGTGCAGAAAATTAAAAAAAATATATATATATATATATAATACTTCTTGATCAATCAATGATCTAATATGTCATGATATAAATTATGCATGTTGTTCAACCTAAGATATGGGGGCTCCCTTATGTCTCCCCGTTCCTCGCTTATTTTCTGGTTGTGGTCGAGGTCTTGGGGGCCTTCTTTCTGTTTGATAAAGAATTCAAGAATGATTGTGATTTGTGGTTTGCTCTGCATGCCACTCTGCAACAAACTCTATGTATCCAAGATGTACCTTTAAATCTGAGTTCCTGGCAACTCTGTGGTTAAAAAATGCCCTTCTTTACAGTTGTTCTACTATGTGTCTTGAGGTACTTTTCCGCATACCCCCAGGAGAGTTTTACTTCCCAGAACAAATTCACCAGACTACGTCACATACATACTTTACCCACAGGTCCGCCTGTCTTACAGGTGAAGGGTCGGCCAGTGACAGTCATGGTAAACAACAACTGTTTCCATGATAATATCTGTAATACCCTTTGCATAAATCACAATGTTACTGCACTGGTTTACAAGTTAGATGCCACGGCAGAAGCGACAGTTTGTTTGCATCCACCTTCAACCCAATTTAGTCTTTATGATTTAAATGGACTAACATATTCCAAAAAAGCTTAGATTGATGATTAGCCATAACTACACACATTATTTTAATGTATATATTATATTCCATTCAGCACAGTTTAGTTTGCTTTCTAGAAATGTCCCTTCAATCAAATATTCTTGGTATTGGTTGAATTTTCATATGTAGTTGCAGTCTGCAGTTTCCAGACTTGTGAGGGCAGGTACAGGAAAGCCTTGATTAACCTGAGCCAACATAAAGTCATGAACACCATGCCTTCTCAGATGTTCAAAGCACATTTTAGCAAGGTAAATTATTGTAAATGTATAGAACATGACCTTGGTAGACAATGACCCATTTCTTCTAAATGAGCGAAGTATCTTTTCCTTGCCTTTGTATTTCCTTTTTCACTTGTCACACGTGCACGCATTAGGTCTGTGGTTACTTCACAGTGCAGATGTAGATGACTAAGTTCCTTGAGAAAAAGCGCAGCATCAAATGGCAATAAAGATATCTAGTTCTTCTGGTGAAACATTCAAACATTTCCTAGAATATCACACACAAGAAACTTCATTCAGACTCCTTGCCCTCTGACACTGAAGATTATGAATCATTCTGATGACCTATATTCTGCTGTTTAAGTATTATTCAATGTTGTGTAAAGAGTCACTAAGGTTTATCAACATGATCAATAGAAAAATAGCGCTTAACCAATACACTGTTTACCAGCTTTTTTGGGAAATACATTCCTAAGTTAAGTATACGTTTTTTTTTTTATTGATGGCCGAAGAACTTTGTGTAACCCTTTTATCACATTCAGGTTTGTTTGAGACTGTCATTGAGGTCAAAGGTGTTGACTCAACTCTGTTGTTATATTTCGGAGGCTGTATGGTGTTGTGCTGCTGGATTGTATTAATTAATGCTGCAACATGTTTGGATTGCCCAATTCCTTATGCATACAGTTGTCCTTCCTATTGCAAACTATACTGTTTAGGGAGGGCTGCAAACAGCCATGTGCTACCTCTGTGACCTAAACCTGAAGGGCATGGCCTCAGGTCTCTGCAACAAAACAGGTGCCGCATAGTATGAAAGTGTTCACAACGCTAGTTTTAACATTTTGGCACTGAGGTGAAATTCCTTTTCATTTCAGATGCAGTAAACCACAGTGCATATCTAATGATAAAGAGAGAGACGCACTGTAAATGCCTAGTTATTAAAACTAAGGTTTACATTACATATGAAAGGTAGTTCTGGCAATGACTCTGTAACACACTGAAGAATCCACAAGCTACCTGGTGCAGATTACGTGGTCAAAGTGACAGTTACTACTGCAAAAGTATTCAAACGAACAATCATTTGAACAATCTGTTTTGGGGGAAAAAACAGCTGATGTGTATTGGGGCATTTTCTAAATGGATATAATGCCTTCAACAAGTACATTTCATCATCCCTACTGTTGCCACAGTACACGAGATTGGAAGCAATGTAGATTGAAACTGTGTGAGGGCGTTATAGGGTTTCTGCTGTGATAGTGTTAGCTCTTAGTACTTGGTGTATATAGGTATATCTTCTGCTGAGAATTCACACATCAACTCTTGACATTTTCAGAAACACAGGCTGGGGTCAGGAAACCTGTGTGTCTCTACCTCTGACCACATAAGAACAAAAGTCAGGCACGTGTGAAAAACGTTTGCTTACTGCTGGAGATTTTCAATTGCAATTACTTACAACTTACTTACTGATATCAAAATAAAATGGATGGAGCTGCTGTTCGTTTGTCAGTATGCAAAATGTGAATGTGAATGATTAATTTTGAGAAGTTAAAAGTGTGCTGTGGTTTAGCAGGGCTGTCCCACAGCTCTAACTCTGCGAGTCCTGCTCTCCCTTTAACACTTGCGGGCCGTAAGAACCAGTCTGTGATCTCAAAATTGGCTTTTATGATATGACCTGAAACTTACTCAGTCATACCGAGCAAAAAAAGATTAAATGAAACTTATCATGTGCACTGAGCTGGACTGCCTCTTACTTGTTCTCATACATGTATTCAGGTTAACAAGCAGTCACATTTTCTGTAATTCTTAGTCTTGATTGCTTTTGTGCTGCCTTACTCAATACTTGTTTTGTTTTTTGTTTTGTTACAAATGTTCTTGTTTTTTTAATGGATCTGGGAATACTGAGTAATAATCCTAGTATTATAGTATAGTACAGAGCCATGCTGTTGTCAGTAATATTTTGACTTTTATTAATGCAGTGTAACAAAGCAACTGTTGTAGTTTTGTGTCGTTATAAAAATGAACTAGTGTGAAACCTAATTCAGATGAGAGGAGAAGAGGAATCTGAAGAGGGTTCCAGTGCAAGAAGGCAAACTTTATTTCTCTCTTTTTTTTTCATACTAAATACTTGCATTTTAGTATTGTTATTAATTGCACACCTACCTGTGTCTTAGGAAGTTGTGTACAGGTGTGGCTCCAAGCCATAATGGGTCAATATATCAAGTCTTTTGACAATAAATATAGCTATGAAAATAGCTTCTCAAAGGATTTCTGGGAGGAAATTATGATTTAGACCAGGGATGGGCAACTTAAATGTGGGAGAGGGGGGCCACAATTTTTCATCGACACTACCATAGGGCCACATATAGGACTCAACTCACCCTCATTTTGGTGGTAATGATGCCTTGTAGCTTTAAACACTGACCTGGTATGTCATCGATATGTGCAAAGGCTGTGAATAGGTCTTTCTGTTTCACATGGTGATCATCTGCATTGGTCAACCCACAGACCACAAACCACCTCTTCCCACAAACCAGCCAGAGGAAGAAAACTCTGCGTAGTCTTTGCTTTGAAACAACTGGCAAGAGGGCACAATCATGATAAATCACACATTGTGAAATGCAATTCTTTGGGCTTAAAATTTTATCATGCAGAGGTTTTAGGTTGCAAATGTAGCAATGTGTTTTTGGCTGTCATTGCGCCACAATTTAACTTATTGAACTCCTCGGTTTCATGCTGTTGTTTTTTGATTTTTTCTTTGCAGCATGGATGGTGGTGAGCTTTTTAGTCGAATCCAGGACAGAGGAGACCAGGCCTTCACAGAAAGAGGTAATAAGCTTAGTTGTTTAAAATCAATCAGTAAAATCCCAGTAAATATTACAGTATTGCAGTATTTTTTTATATGATTTCATGGCACACTAGTTCAGATATACTGCTGCATCCCCACAGACATATACAAGTGGCACATACTGACACCTGATAAATATAACGTTCATTTTTATGATCCACAACATCATACAGGCCTTGCTTTTGCTGCTGCTGGCACAGTGTTGAGATATATGGCCAGTATGTGCGCGCATTAGTGTCACACTTAAGTCACTTGTATCTCTGTTAAAAAGCACTTTTTGTTTTCTGCAATTTAGAGGCATCTGACATCATGAAGAGCATAGGCGAGGCGATTCAATTCCTGCATGCAATCAACATCGCACACAGAGACGTCAAGGTTTGTATCATATCTTTGTTTTGTCAGACATTTCCTTGCTCTTTACTAAGAAGAAGGGGGTTCAAAGATGACTTCTGAAAATCCAGTAACTAGTGTCATAACTCTTTCTTTTCTTTTTTTTTTTTCCTGGCTGGCTTCCCGAATCCTCCCTGCAGCCAGAGAATTTACTCTTTTCCTCGAAGAGGCCCAATGCCCTGCTTAAACTCACAGATTTTGGCTTTGCCAAGGAGACCACTTCACACAACTCTTTAGCTACTCCCTGCTTCACACCCTACTATGTTGGTAAGGATCTGTTTCTGTGTGTACTCTCTTATTCACTCCACTTGATAAACCCTGCTCTTCCTTCCCTTGCCTCCGTCTTTATTCCTTCCTTTCTGTCTGCAGCTCCAGAGGTTCTGGGCCCAGAGAAATATGACAAGTCATGCGACATGTGGTCGTTGGGTGTCATTATGTATATCTTGTAAGTCAATTTTTTGGATTATCTTTGAACCCTTTATCACATATTTTTTACTTTCTAATATTTGCATTTCAAACCATCAACAGGTTGTGTGGATACCCTCCTTTTTATTCGAACCATGGTCTAGCCATCTCTCCTGGGATGAAGAGGAGGATCAGAATGGGCCAATATGAGTTTCCCTACCCTGAATGGTCTGAAGTATCGGAGGAAGGTCAGGCAACACACATACCCTATATAGGGCTGCTTGATTATGGCAGAACTCAAAATCACGATTATTTTTTGTCAATAATGAAATTGAGAGTATTTAACAGTTACTCAATTGTCTTTGGGAATGTCATGCATTAATTGAACTTAAATTCAGATCAATAAAAATTAATTAGATGGCCCATTGGTCGAGTGCATACCACTAAGGCTGAGTCCTTGTTAGAGCAGACCTGGGTTCGAATCTGGCCCCGAGGTCCCGATGCTGAATGTCTTCTCCTCTGTCTCCCCCGTCCATTCTCTCTGTCACTTTCTAATAAAGCTGAAAAATGCTCCCCAAAAAAGTTATTTGAAAAAGAGAGAATTTTTAACAGAAGGACATGCGATTGATTTATGACACGAGACAAAACAAGAGCATCACTGTGAAACTGAAAGCTGGACAATCATTACTTTATGTCGATTATCACGTTTTGAAGCCAAAATTGTAATTTAAAACAAAATGCCATTAATCTTCCAGCTCTAACCTATTCTGTGTTTATGTATATTGGCTCTAAAGGTATTTAATTTAAATGTGGTATCCTGTTAAGACTTCTTGAAACCGATCGAGAACTAATTTTATGTGAAGTATTATTTTGTTCATATTTAAATGTATCCATCTTCAAAAGTAAAATAAACTTTTCATGATCATGTCATTTCACAAGCTCCTGCAGGCACACACACTGTAAAGCATTTCACCTAAACGTGATCAAAGTGGCTTTTTGGTTTTCAACTTTCTGATCAAGAAATTGAAACTGATGCAGGTTTGTCAGTCACATTCACCACTATAGAAAGTTATCTTACTTCCTGAGTAATGCAGACCTTTTAGAGCGAAAAGAGAAGCAAACATGAAGATTTGACAGATACCGGCCCAATATCTTCCCCTAACACAGGGCTGTATGTGTATATGTGTGGAACCACAAAGGGTGGAACTGTATTATGGTAAACTAAAGTGCAGTCCCTTCACCTTCTCCACAGTACAATTTCTCAATTCAGTTTCAGCTTACACCATCAACAGTAGATGTTATACGTTTATAATGTTTATTTCTCAGGATATTGCACTCAATCAAAGTATAACAAAAGAAAATGACAATAGCCTCGTGTGGCACCAGGGCCTCTATCTTCTAACTGATCTGTCCAGTTGTAGCTGTATTCACTGTGTCCTAATTTCTTCAGTGTCTGGAAGTTCAGTTTTACACTAACTTGACCCCTTTGATCCTTTTTAATGTTGGTAAAAATAATTGTGTTTGCAGCTCAACAACTGATTAGGACCCTCCTCAAGACTGAGCCGACGAAAAGGATGACCATCACAGAGTTCATGAATCATCCATGGATCAATGTAAGCACATACTGCATCATGCATTTTCAAAGATCGACACTTCAGCTCAAGTGCTCTGGCTTACAACCTTGCAGTGAAGTAAAATTAAAGATGTGTTCTGTGTGTCTTTCTGAAGAAATCGATGAAAGTTCCCCAGACCCCACTTCACACCAGCCGGGTGCTAATGGAGGAGAAAGACGCATGGGAGGATGTCAAGGTTAGATTTTTTTTTGCTTTAGTTTTGTTTTGAAAAAACTGGAAGACATATCTGCAGGTAAGGTAGATGCATTAAATTAACATTTAGTAGTTTTTTACTAACAACTCATTGTGCTCTTAATGTTTGTTTGAAAAAAGAATCCATCCAGTTATATGAGAGAGCAGTGTAATGTGACCTCCTTAACAAAAAAAAAAGATTCTGATTGGGTAAAGCAAATGGCCTGATGAGCTGCTTTTTTCAATAATTTTTCCGGACCAGTGCCTAGCAACAATGAAGGTCGACTATGAGCGACTATTTATGCTAACACAGCATATGATAGCCAACTTGTCTGCTTGCTACATGTGTGTAATTCAGAATTGTTGGTCCGGTTGTTCATTAATTGAATATCTAAAGAATTTAGATGATTTCACCATACCTGACCTCCGCCACCATTTAGAGAATATTTCTTCTCAGTCCCGCTTATGACTCAGGCTGTCGGGCCGACTTGGGATTGGTGGTTGTCTCACACACTGCTCAAACTCAACTCCTGATGAGCTGCTTTTTCCCCGTAATTTTTCAGGAGGAAATGACCAGTGCCTTGGCAACAATGCGGGTCGACTATGAGCAAATCAAGATCAAGACCATTAAGGACTCGACCAATCCACTGCTAACGAAACGGAGGAAGAAAGCCATGCAGGAGCCGTAGTCTGCTGCCCACTGACAGATGCACGCATGCATGCACATACAGACACAGGTTGTAAAAAGGAAGCAATAATTTGTCGACACGTGAGTCGCGTTGCATGGATTTTCTCAGTGTTTTATTTTTCATGGCAAATTCTAATGTTTTGTAGGAGTGTTTTGTTTTTATTACTCTACCATTTAAAGAAACCCACCACTCTGCTCCGACAGAGAGGATGTTGATTTGTGTTTTTACACCACTGAAGAGATTATGAATTACAGAAAAGGAGGGGAGAGGGAATCGGTGAGATCCCTCTCCTCTCCTTTCCCCAAATATCAGGTTGTGTACTCAGAGGGGCTCGAAGGTTGGATTAGGACATGAAGCCTTAGCATTAGCAGTAGTTCTCTTTGACCCCGCAGTCCCTGTTCTAGCTCTAGCCCCAAAACCTGTGAATGTTAAATCAAATGGCTAAATCCCAAAAAATAAAAGCAAGGGAAGGTTTCTTTTACGTACATGCAAAGTTAGCAGATGTATTTTGAACTGACAAGTGGAATGTAAGGACTCTGTCCCTGTTTGTTGGAATTGGCTGGAAATAGTCACCCATTTCTGGGACTTTAGGTGGGAGTGTCTGTCAGGTTCAGTTTGTCTTTGTGAATGTCAAACAGAGGCCTATGCACTCACAAGGGCCATGTGCCATTCTGACAGAGCACCTCACTCGTGGCCCCTCTCTCCTACCTTAATCTACGCTTGTTTTTCAGGTTCATAGTATATAGGGCAGAGAATGACGTTTGAGAGCAGAAACTGGCTCTACGTTTCTCCTGCATGTAGCTCATAGGAGAGTAGGAGCCAACTGATACTGTATTTTTTCATGGATTTTATGAACATATTAGCTTAGGCCTTACTGAGTGTTGCTAAAGCAGCAAAATACTTTTAACCCCTACCTACCATTTGGTTCAGGCTTTTACCAATGTTATGCTTCCCAGTTTATAACATTGCCAGATTATATTTCAGGTGAATGCTATGCAGATGTGTTTGTCAGCTTGAAGTACCGCTAGGACCTTTTCCTTAGTGTTGGTTTCTGTTTGCAAATGTGTCGGAGAGATGTTGAGCAACAATAGGGAGCGTTTGTGTGTGTTTAATGTAAGCAGTAGCATACCCTCAAGTGTATACGTGGTTCAGAAAGAGCAGCCTCTCTGGAAAGATCACTTACAGTAACTGTTGGTTGCACCAGCTCAAAGGTCAGGAGGTCAGTGGGACTAATCTGGTGCTGTGGCAGTGTTCTCCTCCACACTTCCTGGAGGATTGATAGGAAGTCAAAAATAATTAAGAACTGCTCCTCGTCCCAGAGCAGAATCTCTTGACGATACCACCAGCAAGCTGTCATCACATTCAGACAGGGTGTGATGGTCGGTTTCTCTTCAGTGTTCTTGTTAATGCAACAGGACACTTCCCGCTCACTTGGGATCATGGGAAATTATTGTGTTAATTTTGTCAGTTTGGTCTACTTCACTTTGTAAAATCACATCCATGTTGCCTGTCACATCGCACCTAAAAATCTCTCACTGTAAAAATGTTCATCAAATGTTTGTGATAATGTTTTTGTTTTTTTCTCGTCCCCCTCAACACCTTTTTTGTAGTGGAAGCACAGAAATGTCTTGTTTTTTTTCCCTGTCATTGAGTCTGTTCAGCTCCACCTGCCGTACTTTTGTCTGCTTCAGCTTTGGATTAAAAAACACATAAAACACAAACCTGCTCTCTTATCTCCATTTATACATACAAAATAACTGACTAACAAAAACTATAATACTAAAAATTATACAATTTCAAGCCTTTGTTATAGTTATCTGCAGTCATATTATTGCAGTTTTAATACTTTTTGCAAACATATATGATAGCCAACTTGTCTACTTGTTACATGTGTGTAATTCTCAATTGTTGGCCCAGTTGTTTATTCATTGAATATCTATAGAATTTAAATAATTTCACCATACCTGACCTCTGCCTCAACATTCAGAGAATATTATTTTCAGTCATCTCCGCTTATGACTCAGGTTGTCGGGCTGACTTGGGATTTGTGGCTGTCTCACACACTGCTCAAACTCATCCCGTAACAAACGTGCATCATACTCGCTAGCATGACTGGAATATACGCATTTGCGTAGCAAGACGATGTGGTGGCATTGAGTCAACACAGACATTTGCCAACACTGGGGTGTTTAGAGCAGCTTTCCGCTAATGCACAAGGTTGTTTCTCTTCAGGTACGAGGCAGCTGTAGGCACTCAGCTTCCAGCTTTGAGTGTGATGAAACCTACAGTCATCTCTCTCTCTCTCAGGTGAGTGAGAAAGGGGCTAAATGGGGCATAAGGGGAGTTTCTTATTGTAATAGTCCTGTGGAGGTTTTACCCCCTTACCCCACCGACTACAAACCACCCGCCCACCAAATGCTCGTCACAAAAGGAGGGTAGGTAGTCTTCACCATTTAGTTTTCTGAACAGTGGAGAAACAATATTTGATATAGAAGATACAGAGCACACTAACTTTTAAAACTGTCTCAAAACACAAACAGTTTGGCATGAGTGGATTTTCATCACCGGATAAGATATTGTTTACCAATACAAAAACAAGCTATACGTGATTTTTTAAGATTGGAAAGTGAAATGTGTCGGGTGTTGCCCCCAGTACGTCATTACTGTCGACACCTTTTTAAAAAGTGAACAGAAATATGAATGGAGTCTTATAAGCTGATGCAGTGAGACAAAGCGCAGGTTTCTTTGAAGTGGTATGCCATCCTGATTCTATCACACACGTAAAGATCCTGTGAGACATGACGGAGCACATTGACCTGCCCCAGACAAGGTAGCGATAGTGAGATGCCACACAAAACCTCTGCAAGACACCCACAAACCGTAGCAGGGCTTTCAGACATAATCAAATGGAAAGCAGTTTTGTTGTCAGTTATACGTATACAATAGTTTTCACATGCTGGGAATTAGATTGTTTTTACTGACAATTATAGCTCGGGGTATATGGTGTGGTTATTGTGGTTGGTATGATTCCTTTTTGCTCATTATTTGAAAAACATGTACAGCACTGTGTATAAATATATATATGTATAATCACAGTCATGGAAAAAAATATTAGACCACCCTTGTTTTCTTCTATTTCAATTTCATTTTAATGCCTGGTACAACTTAAGGTGCATTTGTTTGGACAAATATAATAACAAAAATAGCTCATAAGAGTTTAAGAGCTGATATCTAGACATTTCCCATGGTTTTCTTGATGGTGATTTAGGTTATTATCAAGAAAACCATGGA